>NC_088880.1:5556043-5870620 GCF_032884065.1 Artemia franciscana | reverse complement strand
TATTCTCTCCCATGAAGTTTCAATTTCCTTTAAAACTTTCTCACGACCTCGTCTGATACCATTGCAGGACGAAGTGCAGTTCTTTTAGCCCCAGGTGGATAGCCTAAAAGCACAATTGATGGCACCAGCTGAACGGCCTAGAAGCACAATTGATGGCCCCAGGTGGATGACCTAAAAACACAATTGAGGGTCCCAGGTGAGTGGCCTAAAAGCACAACTGATGGCACCAACTGAACGGCCTAGAAGCACAATTGATAGCCCCAGGTGGGTGACCTAAAAACACAATTGAGGGTCCCAGGTGAGTGGCCCAGAAGCACAATTGATGGCCCCAGGTGGATGGCCTAAAAGCACAATTGATGGCAACATATCATCTCCATGATGACCTAGCCATGTTAAAAAAAGATAAAAAAAAACGTTGCGTAACTGAATATTTGGGCCTAATTTGAAGTATATGTAGTACTTTCAATCGTGTTATCTAGTGTTCGAATTCAAACAATTATGACTCGTTCCTTTTATCGTCTATTAAGCAATCATGGAGGGGACCCTTCGGGGCTCCTCCTCCGAAGGTAAAAAGCATTATAGGAGCTTTGTTCTCGGCAGTTAAGACTCCCTGAATGTTTTAATTTTGCATGTGGCTTTTTTGAAGAAGTGAAAAAAAAAATTACTTCAAAATAACATAACAGTTTTACGGTGGAATTCCTTTACAAATCTGTGGACTTAAACAAATGATAATAAAACCATGCTTTTATAGGTTTCCAGTTTTTCAGTTTCTTTTCTCAATAGTCTAGTGATTCCTCTAGGCCTAGTGATGGCAATGTAATAGCGTAACAAGGGAATGTACGGGGAGTCAAGCATCCCACAAGGTGGTTTGAGTAATTCAGATGTCACTATATGACAGTTTTAGAAAATTTGAATTTATATACCACACCCCAAACAAAGGATGCTATGTCTATTCGTTCAATCGTATTTCTCCAATCATACTTTTTTTCCGCTTTTCCGTAATGCTTTACATCTCCTTTAATGAGAGGCGGTATCTCTTATCTTGACTAATATATTCTAATAAATTTGGGAACCCATTACCCATAGACTGAAAACTCACAAGAACTCCACCCCTCTCCCAAACGCTCAACCTCTTTAAGATCTACTAGGATAGCGGCCACAATGCTTCTACCAAAATTCGGGCCATGTCACAATAATAATTCCAGGTTCAGCTCATTATTAGTGTTGTTAAGGCCGTGATTAAGTGAACTTGAAAACATCGAGCTTCAGAATTGAAGTAAGGTTACCCTTCTGTCTTTTAATTCTCTAGAGATCGTCGATTGTCAAAACTTCAAATAGCACCAATTATCAAGTCTTGTCAAAGGTTTTGATTGACAGCTTCCTTTGGTGAGATGCTTCAGCCGAGAAATAATAATATATTTGACAGTGTCTTGCAAAGCTTGGTTACCGACCAAGGGAGATTAGAAAATGAGCAAAAGAGCACTATCATTCTCAAGTACAAAATGCCCATGTATATGCAACTGTGACGGCATGCATAGAATGCATTTTAAAATTTATTGTTTTTTCCACTTTATTTCCTAGGGATAGGCTATTTAAAATACCTCATTTCATTAATTCGAAACTAAACAGCGAACTTGGTTGAAAGCTTTCTTCGAGGATTCTTAGAAAACCAAAGTTTTCTTACAAATTAAATTAAAAATAAAATAAAACTGAAAGTAAGGAGTGACATTAAAACTTAAGACGAACAGAAATTACTTCGTATATGAAAGGGACTGCTTCCTCATGAACACCCCGCTCTTTACGCTGAAGTTTTTTACTGTTTTAAAAAATAGAGTTAAGAGGAAGAGTCAGACTTTAGCGTGAAGACCGGGGCATTGATGAGGAGACAGCCGCTTTCATATATGAAGTAATTTCTGTTCGTTTTATGTTTTAATGTCACTCCTTACTTTCAGTTAAAAACACTTGTTTTTATTTAATTTAATTTCTTAACGTTTTTTAATCAATGCATGTTTTGATTTATGCTCTCCACAGATGAATAATTAAAACGAAATTTGGGTATTTATTTTTTTGGCTAAATGGGTTTCTCATAGTTTTGATCAAAACGATTTTGAGAAAAAAATAGGAGCGGGGAAGGAGGTATAGTTGCTCTCCGATTATTTGGTTACCTGAAAAGGCAACTAGAACTTTTAATTTCTTACGAATTTTTTTATTAGTAAAATTATTAGTAAAAATAAATTTTACTAGTTAAAGACATACGTAACTTACAAATTAGCTTACGTAAGGAACTTCTGTATTCTCACATTTTGATTACATATATGAGGGGGGCTCACCCCCTCAACAGTACCTCCCTCTTCACACTAGAGCTTAAATTTTGTCCCGATTTCTTAAGAATGACCCCTGAATTACAAAAGCCGTAGAATAAATAGTTGAAATTCTAAAAATACTTTAGCGTAGAGAGCGAGGTATTAGGAGGAGGTGAGCCCCTCATATGCGTAATAATTTCTGTTCCTTTTAAGTTTTAATGCTGCTCCTCACTTTCAGTTGAAAAAACTTTGTCATATTTATTTTTTCATTGTTTTTTTTTTAATAATAGTAGGAAATCCTGCGCTCCCTTCATGGAAATTTTCTTCCTCCATGAAAAGTTTCCCCCAGCATATCCCTCTCTTCTCAACCCTGCCCCAGACCAAATGAAAACGCCCCTGAAGACGTCTGTACACTTATAAGGATTTAGTTATAAGGATTTCCGACTACGCTGAATAAAATGGCTATCTCAGAATTTTGATCCGGTTACTTTGGAAAAATAATTAGCGTGGGACGGGGGCCTAGGTGCCCTCCGAGATTTTGGTCACTTAAAAAAGGCACTAAAACTTTTCATTTCCGTTAGAATGAGCCCTTTTGCAGCATTCTAGGGCCACTGGGTTGATACGATCACCCCTGAAAAAAACAACAACAAATAAACACGCATCTGTGATCTGCCTTCTGACAAAAAAATACAAAATTCCACATTTTTGCAGATAGGAGCTTGAAATTTCTACAGTAGTGTTCTATGACTTTTAGGCAGATCACGGATGCGTGTTTATTTGTTTTTTTTTTGTTTTGTTTTTTTTTTCCAGGGGTGATCGTATCCACCAAATTGTCCTAGAATGTTGCGAGAGGGCTCATTCAAACGGAAATGAAAAGTTCTAGTGCCCTTTTTAAGCGACCAAAAAAATTGGAGGGCACCTAGGCCCCCTCCCACGCTAATTATTTTCCCAAAGTCAACGGATCAAAATTCTGAGATAGCCATTTTATTCAACGTAGTCGAAAAACCTTATAACTATGTCTTTGGAGACGACTCCTCCATAGTCTCCGTGGGAGGGGTTACAAGTTAAAAACTTTGACCAGTGCTTACATATAGTAATGGTTATTGGGAAGTGTACAGGTGTTTTCAGGAGAATTTTTTGGTCGGGGAGAGGGGTCGAAAAGAGGGGGATATACTGGGGGAACTTTCCATCGAGGACTTGGTCATGGGGGAAGAAAATTTCCATGAAGGGAGCGCAGGATTTACTAACATTATTAAAAAAAAACAATGAAAAAATACATATGAAAAAGTTTTTTTTTCAGCTGGAAGTAAGGAGCAGCATCAAAACTTAAAACGAACAGAAATTATTACCCATATGAGGGGCTCACCTCCTCCTAATACCTCGCTCTTTACGCTAAAGTATTTTTAGTAATGTCAACTATTTATTCTACGGCTTTTGTGATTCAGGGGTCATTCTTAATTAATTGGGCCAAAATTTAAGATTTAGTGTAAAGAGAGAGGTACTGACGACGGGGTGAACCCTCTCATATGTGTAATAAAAATATGAGAATAAAAAATTCTTCATGTAAGCTAGTTTATAAGTTACGTATATCTTTTACTTATAAAACCATTCGTAATAAATTAAATTTCTAGTTGCCTTTTTTTATTAACCAAAAAATTGGAGGGCAACTAGGCTTCCTCCCCCGCTCTTTTTTCCCAAAATCATTCGATCAAAATTATGAGTAAGCCATTCAGCAAAAAAAAAAAAAAAAAAATTCAAATTTCGTTTCAATTATTACTCTGCGGAGAGCCAAAATCAAAACATGCATTTATTCAAAAACATTCAGAAATTAAATAAAAAAACAAGTTTTTTCAACTGAAAGTAAGGAGCGACATTAAAACTTAAAACGGACACAAATTACTTCGTATATAAAAGGGGCTGCTTCCTCATCAACGCCCCGCTCTTTACGCTAAAGTTTTTTACTGTTTTAAAAAGAAGAGTTGGGAGAAAGAGTCAAACTTTAGCGTAAAGAGCGGGGCGTTGATGAAGAAGCAGCCCCTTTTATATACGAAGTAATTTCTGTTCGTTTTAAGCTTTAATGTCGCTCCTTACTTTCAGTTGAAAAAACTTGTTTTTTTATTTAATATATTTAAAATCAGCATTAAAATGCGATTCTTTTGATGTAGCTATTGGTACCAAAATTCCATTTTTTAGAGTTTCGGTTACTATTGAGCCGGGTCGCTCTTTACTACAGTTCGTTACTACGAACTGTTTGATAAAGTTGGAGGACAAGCAATATGAACAAAGGTATTTTATTTCAAATGACAATACAATTAAGTATGTAACTACAAAGAAGGATAGAATGTAAGGAAAATGAATTTTCCTGTTACCGGTACTAGACGATTAATCTTATAAGTGCGGCTCTTGTATTGGAACCCCCTGTGGAACTTTGGGATCAAAGCATCAATGAAGAATCCTTTCAGCTTGGGAAAAATCTTTTCGGTCCAAAAGCCTGGATTGCGGTCTATCTTTTCAATGTAGAAGTCTTTCTGGGTAAAAATCATGAAAAAGCAAGTATATAGCTGAGCACATTCAAGCTGACTGATTGTACTTGGTAAAAGTAGTCGTGGCCTCGTTTGGGGTTGACCAGTCCATTCTTTCCAACTTCCATGCAATAGTCCGCCTTAGACTCTTTTCGGTTCTTTATCCACTCGCCTATCCCCAAATTTCTCGCAGTTTCGCAGTTCCATACCTCGCTTTGATTTAATTTTCCCCATGATTTCGGCTTTGTGTGCATAACTTTCCTGAAGGCTCCTGACTATTTCTCATTCCTAGGTTTCTTCATTGCATTGAAATAATTTATGAAAATTTCACACTATTAACAAGCAGCTGATTATTCCAGCTTGTCATTTTCGTCTCTAGGGGTTATTATCGGCGATCTGAAACGATTCTTTATGGCAACCGACTTGTAAAAATTTCAGGTAGCTGAAAATATTCTAGGGGACTGTTAGAAAACAGGAAAATACATCAAAAAATGGTTCCAATCATCTTATAGGTTATTGTCTTCTGCACATGATAGTACCAATTTTGTTCCAAAAGCAATATCCTTCATAGAGTACACTTGTGAAAAATACCTAGACATTTTCTAAGATTTCTAAGCAATTAGAGGAAATAGAACAAAATCCTTTCAAACATTTTGTAGCATCTTCAAGAAGCTATGGCCTGATATTAAAAGCGGCATCTTCCGCCAATGAATACTTGAGTACTTTTTAAATATAAATTTTCAATTTAACATGGGATTTTCGAGTTCCATCAGTTCACTTAATCACCCCCTTAAGTGTTTTTAGTTTTATTTACTTACGATTTTATTTTCTGGCAAGAGATTTGAATTTGAACCTGATGATGGTCCAGACGAAATTATCGTTTGAAAGAAAAAATCAATCGCCTGACATCCATAGCTTAGGCAAACTTATTACCATCTATCATTATTACTTATCTTGACTACCGTCATTACATTACCAAGAATGAAGCTCTGATCAGAATGAAATGGAGAAAGAGTTATACTGACTAAGTGCGCTTAATATTGAATCCTAACATGTTTTGAAGTTCAAATTTCTTCCAATAAACGACAGGTGAAGATCAAAAGACCTTAGGATCTTGTCATATGATGATTCCGCGTAAAGATCATCAGCAATCCGAAAAGATGTTTTTCGGCTTTAGAGGCTGAAAAATTTGAAGTTTGATTTTTTTTACTCCCTCCCCCTCTTGACAACTAAGCCTATCCTATTGGATCAACTATCATTTCAATGTTTTTTTTATGCAACCCATCTGTTTTCTTCAAATTGCCCCTCTACACGAAACAAATCCCCGCCTATGTGGCTATCCCATATATATTTGATACAGTGATTAAGTCCTTTTTCAGTTGTAAAAGGCCTTAACATTTGAAAAAAATAAAGATATTACGGTTCTTCAAACAGTTACTTATTGTATAATATCAGTAGTTTGTTGTACTCATATAAAGTAAGTATATTTCATTTTTGATTTACGAACTAACATTACTATTTATTGAGTTAACATTCATTTAAGGTAACTTGATCCCCCAGCCCCACAGAAAGGTGACCCACAAGCTGAGCTTGAAGGAAGGCAAGATTTCTCCGTAGGAGGGAATAAGAAATAATTCTACTGACTAAAACATACATTTTTTCTCTAAATCTTCTTGGATATGTCCTTCCACCCTGTCTCGGGGGAGGAGGAAATGAAAATCCTTCTTTCTAGATGATGTACTACCAACTAGGCGGGAATACACAGTAGTATGTCCAGCCTTAGAATCGAGAGGGGAAGGAGGGGATAGTTGTGTCGATGAGATTGAAACACGAACAGCGTCGATTTCAAGCCAACTTTTTCACCTCTCCTGGTGAGAGGTTTCTCAGAACTACCAGGAAGGTACAAGTACCTTGAGCATACGCATACAGTAGGGCCTGCATGTAAGCATATAACTATGTGGAGCATATATTACGGAGAAATCTCGTTTTATAACAATTCATACTTTTTCTAATTTAATATTTGCAGTTAGTCATTTTTAAGAGATATTCTTATCTCTTAGATGAAAATTTTATCTCGTCAATGGAAATACAGCGTATGTTTGCGCAAGTACAGTATGCAACTGAAATTCAACTAAAACAGATAAATTTCAATGAAAAACTAATGGAACAGCAGTTGAGTTAAGTTTCAGTAGGTCTAATCAAAAGAATTTACTTCCTAATTAAAAGATAAGAAAGAAAAGGATTTGATTTCATATTAAGAAAGGTAATGTTGAATATTTATTATAAAAAGTAGGCAAACGCCAAGCTATACAATTTTTATAGGCATCTAAGATATGATAAACAAAAAAAAAATGATACAAAAACTTTCAATTTCAAACGTTTTTTGTGAGACGGTAAAGAGGACATAGCCGTTTTGGAAAAAAGAATAGACAAAAGTAATACAATTAAAAATACAACTGAAAACTCATAGCGAAATAATACCACCAGAGGCTAATTTTTAGAGTCTCCGTTGTACTTCTTTTGGACCTTCATTATTTGCTCCCTTTAATAAAGCTCATAATTCCTCCAAATCTTTCGTATGACCTCTTTCTCACAACCTTCAAATCAACACAGAAAAGCGGTTGACTAAAAACTGACACAAGCAACTTTCAAATTAAAGATTCGCGAAGTTCCAGACAGAGGAGGTTTTAGGGGAGGGACACAGGGAGGGGGAGACTTGCTCTGGGCACAAAAATTCTAGGGACGCAAAATTTAGACAAACGATCTAACGAGTTATAATAATTTTGTAATTTTTAAATTGTGAATAATAAACTAGAGGGCACAGTTAATAAATGAAAATAAATCATTAATTAATAATATAAAAATAGAAAATAATTATATAGCAATGATAATACAAATAATTAGTTTAAAATAATTAAAGATAATTAAATAATTTGAATAATATATTAAACAAGAGCTAAGAGCTCATATGGCACTTGTGACGAGGTCGGAAGAGCCAAAAGCCAAGAGCTCATATGGTATGAGCTCTAGCAAAATTCTAAGAATCAATAGGTTGCTTTAAAAAGAAAATCCGAGGCTTAATGCCGGTCAGGATTTAAAATAAGAGCTCTAAGAAAAGATTCTTCTATATATCAAGTTTCATTAAGATCCGATCACCCAATCGTAAGATACCTCGATTTTCACGTTTTCCAAGAATTCCGTTTTCCCCCTCCAAATCCCCCCAATGTCAGCGGATCTGGTTGGGACTTAAAATGAGAGTTCTAAAGCACAAGATCCTTCTAAATATCAAATTTCCTTAAGATCTGATCATCCGTTCGTAAGTTACAAATACCTCATTTTTTTCTAATTTTTCCGAATTACCCCCCCCAACTCCACCAAAGAGAGTGGATCCACCCGGTTATGTCAGTCACGTATCTTGGACTTGTGCTTATTCTTCCCACCCAGTCTCATCCTGATCTCTCCGCTTTAAGCGTTTTCCAAGATTTCCGCCCCCCCCCAATGACACTGGATCCGGTCGGGATTTAAGATAAGAGATCTGAGTTACGAGGCCCTTCTAAACATGGAATTTCATAAAAGATCCGATCACCCGTTCTTAAGTTAAAAATACCTCGTTTTTGTAATTTTTCCGATTTAACCGTCCCCCCACTCCCCCCCCAGATGGTTAAAAGGGGAACGACAATTTCTAATTTAATCTGGAATTGTTCCTGATACGCCTGCCAAATTTAATCGTCCTAGCTTACCTGGAAGTGACTAAAGTAGCAAAAGCGGAACAGACAGACAGACCGACCAACCGACAGAATTTGCGATCGCTATATGTCACTTGGTAGATATCAAGTGCCATAAAAACAGAATTATTAATTAGTTAAAAATAACTTGGTTAATAAATCAAAATTTTGTTAAAATTTGGCCTGATAATTTGTGGGAGACAGGGGGAGAGGCTAATTAAGATTTCACCCCAGACACAAGAGAGGCTAGAAACACCACTGGGTTCAGGCAGTTTTAGGATATCAAGGGAAACATTTAAAACCCTATTAGGTGCCTGCATATCTGTGTAGATTGAATTCTTTGCTTGTGTTTGGAAGTTGGACAGAAATTCCAGAAGAATGGAGAAAAAAATATACTCATCAAACTTTTTTAAGGAAGGAGACACACCGAAGGGTAATGACTAGAGGGGTTTGAATCTCTTTTTCATCCCGAGGAAAGTCCTCTCACACATAAATCGTCCATTGCGCCCAGACAGCATTGAATAAGCACTTGGGAAACAAATGACATAAAAGTCTTTAACTAAATCTTTCGAGTCACTGTGGAGAATTCTCTGTATCACAGAATTTCAGGAAAACTTATATCTTGATCATTACTCTTCACAAAAACAGTGAGTGATCCGTTCGGACCGAATAGAAAAAAAATTCTAAGATCCAAAAAATCAGAGTATTCAAACAGATCTAAAAGTTCTGTCGCCTACTTTAACACACCATTTCTGTCCGTGATTTCGGTCAAGTTTGTAATCTCATTTTCCTTTTTCCTTTTGGTCCTATCTTAGTAGTGTTGTTTACAAAGTTGGTTCACGACAAAAAAAAAAAAAAAAAAAAAAAAAAAAAAAAAAAAAAAAAAAAAAAAAAAAAAACTATAGACCTCAGAGTACTGAATTTCTTTCTGATGCTGTTCAACACTTCTTGAGAATTGGCGCTGCATAATAGTCTTCTTGACACTGTTCAATGCTACATAGAGTACATTAATCAACCTTGAGTTCCAATTCTATAGTGGAATGTGGGTAAAATATTGGACTAAACAGATTGCAAACAAAATAAGTTTAACATTTTCCCTGGGCACCCTGGGAAAAAAATTTAAATAAGGATTCATCCCCTCCACCATCATGTCCAGGCATGAAGACGAATAATGAGCGAAGGCAGCGGTAATCGAAAGCGTCCAGAGCTATAGGTTCTACAATATTTAGCGACCATGTCTCACGGGCGTACAGTAGCACAGTTCACACGTATGCTATGTAGACTCTGACTTTGGTCTTTGCTGAGATCTCACGTCTGGCCTGTAAAACCTTTTTCAGATTGGTAAAGACTCCCCAAGCCCTTGATATCCGGGCAGTAATGTCTTTACCAGCTCCACCTAGGGTTAAAATGGACCCAAGGTACGTGAATTCGTCGACGTTTTCAATTGGTTTTCCACGATGATTTGATATGGAGCAGAATGATTACCGGCCATCAGTTTGGTTTTTGGAGCTGTTTATGATAAGCCCAATACGCTTCAAAGTCTTGGAGACATGACCAATCATGTCTTGAAAGCCGATGGCTGTGGTTTCCAACAAGGCAACATCGTCTGGAAAATCCAAGTCTGTCAGGGATTGAGGGAAGCCATCCAGTTAGTCATAGACAGCTCCCCTGTGGTTGGTCAGGGCATTATTCATTATCTATTATATCGCGTAGTTGAATAATGTGGGCGATAGGGGGCATCCCTAATTGACATTGAATAAAAAAAACAAGTTTTTTCAACTGAAAGTAAGGAGCGACATTAAAACTTAAAACGAACAGAAATTACTTCGCATATGAAAGGGGCTGCTTCCTCATCAACGCCCCGCTCTTTGCGATAAAGTTTGACTCTTTCTCTCAACTCTTCTTTTTAAAAGAGTAAAAAACTTTAGCGTAAAGAGCGGGGCGTTGATGATGAAGCAGCCCCTTTCATATACGAAGTAATTTCTGTTCGTTTTAAGTTTTAATGTCGCTCCTTACTTTCAGTTGAAAAAACTTGTTTTTTTTATTTAATTTCTGAATGTTTTTGAATCAATGCATGTTTTGATTTTGGCTCTCCGCAGAGGAATAATTAAAACGAAATTTGCATATTTTTTTTTTTTTGGCTAAATGGCTTTCTGATAATTTGGATCGAATGATTTTGAGAAAAAAAGAGCGGGGGAGGAAGCCTAGTTGCCCTCCAATTTTTTTGTTAATTAAAAAGGCAACTAGAACTTTTAATTTTTACGAATCTTTTTATTTGTAAAAGATATACGTAACTTATAAATTAACTTACGTAAAGAATTTTTTATTCTCATGTTTTTATTACACATATGAGAGGATTCGCCCCCTCGTCAGTACCTCTCTCTTTACACTAAATCTTAAATTTTGTCCCAATTCATTAAGAATGACCCCTGAATCACAAAAGCCGTAGAATAAATAGTTGACATTACTAAAAATACTTTAGCGTAAAGAGCGAGGTATTAGGAGGAGGTGAGCCCCTCATATGGGTAATAATTTCTGTTCGTTTTAAGTTTTAATGCTGCTCCTTACTTCCAGCTGAAAAAAACCTTTTCATATTTATTTTTTCATTGTTTTTTTTAAATAATGCTAGTAAATCCTGCGCTCCCTTCATGGAAATTTTCTTCCCCCATGACAAATTCCTCGATGGAAAGTTCCTCCAGTATATCCCCCTCTTCTCAACCCTTCCCCCAACCAAAAATCTTCCTGAAAACGCCTGTACACTTCCCAATAACCATTCCTATATGTAAGCACTGGTCAAAGTTTGTAACTTGTAGCCCCTCCCACGGGGACTGTAGAGGAGTAAGTCGTCTCCAAAGACATAGTTATAACGCAAATTTTCTCAGGCTCTTAACTTTTGATGCGTAAGACTAAATTTGATGAAACTTATATATTTAAAATCAGCATTAAAATGCGATTCTTTTGATGTAGCTATTGGTATCAAAATTCCATTTTTTAGAGTTTTGGTTTCTATTGAGCCGGGTCGCTCCTTACTACAGTTCGTTACCACGAACTGTTTGACAAGACTCAACTGTAAACTTGAAAGTATTGTTACCCAAGCTGCGGACACAGGTCACAGTATCCATTTATTCGCTTCGGAGAATTTCAATAAGGTCCCGTGGCGCTCCATCTTCAGCCATAATTCTCCATAGTTCTTCTCTGACAAGAGATTCAAAAGCATCTGTGAACTCAATAAAAGCGATGAGCAATAATAGGTGATACCTGCTGTACTGTCGCTGGATGAGCTGCATCGTGAGTATCTGCTCTGGACAATCCCTCCCTGGTCTGAGGACTGCCTGTTCAGGGTGGATTAGCTTGTCACGTACACCTATAAATCTGTTCAAGAGTATAACGCAGAAGATTCTCATTGCATGGTAAATTAAGGATATGACAATAATTTCCACAAACTCAGTTCGCATTCAGCAGTCAATGGATAAACTTGTCTGACTGCTTTTGCCCGGATACAACGGTTGCTATGCCATGTTGTTGACATATGTGAATAATAGCGTGATAATTGCTTAAATTAATTGTTACAATATAATCTTGGATATAAAGGAGTGAGTTCTACGTTCGAGTTAGTTCCTGAGGAATCCTGATGTGGTGTTAGCCGTGCCCTTTTAACGGTTTATGCAAATTGCACGCTGTAAACTAGCGTGGGTAAAAAATAAGTTTTTGTAAAGGTAGGTGACATATTATTTTGATAAAGTCAGGATGGGAAAGAAAGCCAGACCCAAACGCAACCGGACAGAAGCTGAGCTATCGGATCCGGTTATGAATTCTACTAGTAATTCGGATACGAGTGTTAATGCGGACTGCCAGATAACGAATGCAGAGAATATCATTAAAATTTTGGAAATGGTTCAATCTATAAATGTGAACATGGAAACCCTAAAGCAGAGTGTATTTGAAATTCAGAACGATTTGGGTACAGTTAAAAGTCGTGTTATGGTGCTTGAAAATAAAAGTAATGCAACGGACAATGAAATTGCAACAGTAAAGTCGGAATTTCTAACTCTACAAAGTATTGTAAAAGCCCAGTCACAGCTGATTAAGAAATGCAATGAGGAAATGAATGTGGTTGTGTCCCAGTCTCTTGTTGATGAAAATCGGGACAAGTTGCATAATTTGTTGTTTTGGGGCCTTAATGATGTACCCTTGAATGAGGCTGCATCTCGGGTTTCTGAGGTGATTGTAGCTGGTTTGTCACTCCCACCTGACAAGTTGCCACCATTCACTGTGGTTCACTGTTCCAAGAATTTTGTTAAAATTAGGGTGGACAGTGTCCAGGCACGTTTTTTGATTCTAAGTAATGCGAAAAAATTAAAAGGGAAAGAGTTCGGTGTTTATAAGTCTGTTTTTATTAGTGATGATGTCTCACCGCGTGTGCGGGTTTTGCGGAAAGAATTACTTGGGTTACGTAAGCGTTTGGCGGATAAAGGTGTGGAATGCTGGGTACCTCCTACCCTACCACCCAGCATCTCTGTTAAAAAGGACAACCGTGTTATTAAAGTGCCTTGGTACAATGCTAAGAGTTTGTTGGATTCTTAAATTTTTTTTTTAATTTTTCTTTTTTGCAGTTGTTAGAATTAGTGAGTGTTTATTTGTTATTGAAAAGAATAATTAAAAAAAATAATAGCAAAATTTAATAAAAAAAAACTTACTATTTTGTCGCAATAATTATGGTTGTGTGATTGTAGGAATTAGTAGCCGTTGTATTTGGTAACTTGTACATGGATTCGTTACGGGTTAATGAAATATGGCCTGTTTCTTTTTGTGTTTGTTTTTTTCTAAGATGGAAAGTGTCATTCTTTTGTTGTTTATTATATTCTATTTTGTTCTTGTTTAGTTCTTTTTCTTTTCTTTTTTGTTTTGTTGTGGAGATGAGGCCAAATTACTTTGTTGTAAAACTGTATAAATATGGTTGATGATGATTGTGGCACCCCGGGCAACAGCCGTCTTAAAATTTTGGAAGCTTCATTTGTGGATTTTGGTAGTATGTTTACGGAGCAGCTCCACCGGAATTATGATATTGGGATTGCTGGTCAATATGTTTCTTGTAATTCAAAGTACTTATTTAAGGATGGTTTGAGGTCCGTGAATGGTGGTGGTGATTCTGACGATCTCAGAGTTTTCCATCTTAACTGCCAGGGTTTGAACTCATCTTTTAATTTTATAAGCGAGATATGTGAACTTTCCATTTTTCAGGTTATTGGTCTCACTGAAACATGGCTAAATGAGCATAACTCTGCTCTCTTGGATATTCCAGGGTATACATTTTATCATAGGAATCGTCAATTTCGTCAACATGGAGGTATTGGAGCTTATATACGGAGCGATATCGAGGTTTTGGTAAGAAGTGATCTAGTGCTGTTTCACGAGATGTTATTTGAGCCACTTATCCTTCAGCTCAGGCTTAAGCCAAAAGATGTTTATGTTGTTGTACTATATAGACCACCATCTGGGTCAATACCGGCCTTTTTTGATATTTTGGAGGAACAGTTGGATAAACTACCTACTGGTTCGCACCCATTCTTCATGCTTGGGGACTTTAATATTGACCTTAACTCCTTAACTTCGAATACTCCTATAGATTTCCTACAGCTTTGCATGTCGTATAGTTTATTTCCCACTATCAATATTTGTACGCGTGTTACCACTTTAACGGCAAAGCTACTTGATAATATTCTTTCTAATTCTAAATTTTCAGATCCAGGGGTTATTGTTACTGATGTTTCTGACCATTTTGGGATTTCGGCAAGTTTTAAAGTTTGTTTTCCGAGGCTGCAAGGTTCTAGACTGAAAATGAGTATGTTACCTGTGCTCAACCAGGGTAACTTAGAAAAGTTTAAACAAGAGATTTCTAATGTTGATTGGAATAATAAAGTTGAAAATCTAGATGATATAAATATAAGTTTTCAAAGATTTTATGATACATTAATCTCTATTTTGAGTAAAACTTGTGTAGTGAATCGGATAAGGTCAAGGAAAAAGATGCCCAAAAAGCCGTGGGTGTCACCTAGTCTTCTGCGGTGCATAAATAAGAAAGACCAGTTATATAGGGATTCAATAAGGAATGAAAATGATCCAGTTTGCACAAGAATTTATAAACTTTTGAGAAACGCGAAGAAAAAATATTTTGAGTGTAAATTTAAAGATGCTAGTGGAAACCCAGCTAAAACTTGGAAAATTATTAAAAGTGTTATATCTTCAACAGATCCGGTTCTGCCTGACGAAGTTACTACAAGTGATGGGTTAAAATCGAATGAGCCTGCTGTAATCTGTAATGCCCTTTCGGAACATTTTGCAACTGTTGGGGCTCGATTTTCTCGTGCTACAGTAGCTTCTGATAATGATCCTCCGCTTGAGACTTTTATGGGTACTTCTGTCGATGTATCAATGTATCTGAGACCTGTCACTCATGATGAAGTTCGTAAAATTATCTTTGAGATGAGAAGTTCTTCGGCTGGGAGTGATTCCATTAACCTTGTTGTTTTAAAAGCCGTGTTTCCAAGCATTTCACATTTATTAACGTCCCTTATTAATGCTTGCTTTAAGCAAGGGAAGTTCCCCAATTGTCTTAAAATTGCAAGAATAACTCCTGTGTTTAAGGGTGGTAATAAGAATGATCTGGGGAATTATAGACCAATTTCATTATTACCTGTTGTTTCACGGGTTTTAGAAAAATGCATTAATATTAGAATTTATGAGCATTTGGAGCGTCATAAACTTCTACATACCAATCAATTTGGTTTCAGGAAGGGCAGAACAACTGAAATGGCGATTTCATTTATTACTTCTATAATTAATGATGCTCTTGATAAAAAGCTTAGGGTAGCTGGTGTTTTTTGGACTTAATTAAGGCGTTTGACACTGTTGACCATCGAATATTATTAAAAAAATGTGAATTCTATGGATTAAGGGGTGCTACATTGAGCTTGCTGTGGAGTTATCTTCAAAATAGACAGCAGTATGTCAATTTGCAAGGATTTTTGTCTAGTAAAAATGTTGTTAATTGGGGGGTTCCCCAAGGATCCGTACTGGGTCCGACTCTGTTTTTAATTTTTATTAATGATCTACCGCATGTTGTGAAAGCTCTGCCCAGAATTGACGACTTTGTTGACAATGGTACGAGTAAGACCCAGCTTACTATGCCCTTATTTGCTGATGATACAACCTTGGTGTGTGTTGCCCCTACAGAAGAACTGCTCATGTCAACGATAAATGCAGCAATGAGCAGGATATGTACATGGCTTAAAATAAACCACCTTGACCTGAATATAGATAAGTCAAATTTTGTTATTTTCTCTCGATCTCCGAATTTTTACCCTTGGTTTACGGAAATAATTTCGGAGCGGGGAATTATTAAACGAACAAGATTCACCAAATACCTCGGAATCAATGTTGATGAAACCCTATCATTTAAAGATCATGTGAAGTCAGTTTCGAAAATATTGTCACGTAACTTAGGTATGATGCGCAAATTAAAACATATTTTCCCCCCAAATGTTCTACGATTGTTATATTTTTCCCTGATTCACCCGTACATTTTGTATTGCTCGTCGATTTGGCTTGGTACTTTCCCTTCGATAGTTCATCCAATCCGTGTGATCCAGAATAATGCTGTCCGAGTTTTTGGTGGTGTTGGGAATCAGGAGTCTTTGAGGTCTATGTATAGTGATTTAAATATAATGCCTGCAGCTGGATTACGTGATTTTTATACGTTGATTTTTATATATAGATATTACAGAGGTAGCCTTCCCGATTGTTTTACAGGAATATTTTGTGAGAGGTCTGATGTTCACCACCACAATACTCGGATACGAGGTAATACTGAGGTTCCTCGATTAGTTTCAAGTAGGTCTTCTTTTTCACTTATTTACAGAGCTTCAAAACTTTGGAATAAACTGAGTGTAGATATCAAGGAATTAGGTAGCCTTGACCAGTTTAAGTCTTATTTACGTGTGGAGTTGCTCGGTAGGTATGCTTTTGAAACTGATTAATTAATATAAATTTTACATAGCTTATTCATTTGTAATATTTTTTTTTTTTTGCTGTTGTCTTGGGGTCACGCAAGGGAGTGTATTGTTTATGTTTTTTTGTTTTTTGTTGATCTCGGTATATGGTCTCATTCTCCATAACTTCTTATTCTCCATATTGTTTCTTTTTTTTCTTTGAATTTAGCACAGCCTCGCAAGCTTCGCTTATGTTGTGCTATTGATTAAGAAATGTTTTTTTCTAATAAAATTGTTCTACTACTACTACTACTACTAAACAGTCTTTTCCCCTTTTTTGTAGACTGGAACGAAGACTAATACTTCCCAATCTTTTTGGAAAGCCTTTGTCATCCAGACCTGTACAAACAGGTCGGTTAGGCGGCATAATAGAGTTGATGAAGCCTTGCACATTTCAGAAGGATTTCTATCCTCTCCTGGTGTCTTGTTACTCTTTATGCACTTAAGCACTTTTAGTGCTTCTACGATACTCCAAAATTATATTGTAAGGTTCCCTAGCAGTACATAAAAAAAAAGGCAGATCACATAAGGCTTTGACGGGGTTCAGTAGCTCAGAGAAGTGTTCTCGCCTGCGTTCCAATTGTCATTCTTCGCATCGGGTGATTTCCCCGCACTTGTCTTTCGGCGTATCAGCTGAAGAAGGGGCTTTTCCCGTTACTTCTTTTAGAAATTCAAATATTTCCTTGCTATTATGATGTTTGGAGGTATGCTCGAACTCATTTGCAATATTTGACCAGTACTGTTATCAGAACTGTTTTTCTGCATTTTCCTTTCGTTTTAACTGAAATGGAAAGGCAGCGTCGTCTAGGAAATTATTTCGCAGATGTTTAAGTAAAAAAAAAAGAAAAAAAAGAAGAAAACAATTACAAGGTAAACTTACCTGAAAGTAGAAATCTAGACAGTCTCTTAAGTTGATCTTCTCTGGGAAACATTTATTTTCCCTCATATAATAAGCGAGGGCATTATTCCTGTCAGCATTTTCTCTTTCCGAGAGGAAAACAGCGTTATTGAATCCTATATATTCATTGCCAGAGAGACGCTGTAAAAGTTGAAAAAAATTACATAATCTAAATAGCAAATCTATACTTGACATTAAAGAATAACAGAATATTGATGACGTCATACCTAAAATGGCACGTGGCAGCTTGGAAGCATTTTGGGAAGGGTTACATCCAAAAAGGAAGGGGGGCACACATAAAAAATTTATTTTCATCTATTAGATTTTTCGCATTTGGAAAGAGGGGTAGTCATACCCCATGAATCCTCCCTTTGGGCATGCTGCTGTTTTGAAAGATGCAAACATATAATCCAGTAGTTACTAGCATATTAATCCATGGATGTTACCAGACCACCCTTTGATATACCCTTTGATAGCCTGAATGTACATCGTGGATAGGCCTACAGTCCCAGTCTCAGGTAAAGGTAGTCCACTTCACCAGTAGTCACACTTGCAAGCAGTTCCAAGTAATCATAGTCGCAGTTTCAGCTACATTAGTAGTAGCAATAGTGGTCCTGAAAGTAGAAAGTTAATACCCTTAGCCACACCTAAGATATTGCAGATATTGCCTTTTGATAAACTGGTTGCACATAACGTCTTTTTCGGGGACAGAGTGGCACCTCAGTATTCCATGAAATTCGATTTATTACCCTTTTCTGACACACTCAGGATCAAACATCCCCCCTATTTCTCAGTGATATATCCTGTATGTAAAAAATAAGCACTTTGCATAATTTACAAACTTTTCTTCAGGGCCTGTGGAGGGCATGACGTGTAGTAGTAGTAGTGGCCCTAAAAGTTTCAAGTTAATACCCTTATCCGTTCCTACGATGTTGCAGATACGTCTTTTTTGATAACTTGGATGCAGATAGTTTCTTTGGATTTAGCTCAACAGACCCCTCATCATTCACCAAAATTTCACCTCAATACCCTTAGCCTTTTCGAACACAACCAAGATAAAACCTTCCCCCTTTTCCCAATGATAAATCCTGCATGTAAAAAATGGACAAATTGCATTATTAAATTGCCATGACCCTGGGACTGTAAATCCCCAGATGCATAGTTATTAGAAAATGCAACTATTTGAATAAAATGGCTTTTTAAAATTCCTTTCAGTGTTAAGGGGGAATCCTACTGACTTGTCATATTCAATTTGGGCCCTCAAATTTGTTTCTCTCTCTTACAGATGAGCTCAAGTGTAGCTTTTGGCCAATCATAACCTATTACAAGCAAAATATTTTACTGAGTGGATTCGAACCACATTCGTTATCCTTATCTTTGTTATTCACTCTTAGGACGGCTTAGAAAAGGATTTCCTTGAGAAAAATAGATTCTATATTCCTTATTTTTCTTAAGCTCACGCATAAACCCCATAAAAATTACGAAGCTTTCAATGCTGAAGACAGACATCCCAAATACCCTAAGTTTGAATATATATGCTTCTCCAACCTTTTATAACTATAATGGTTTGTTGGCTACGCCCCTTTCCAAGCTAATAGCTGGCAATGTCAGATATATTCCTAAGATTAATATCCTTTTGAGTTTTCTCCTCAAGATATACGGCCTGGAAGAGACAAGAAGGATCCGAACAATATTGAAATCAATACGACGATCCTCCGAAAAGGGATATTACGGTAAATGATTGTTGGAAACAGATATTATTCACCAAACAGCCTTTATTATGATCTGCCAGAAATATTTTCTATAACACATCTTTAACCATTTGACATTGAATTTTCAGGGATAATCGCTCCATATACTGTTAAATAAAAGAAAACGATTGGAAAGCAAACATTAATTTGCATAGACATACAGTCATGAGGAGAGAAAAAACAAGCGTCCAACTTGCGAAGCGTGCTGTGGGCTATCGGCCCAGGAAACCCAACTTAAAAATTAGAAAGAAAAAAGAAATTTCTTTTTATAGTGCAAACAATACTTGCTTGTATATTTTTTCTAGGTAAACAATAGACATTACAAAATACATTTAAGGCTAAAATAATGGTGGACTTACTCCAGTTAAACTATTAGGGCTAAAATTTAAAGATTTTGGTTAATTAAAAGGGAAAAATGACAGAATAATATCTATAATCCTTATCCGGTCTATGTGAAATTATTATGTTGTACAGTGATGATAGGGGTCAAGTACAGTTCTAAAATGTGGTCAAATACAGTTCTTGATTCATAATTTCTTCATTTCTTTGACACCAGACATTTAAATTGTGGAATCAATATAAATTGTCAGAAATTATTAGAAAAGTGATGGAAAAATAGAGATAACCTTCGCATACTACCTTGTTAAAAACATGATTTAATTTTATCAATTTTGTTTGGTAACATGTTTTCATTATCCAATCACATTATTTCTTATTTCTGGAGAGGAAAAATGCTCCTTGTTTCTTATTTCTGGATGCCTTTAAAAACCTGTTAAGCTAGGAAGTTGCATTAAATTAATTTGTTTTGTAACATAAAATTTTAAGCCAGCAGAATTAATAAAAAGGCTTTAGAACCACATCAAATTTTACAAGTTTAGTTAAGTTTTTTCATTGAATAATGAAATCTTTAAGCCAATAAATGGAAATTAAAATCTTGTTAAACCGAATTTTGAAGCCAGTCAAAAGATCAAAAGATTAAAAAAAAAAAAAAAAAAAAACCAAGTTAGTAAAAAGAACAAAAGAACACAAACTTAAGCCAGTAAAATAAACATTTTAAGACAGTTCTCAAACCGGACTCTCAAAGAAGGAGAAGAATTCGTTAGATGTTTCCACAGAAATTGTCCACGGAATCTTTCAGGTATCAGTCAGACTGAACGTATTTCAAACAGTAAGCTATACAATAAAGTGGTACTTTCACGCTTTCCATGGATATAGTGAAAGTAAGTTTGAGATGGTTAGGACACCTTCTGCGGATGAATTATGATAGATTGCCAAAGATCGAGCTTGCTGGCCAACCCGCTAGGGCCAAACGAAAAGGAGGTCGTCCCCGAATGGTATGGGAGGAGGTTATAAGGAAATTGTAAAGACATAGGCTTTAAATTGATCGGGGTTGTGGAGGAGCGTGTGTAGTTGTGTTGGCCTTAGGGGGTTGGTGTTGCAGTCAGTTCTTGGTATTAGCAGTAGTAATTTAAGCTAAGTTCTTCTTTGAATGTGCTTGCAGAGTTATTTGAAAATAAGTAAAGGAAATATTGACAAGTCAACAAATTAATTTCGAAGTTCCAGCTTCAGTTGTTAATCTATTAGTTGGCAATTGCTCATCTAAAATGTTAGGTTCAGTTTGACGCATAGTAAGAGGTGTCAAATTTTTTATATATTCCACAAATTTGGCCAAGAATGGTCAAACACCCCCCTTTTTTTTTTACACATTCTGCAGAGAAAAAGGGCACGACTCATGTCAAAAATAAAAAGTTGACGAACCTTAAAGAAAACGTGCCTATATCCCCACAATAAATCTTAGATAGTTCCCTTACAATCTGTATTTGAAAAACAGGAGGTCTACTTATGTCGTTCGTTACTTCGCGTTTTAAGTTGACATATCTTTAAGCACTCTTTCGTCCATTTTCCCCTATTTGGGCTGGATTTGTGCCAATTATTCTCAGAGACAGCACGAGACGGTTGCCATTACTACTCCCTGGTTCCCACCCGAGAAACAGTGAGTTTTGTTTCAAAGGCTGAAAATATGAAGGTCTACTCAAACTTACGGCCCGTAGCCCCAGCTAGAGGTTTTTTTTTTGGATACGATTAGAGAGAACTTATTAAAGGTTGGAAATTTTTAGGCCAATTACTACAGGGGTGAGTTATACAAAGCGAGAGAGAGGCATGGGTAAGGCTATAGGCATTTTCATCATATTCAGATTTTTATGAGTGGGTGTCGATTATAAATGTTTTTCTTCAATTTTTAATATATATTTTCGGTGATTACTACGCGCCCGGGCTTGTTCTTGTAAGAAAGTCAAATTCACACAGTTTCAGTAATTTAAAAGGCCCAAAGAAAAAACAAAGAAATTTTATAATCCCCCTCCCCCCAAAAAAAATTCTTGCTCTTTTTCTTTTGCTGTAAAAAATTCCACATTGTCAATTGATAACATGAACTATTTAGCGTAAGTGGACAAAATGGTCAAACTTGTTTTGAGCGTTAGACAACTTAGTTCAATTAACCAATCATAAATATGGTTCTCACTCTTATGGATCGTCCAGAAACCATTATGACTCCGCCAACGTGAAACCAAAATTGAAAAGGCCAATTGTTTAGGCTTTGAACAGGCTTCCGGAGACACACATTTGATAAGTTCTCTTTTCTAATATGGACTGCAGACGAAATTCTTGCCCTTATGTCCTCAGTCAGGATTGTTTTTTTCCCGCTGTGGAGACCCATTGGGTGCTAACAGTAAGTTCGCCTTGACCAAATTAATTATGTTTAACACCATAATTGCATTTTTAAAAACCTGTGGGATGGCAAAAAAATAGCGGACAAATGTTCCTTGCGCTTACTCCTAACTGAGATCCTTGCATAGATATACCTTGGTCATACCCTAGGGCTGGGGGGAGTCAAAGAGGTAGATTGTACACACATTTTCTATTTTTTTTTCTCGGAGAGCCACTTCCTACATAAACGAGTTCCGTCAAATGTCGATCGATGAGAAAAGGCAATAATTGACTAAACATTTCCCCTAGGAAAATATTACTGTGCGTTTATTGCTAACATTATCGTCCTCGACTAGGAGTTGTAATTTCTAGTTCACATCACTATTAAAGCTATATATCATAGTCATTTGTTTCATTAGCATTTGACCTCAGTCTGGATTCATAAATATTAAACCTCTAGAAGGGACACCTGACAAGGGATTAAATATAATTTCTCTTTCTCTCTTCCTATGACAAGACTAATCTCAAATTGTTTTTTTTTTTTCACTGGTTCCGTAAATCCTTATTTACCGTTTTTCTTGAAGAAGGACTAGCAACGTAGAAACATATGACCAATTAAGCCGCACCCACCAAAGCCAGGCATACCAGATTCATTACCCATCTACCTGTCATTTGGCAAACTTTGCACGATGAAGGTAAATGACGAAGGTGGCTTAATTTAAAGAGAATTAGAGCCAAGCTAAAAATTCAAAGACCCCTAAAGATACTTAAGCAAAAAAATTTCCGAATCTCCCATTAGAAATGTTCTATCCAATGCATAGCCACAGCACAAAACGAAGCCTTTAATTCTTCCTTTTAAGTTTTACGCTTATCAGGATTGAAGTATTACTGCAATCTAGTAAAGAACTAACCACAGCATATAGTAAACGAAAGTTCAAAAAGATTGTAAAAAAAAACCTGTCTAGTGAACACAATGTTCGCTTCAGGAGTGATATATAGGTTTATTATCAATTCTACCAATACTACTACTAACATGTCAATGCAGCATGAAACCACCCGAGGTCAACACAACTGCCCACCTTTCTCCTCCGTCCCTACCTATTTATGGTTTCCTTCCTTAAAACCTTCAAGAAATTTCAATTGAAGATAATTTCTTAAACCACATTGACCTGCCATAATATAAAGAAGAAAAAACGATTCACATTAAGTCAAACAAAAATACTAAAAAAAAACACACAAAGCGAATATTTCGAAAGGACAGCCGCCTCTCTTCTTCAGCGTGAACAAAAAATTTTGGCTTTTATTAAATTTTATTCATCTTTTAATTTTGTTTTTCATCGGTTTTCTTTTTTCACATTGACTTTCCGCGTTTGCTTTTAGTTTTTATGGCACTTGGTATTAACCAAGTGACATATAGCAATCGCCAATTCTGTCGGTCTGTCTGTCTGTCTGTCGGTCCCGGTTTTGCTACTTTAGGCACTTCCAGGTAGGCTAGGACGATGATATTTGGCAGGCGTATCAGGGACGGGACCAGCTTAAATTAGAAATAGTCGTTTTCCCAATTTGATCATCTGGGGGGGGGGAGTGAGGGGCCGGTTAATTCGGAAAAAATAGAAAAAATGAAGTATTTTTAACTTATGAATGGGTGATGGGATCTTAATGAAATTTGATGTTTGGAATGATATTGTGTCTCAGAGCTCTTATTTTAAATCCCGACCGGATCTGATGACATTGGGGGGAGGTTAAACCTAAAATCTTGGAAAACACTTAGAGCGGAGGGATCGGCATGAAACTTGATGGGAAAAATAAGCACAAGTCCCAGATACATGATTGACATAATCGGAACGGATCCGCTCTCTTTGGGGTAGTTGGGGGGGGGGGGGCAATTCTGAAAAATTAGAAAAAATGAAGTATTTTTAACTTAGGAACGGGTGATCGGATCTCAATGAAATTTGATGTTTAGAAGGATATCGTGTCTTAGAGCTCTTATTTTAAAACCCGACCGGATCTGGTGACATTGGGGGGGGGGGAGTTGGGAGGGGGAAACCTAAAACTTGGAAAACACTTACGAGTGGAGGGATCGGGATGAAACTTGGTGGGAAAAATAAACACAAGTGCTAGATACATGATTGACATAAACGGAACGGATCCGCTCTCTTTGGGATAGTTGGGGGGGGGGGGTTATTTCTGAAAAATTAGAAAAAATGAGGTATTTTTAACTTACGAACAGGTGATCGGATCTCAATGAAATTTGATATTTAGAAGGATATTGTGGCTCAGAGCTCTTATTTTAAACCCGACCAGATCTGGTGACATTGGGGGGGGGAGTTGGGAGGGGGAAACCTAAAACTTGAAAAACACTTAGAGTGGAGGGATCGGGATGAAAATTGATGGAAAAATAATCACGAGTCCTAGATACATGATTGACATAACCGGAACGGATCCGCTCTCTTTGGGGTAGTTGGGGGAGGGGTTAATTCTGAAAAATTAGAAAAAATGAGGTATTTTTAACTTACGAACGGGTTATCAGATCTCAATGAAATTTGATATTTAGAAGGATATTGTGTCTCAAAGCTCTTATTTTAAATCTTGACTGGATCTGGTGACGTTGGGGGAAGTTTGGGGTGGGGGAACCTAAAATCATGGAAATGCTTAGATTGGAGGGATCGGGATGAAACTTGTGGGGAAAATAAGCAGAAGTCTTACATACGTGATTTACATCTATTGGGGGGGGGGTTAATCCTGAAAAATAAGAAAAAATGACGTATTTTTAACTTACGAAGAAGTGATCGGATCTTCATGAAACTTCATATTTAGAAGGACCTCGTAACTCAGATCTCTTATTTTAAATCTGAACCGGATCAAGCGTAATTGGGGGGGGCAGTTGGGGGAGGGGCGGAAATCTTAGAAAATACTTAAAGCGGTGAGATCAGGATGAAACTGGATGGGAAGAATAAAAACCTGTCTAAGATACGTGACTGACATAACCGGACCGGATCTGCTCTCTTTGGTGGTATTCGAGGGGGGATAATTTTGAAAATTGAGGTATTTGTAACTTACGAAAAGGTGACCAGATCTTAATGAAATTTCATATTTAGAAGGATCTTGTGCTTTAAAGTTCTTATTTTAAATTCCGACCAGATCCTGTGACGTTGGGGGGAGTTGGAGGGGGAAACCGGAATTCTTGGAAAACGTGAAAATTGGGGTATTTTTATCTTACGAATAGATGATCGGATCTTAATGAAATTTGATTTTTAGAAAGAATTCATGTCTCAGAGCTCTTATTTCAAATCCCGACCAGATCGTTTGACACTGAGGGGAGTTGGAGGGGGAAATCTTGGAAAAACACTTGGAGTGTAGGAATCGGGATGAAGCTTGGTGGATAGAATAAACAAATGTCCTTGATACGTGATTGACAGAATCGTACTGGATTCGCTCTCTTTGGGGGAGTTGGGGGGAGGGGTTCAGTGATTTGGCGAGTTTGGTGCTTCTGGACGTGCTAGGACGATGAAAATTGATAGGCGTGTCGGGGAGCTACACAATTTGACTTGATAAAGTCGTTTTCCCAGATTCGACCATCTGGGGGGCTAAAGGGAGAGGAAAAATTAGAAAAAATTAGGTATTTATAACTTACGAGTGGGTGATCGGATCTTAATGAATTTTGATATTTAGAAGGACATCGTGACTCAGAGCTCTTATTTTAAATCCTGACCGGCATTAAACCTCTTGTTTTCCTTTTTAAATCAATCTATTGATTCATAGAATTTTGTTAGAGCTCATACCATATGATCTCTTGGCTCTTAGCTCTTCTCGCCTCGTCACAAGTGCCATATGAGCTCTTAGCTCTTGTGTCTTTGTCTTTTTTGGCATTTTCCTTAAATATATTTTCTTGTTAGTGCTGAAGAAGAGAGGCGGTTGTTCTTCGAAATGTTCACTTTGTGCGTTTTGCAGCATTTTCGTTTTGCCTTAAAAGCCCCATTTCTGATCGTTTTTCTTCTTTAAATTAAGTTTCATTTTTTTTAAATCCTTTCTTACGACCTCTTCCCACTCCACTCGGAGAAAACCCTGCGTTTCGCTTGGCCCTAGATGGAAGACCGAAAAGAAGAGTTTTTGTCGATATCGCATCTTTCATCCAGAGAGCGTGTCCAAACCATTTCAACCCTTCCCTCATTATAGCCTTAGAAGTAAGTAAGTAAGACGGCACTAGACCCTTAAGGTCCAAACCGGTGGTGCTGATCTCCGTTTCACGGCCCTTCAGCCAGGAAGTGCAAGGGGGGTTGGGGACCAACCCTAGCTTACAGAGTCACACCACTGACCCCCGTCCCCAAACCTCGTAAGCATGGCTCAATATCCTGTTCAAATCAATTGGATTTGCTCTAGAAACCGCAAGTACTAGAAAAGCTGAGCCGAGCGAAATTGGAAGAAATTTCTTTTTTTTCGTAAACAATTTTTGCACAATTTTGCTTACATACGGATCCGTGATCTGTCTTCTGCGAAAATTACAAAATTCCACAATTTTGTAGATAGGAGCTTGAAACTTCTACAGTAAGGTTTTGTGATACGCTGAATCTGATTTTTTTATTTCCTATTGCGACCCCCTATTTTCTAAAATAAGGCAAACTTTCTTAGGCTCGTAACTTTTGATGGGTAAGACTAAACTTGATGAAATTTAATATTTAAAACCAGCATAAAAATTCGATTCTTTTGATGTAACTATTGATATCAAATATTCCGTTTTTTAGAGTTTCGGTTAATATTGAGCCGGGTCACTCCTTACTACAGTTCGTTACAACGAACTGTAGTAAACTGAAAGGATTTTATCCCTATTTGAAGTTTTATTTATAGTCACGGAAAGGCAGTTTTGTCTTCGAAATTATCCACGTGAAAAGACTTTAGGTTATAATCGTTTTTCTAATCACTACGAAAATCCCCCTTCCGCGGAAATTAGTTCCCAAAAATCCAAACAAGCTGGAAATTTCCCCCGGAACATCTCCACATGAAAAATTGAGTAGGCGAAGAGAAAGTAAGACAAATAAAACAAATTTCGTATAGAAATTCTGTCAAATCCCCCCCAGTGTAAAATTTCCTCTGGAAAGTTAACCCCCGAAAATTTTCCTCCACATGGAAAATTATTCCATCACAAAAATCATAGTTAAGACTTTAAGACTTTTCAGCTATGCTGAATCAAAAAGCTATCTTAAAATTTTGATCAGATGAGTTTGGGAAAAAAGGGAGCATGGGAGGAGGGTATCTCCCCTCTAATATTTTTGGTCACTGAAATCGATTACTAGAACCTTTGATTTCCAATCATATTAGCCCTTTCCCGATTTTCTAGGATTACTGGTTCAATACGATCACCCCCCACCAAAACAAAACAAAAAATAAACACACATCACTGATTGTTTTTCTGGCAATAAAAAACTCCACATTTTTGAATATAGGAGCTTGAAACCTCTAAAGTAGGGTTCTCTGATAAGCAGAACCTGATGATGTTATATTTATTAAGATTACTTGACATCTTGGGAGTTTTTGCTCCTTTTCGAAAAATTGGGCGAATTTTCTCAGGCACGTAGCTTTTAATGGGCTACATTAAACTTAGTGAACTTAATATATATTGAATCAGAATAAAATTTGTATTCTTGTGATTTATCTATTGTTATCAAAACCATTGTAATTAAATTACCGATTACTATTGAGCTGCGACACTCCTTACTTACAGTTCGTTACCACGAACTTGCATTTTTACGCAAGAGCAGAAATTTCCTTTTCAATTCATAGGCATTTCAATTTTCCAATCGGGGGCATTAATTCGCAAAAATATACGGGAGGGTGGTGAGGTTTTTTTTCATTTCATTCTGTGCAAGTTTACTTAGATTTCCGTCCTCCTACGCCTGGGGGCGCATAGGGCAGCGACGGTTGACCTCCAATTTGACTGATCTTGTGCCAAAGATCAAAGTTCGTTCAGAGTGGTACGGAGATGCGTCGCCTCTTTCTCCAGGGGTCGACCAAGTGTGCTGCGTTGTCTTCCACTACTTCAAATGCTGGGTGGGGTCCAACACCATACATCGTGGGGGAGGCGCCCTTCGCTCATGCGGGCCATATGTCCCCAGTACTTACATATTCTCATTCTGATTTCGTCAGTCACCAGTGATTGTTCAGTATTAGCCCTTATCTGGGAATTCGTTGCCTTATCAGTCCAATGTACCGCAAGGAATCTACGCAGGCAATTATTCTTGAAGCCAAGTAATCTTTTCTTAGCATTCTTTGAAAGGCTCCAAGACTCGTATCCATTTAAAAGTAGAGAGTACATTACTCCTAAACAATCGCAATTTCAACTTCTGAGAGTAGTTTCTACATCTCCAAATATTCTTCAGCTGAGAAAATCCTCCACCTGCATACGCTATGCGCAGCATAACTTCTCTGTCAAAATTCCCATCTTGGGTCATTGTACTACCGAGGTACTTAAATTCTCTGACCTCTTCTATATTAATGCCTTCGTATCGAATCCCAGCTGCAATGGTCGTCACAACCCCGTATGACATACTTTTCGTTTTATCAACATTAATCTTCAGGTTCATAGGGGAACCTTTCGCTGCTAGTTCATTCAGATTACGTTGAATGTCCTCTTTGTAGTAAGCCAAGAGAGCGACATCGTCAGCGAAATCGCAGTCATGAATTTGACGCTCGGGACTTAGTTGTATACCTCCTCTAAAGTGGCAAGCTCGAAGCACAAAAACTATAAATATTACGAATAATAGTGGAGATAGTAAACATACTTGACGTACACCGGACGTTTTTAATCTAGGGAAATTTTAGCTATTTTTTCCCTTAATAAAATATATAAATGTAAATATGAGGGGAGGGGGTCACGCACTTACTAAAATTTCTCCCATTTCTTTAGATCAGTTTGTAAACCCTTATTTCTTCTCTACTTACAATAGTTTTACTTCGTTGTAAATTACAATGAAAAACGTGATATTATAGGAGGAATTATATGTAAGATTTGTATATATTTATTCATATTGGACTTGTATTGTATATATATATATATATATATATATATATATATATATATATATATATATATATATATATATATATATATATATATATATTAAGACTTGTATTGGAGTAATTGTATATATTTCTTCACCACTTACCAGAGCCTTAATGTGTAGTGAAGCTTCTACGGTAACCCTACAGCCAGACATCATTTGCTTGTTTTGGAGAGAGGGGGCTTCAAACAACAACAACAACAAAAAAAAATGCAAATTTCATAAAAGACGTGGCAGATTATAGGATACGTAAAAGTCACAATATTTCGAAGGAAGGGGTTCCAGGTCTGAAGTAGATTACTAATCTGTTTGATTACGTACTACTCAGCTACTAAATTATCGGGTAACTACAATTTATACCCATGGAGCATTCCATTTAAAGTCCGAGGATGATAGGGTTAGAAAAGCAAAGCAGAAATTGTTAGTAATACCGTCAATAACACGTTTCCTAATTTTTGCACTGCTATCCATTTAATCACGCTTTTTAATTATTTTCAGGGGATAATTTAATTTTTATTGGGTATAACGAGGACCTGTTATCTAGTGTTAATTTTCTTAGATACATATCACAGTAAGCTAAGGTATTATTTGGAATAAAATACCTCATGTTCTTTGTGTCAAAAGTTTTTATAATAGACACAAGTGTTCTTCTACGGCAGCACGCCAACTCGTGTGTCATATAACCAATTAGAGTCAAACATACACCGGTTACACCTGATTAAGCCGAACACCGAAAACCTTTTCTTACTTGCACCAGCATTATTAATAGTGAAAACGTGAAAGGTAGAATAGCATTGACGTTTTTTCGCAGTTACATAAGAGATTAAAAAATTTGGAAGGTAAGTCATCGAACTGAGATTAAGACAGTGGAGGCAACAACATTAACATTGGTCTGAAACACAGGCACTTCAAAAGGTCGAAGAAGGTCATCCAGAGGAATTGTTTAAGGGTATTTTTAGGTAGTCGCGTGACTGACCTCATCAAACAATAGAAGCACAAAAGTATCGTCCATTTTCACATTCTAGGGCTAAAATGAAAGAAAGACTGAGATGCCTAGGTCACATTTTACGGAAAAAGGAATTCAGGTTGCCAAAATAGCAAAGACGGACCTAGAGGAAAATCTTGGAGGAGGGACCCAGTGTGACAAGGACACCAATAGTTGAACAAATATATATTTCCACATTAGAGGTTGGGGGGTATGTTATCTTAAGTTAGGGAGGCTGTCGAAATACTTTACACACCCCCCATAAGCTGCAACTATACAGCCCAAGTGATATTATTATATATACTAAAGGTTATATGAAGGTAATATTTCATTAGGATTAACCTAACTCCACTTCTTGGTTGTGTTTCGTTTAATTGACAAGAACCGTAATTGACAGCCAATTTCATACCTCAGTGTATAGTAAAACATCTAAAATATACGCATTCAAAAATACTGGAAACCTAGAGCGGATCAATTATAAATGCCAACTGAGACTCCTAGAACTTCAGAATTTTCAACTCCGCTTCCTTTAATTTTTGAGGAGCTGATGTCTCCTTCAAATCTGACATCTACTTTTACGTATCAAGCTCTTAATCTTAGCGGTCTGAATGTTTATCTAGAGGCATACTTGCGGCCTGAACTCATCTTCTTAGCAGTAAAATCTTTTCTAAAGGGATATTTAATAAATCTGATTTCACAGATTTATACCAACTCGGATCTGAGACAACTAATCGTAGCATATATATGTTAAGATATCCTTTTTCATTACTGCCCTCCCCCCTGAAAAGAAAAAAATCGTGCGTACGTGTCTGCCCCTTAGTTTTAAACAGTTTCTTCATTGGAGTAAAAAGTATTTTTAGCCTAAAGTCCCATCTTAGATTCCTTAGCTCAACTATAATGTCAAACATCTATCAATTGTCTCCTATAAATTTTTTTTTTACTTGATTTTTCATTGTTCATTTGGAAGATTTTTGGTAATCGTAATTGGTTGTAGAATGCCTAGAATCAAACCTGTTTATTTTAACTATTCAAGTTTAAGGAATAATAGTGCTACCGAGGGAAGGAGAGGTAGATCAATAAAAAAAGCAAAAAAGTAAATTATTTAAATGATGTGTTTTCATACAGAAAAGTTTAATCTTTATGTAATTAAATAAAAAAAACAAGTTTTTTTTAAATGAAAGTAAGGAGCGACATTAAAACTTAAAACGAACAGAAATTACTCCGTATATGAAAAGGGCTTTTCCTCCTCAACGCCTCCCTCTTTACGCTAAAGTTTGACTCTTTCTCTTAACTTTACTTTTTAAAACAGTAAAAAACTTTAGCGTAAAGAGCGGGGCGTTGAGGAGGAAAAGCCCTTTTCATATACGGAGTAATTTCTGTTCGTTTTAAGGTTCAATGTCGCTCCTTACTTTCATTTAAAAAAACTTGTTTTTGTATTTAATTTCTGGACGTTTTTTAATTCATGCATGTTTTGATCTTGGCTCTCCGCACATAAATAATTAAAACCAAATTTGCATATTAATTTTCTTTTTGGCTAAATGGCTTTCTCATAGTTGTAATCGGAAGATTTTGAGAAAAAAGGAGAGAGGGGGGAAGCCTAGTTGCCCTCCGATTTTTTGATTACTTAAAAAGGCAACTAGAACTTTTAATTGTTTTACGAACATTTTCATTAGTAAAAAATATACGTATTTTACGAATTAACTTACGAATCGAACTTCTATATTCGTATATTTTTATTGCGTATATGAGGGAGTTCACCCCTCGTCGATACCTCGCTCTTTACACTAAAGCTTAAATTCTGTCCCAATTCCTTAAGAATGACCCTTGAATCACAAAGGCCGTAGAATAAATAGTTAAAATTACTAAAAATACGTTAGCGTAAAGAGCGAGGTATTACGAAGAGGTAAACACCTCATATGCGCAATAATTTCTGCTCGTTTTAAGTTTTAATGCTGCTCCTGACTTTCAGTAGAAAAAAAACTTCTCATATTTATTTTTCCAAAATAATGCAAAAAAAATCCTGCGCCCCCTTCATTGAAAGTCTCTTCCCCCGTGAGAAGTTTTTCCATGGAAAGATCCTCCCACGTAACCCCCCCCACCTCAACTCTCCCTCCCAAACCAAAAAAAACCTGAAAACGTCCGTACACTTCCCAGTAACCATTACTATATGTAAACACAGGTCAAAGTTTGTAACTTGCAACCCCTCCCACAGGGACTGCGGGGTAGTAAGTCGTCCCCAAAGACATAGTTATTAGGTTTTTCGAATATGGTGAATAAAATGGCTATCTCAGAATTTTGATCCGGTGACTTTGGGGAAAAAATGAGCTGAATTTCCGTTAGAATGAGCCCTCCCGCGACATTCTAGGACCACTGGGTCGATACAATCACCCCTGGGAAGAAAAAAAAAAAAAAAAAAAAAAAAAAACAAATAAACACGCATCCGTGATTTGTCTTCTGTCAAAAAATGCGATATTCCACATTTTTGTAGATAGGAGCTTGAAACTTCTACAATAAGGTTCACTGGTACGCTGAATCTAATGGTGCGATTTTCGTTAAGATTGTATGACTTTTAGGGGGTGTTTTCCCCTATTTTCTAAAATGAGGCAAATTTTCTCAGGCTCGTAACTTTTGATAGGTAAGACTAATCTTGATGAAAGTTATATATTTAAAATCAGCATTAAAATGCAATTTTTTTTATGTAACTATAGGTATCAAAATTCCATTTTTTAGAGTTTCGGTTACTATTGAACCGGGTCGCTCCTTAACACAGTTACAGTTACCACGTTACCACAGTTACAGTTACCTTAACAGTTACCACGAACTGTTTGAAAGTAACTTAATCTTGCCAAAGCTTCACACATAAACGCTCAACACCACGGCGGCACTAAAATAGTAATGGGATAGGGCTACTGTACAAAGACTGTCTCGACGAAACATTAAAATCTATGGATAACAGTGCAATAATTGCAGCCTTTAAAGCAAACATTCTTAAATATTTTCATTTTTTCTTATACCTGAAGGAAGTCGTTGACAAATTGATACTTATCCGCCAAAGACGGATATTCTTCTAATAAGCTTAGTATCAAGCTTGTAGTAACCAGGGCTCCAGAATTAATCAGCGGGTTATGAGGGCGTTCTGCGAATTAAGGAATAGATTAGAAATAAAAGTAGGCGTTTACCTATTAACACAGAAGCTAAGTTTTCACAGAAATGCATGTTTGTCATTATTTGAGGAAAAATTTGCACGACCAGAACTATCTTCTAGGAAATGTTTTCTTGCGTTGATACGATTTTGTCTGAGGAAATTCAGAAAGTTCATCTTAACTCTGCCTTGAGACGAGAATAAAGTTCAATTTCTATAAAAGTTTGTAAATTGTTGATGAAATGTGAAAAGAAAAATCCAAAACCTCTGGGGAATTTTTGGGACATGAATGAAAACGGAAGTTTTTTTCAATAAACAGAATATACAACAACGCATTTAGAGGTTCTCTATCACTTGAGAGCCTGGCTAAGTTGGATTTGTTTCTTCAATAAATGTTCAGCTGGATGAAAACATCTGACATTTTGTAGAATGAATGGTTATTTCAACAAAATTTCTAAATAAAACTCGATAATAAAATAAATTTTTCTTGAAGTAGTTTCTATTTTCGACTGTTTTTTTTCGCAAAAAACATAGATGTTCGGCAAAAGGCAAGCTAAAAAGGTGGAAAGTCTATAAGAAAATGACTGAATTTATTTCCATTTGGTGGATGATTTTTCGCCAAAAAAGAAGGCTTTCTGTGAGAACGTAGCTTAAGGGATATAAGGAACTTAAAAAGGCGCTTGTATGATATAAGCCCTACCTCTCAAGTTGTTCATTCATTGACGCATTATAGAACCGGTTTTATTTCGTTAGTTTCTTTCAGCTTAGCGCGAGACAAGACAAAGAGAAGTTACAGAATAGATGGAAAATATGTAATTTGGGCTATATATTTGCACATTAGGGGGGGGGGTGGGGGTAAATCATTTGGAAAGCGTGAAGTTAGAAAATAATTCTTATTACATAATATGCAGAATAATTGTACCAAACACATTAGGCATGCAGACCCGCTATATTTTACCCCACCCCCTAAATATACAGCCAAAAAAGTATTATATTTTTATCTTACTTTGGTATGTTTCATTAGGATCGAGCGTCAGAGAGACATTAAAAGAACATTAGGAAGGGCGTATATCATACAAGTACCATAAAAAAATAAAACTGAAAAAGGAAAGAAATTGAAAGAAACCGAAAAGGAAACGAAAAAATTAAGAAGTAGAGAAGAACAATTTGAGAGATATCTAAACTGACCTTAAAGTAGGCGTTTACGTAATCGAATTTTTCTGCTAATGACATTTCCTTTTCGATAAGTTCCATCAGTAAGCTGCAAACAATTATAGCTCCAGCATTGACCATTGGGTTATGCGGTCTTTCTATAAAATATTATATAAAATATTTTTATAATATTCTGATGCACTATGTAAAATTTATTTACAAAATTTATAAATTTATGTTTGATTTTATAGCAACTCCTTAGAAAATGAGACAGTTAAGTTAATTGTAACAGTAACACTGATATCCAAAATGAAAACATATTAACTTCAACTCCTATTTCCTTTTTCTAGCAATAACTTTAAATTGATTTTCTACTTTAGAAAATAAAAGTTAAAAAGCATTTTTTTTTCTCGCCATTCTCGCCACCCCCAATTAACTGTACAAAATACACAATTTATTATAAGCATTGTTTATGATGCTACGAATCTTGTATTTAAAGTTTCTGTTCCGTATGCATGTTTTAGGAATGGCTATTTTTCGTTAGTCCTACGGTTTTAATATGTCAGTGTTAGACGACAATTTTCCTATTACTCAATAGCTGAGATTCAGCTTTACCCATATACCAAATCACATATTTAAATTTGCTTACCATTTCTAAATTTTTAGGAATGTTCGTTTAATAAGAGAAGGTCATGGCAATTCTGACTCAGTGACTGAATAGACCCGAAATTAGTGAATCCAATGATATGAGTCCTTTCATTTTATACTGAATATATATATATATATATATATATATATATATATATATATATATATATATATATATATATATATATATATATATATATATATATATATATATATATATATACTCATGGTCCTCAATTCACGCCTTTGGGGAAAAACACTGAGTGTCATCCTCCCCATCGCCAGGGTCAAACATTAGCCTACTTCGGAAATGCCTTTACTATTCCCTTACATTCAACGACCCATCTCAAATAGCCGCTTCCTCCAAAAAAAGTACTTCTGATTTCCAACTGCTACTTCTATCTAAATATTATTTTCAGCTGAATTTTGCACGCTGTGGGTCCCAGTCTCTATCGATTCCTAGAAATCCCAGAGATAGATCCCGATATCCTAGGAGGAAATGAAGTAGGAAATGCTCTTAGCCAAGAATACTGAAAACGGGAGCATATGTAAACACAGAGAGAAATGAGATGTCACATACTATTTTGATAGCAAAATAAGTAGAATATTGTTTAGCATTAGTTTGTGAATACATTCGAAGGTTTTACTATGCCTGGACTTTGCCAGATGGTTTTACCAGATTCCTACATTATGCTGAACTTTAAAGAGGAAACTCATATATGGCAGAGGTAGCATTTCAACATCTCTATGATAAAAACAAGGGGAGGGGGGATAAAATTTCTAGATACATACAGAATGTACCTCTATTGTAAGATTTAAGTTAAAAACAAGGGTATGCTAAATGCCTTTAAAAGATTAAACAAATCCAATTTTTTTTTTTACCTAAAAATATTTAAATTGGGAAGCTGGTATTTCAACAATTATTTTTTCCATATGGTTCGCTTATGCGAAATTACTGTCAATTTCGAAAAGTCAAACTAATATACTGAATTTTTAATACTGACAATTTGTTACACTGGCATTTTGTCACTTTGAGACATCCATGACATTTGTCACGTAGACAAATTGCATGTAAAGTAGTTTCTCCCTTTTTTTCCCAAAAACTTTTCCTCTTTTCTTAGACATCCGAATCAAAATCCCAATGTTACTCAGATTATATTTTTGTCATGTGAAATAAAGTTACAATTACTTTAAATTTGGGAATAAGAACAAAAAGTGATAAGTGTGGTCAATTGCTTTCGATCTTAATATCGAATGCACTATTGTTTCTTAGAAATCCAATTTGTGATTTTGAAAAAAACTACTTTTTTTGGTATTTCATCACAAAAAGGATCTTCGCTCATAGAATCGAAACACCATTTATTGCGTCTTCGTTAAAAAAAAAAAAAAAAAAAAAAAAAAAAAAAAAAAAAAAAAAAAAAAAAAAAAACTGCTCTTTTCCCTACATGTTGGCGAATGAGCGACCCTAGAATAACCCCTTACTAGAATCTACATCACATATTATGCATATTCAAACCTATTGACGCAACCAATTTAGCCTCTGAACGATTCAATTAAATATTGTACCATAGCTAGACTTGTAACAGAGCTGAGGTAAGAAATTACCCCAACTACTCTCATAGTCTCATAGAGTGATGAGGGAGAGTAAAAAGGAGAGAGAGAGAGAGAGAGAGAGAGAGAGAGAGAGAGAGAGAGAGAGAGAGAGAGAGAGAGAGAGAGAGAGAGGAGAGAGAGAGAGGAGGAGAGAAGAGAGAGAGAGAGAGGAGAGAGGGAGAGAGAGAGAGAGAGGGAAGAGAGAGAGAGAGAGAGGGGAGAGGAGAGAAAGAGAAGAGAGAAGAGAGAGAAAGAGAGAGAGAGAGAGAGAGAGAAGGAGAGAGAGAGAGAGAGAGAGAGAGAGAGAGAGAGAGAGAGAGAGAGAGAGAGAGATACTTACTATTGAAATCCAGAACTAGTTCGTTAAACATCCGTCCAGAAGGTTCCTGTCCCACATATCTATGGACAACTTCTGACCCTAGTTCATTCAAGGCTATTGCATAGGTCAACGGCTTACTGAAGAAAAAAGAAAAGATCTAAAAAGGATTTAATAAGTTTCTAGTCAAGAGTAGAAAGCTTTAGCACCATTACTCTTCTGATACATAAACAACTTCAAGTGAAAACTAGTGCCAAAGCTTACAATTTAAAATAAAATTTTAACATTCCATTTGGAATCTAAATTTACACAATTTACGGTACTATCGTTCAAAGGACAAACAATACAGATCAAGCAATCATCACTTCAGTTAATTCTAAATAAGCAATTTACAATACCTCCTTGCTAATTCAAATACCGTTATTAGTGATATCTAGTGGTATTAACACCCCCTCCCATTCCCCTAAGAATATATTCAGACCTTTAGCTCACACTAATTGAAAATATTCCGGAATAGGTTGCTCCCTATATATTCATTGTTCTCTATATTCACTCGTACTCAAGCACAACTTTATGCAGGAGATCAGAGGATTTCCCACGAGTATAAAGTTTTTTCTTATAGCTAAGTCTGATTGATTGATTCTCATGATATCTATGCGAATCCTTTCACAGTACTTTGGGTTCTAAGTGATTGAAAAAAATGAGAATGAGCTGAATTTGATTTTGGAATCACCATTTGCAATTTCGTGATATTTCATGATTTGGAATCAATTTTGTTGTCCAATTCCGAAATCACCAAAATCAATATAGGAATTTCAGTTGGCAGCAGACAAACAAATGGATCTTAACGGTTTCAAGGACAAGTTCTATCGGTCTAAATTCTCGAAAAAAGACTTTTAACGAGTTTTACATCTTTGAACCCAATTTCAAAGTGTTTCCGACTCGAGCAGTGCATTCTGCCCGGATTTTTAACTCCATTTTTTTCAGTTAATCCACACAAAAAGGTCTAATGAACTAATGAAAAGTATAAAAAGGACAAAGTACGGAGTATTATAAATAAACAAAAACAAAAACGATAAACAGCGAAGAAAACAAAATCAAACTACCAACAGACAACATGGACTAATTAACCAGTATCAATATGGAAAAAAGGTTGCAGAGGGTCGTAAACGAAAAAACGAAAAAACGAAAAAAAGGTCTAAGAGCTGGAATCCCTTTCCAGTTTGAAGATATGTTATTATGATATAAGTATTATGTGAGATTTTGTTAGTATTATATGGAGATCTCTATTTTGTTTCTTTTGTGACCCATTTGTTAATAAAAAAAGAAAAAAAAAATTGGAAAAGCTCAGCTTTTCATTATTTAAGGGAATACCAGAAAATCACACATAGATAAAGTACCGGCTAAACATACTTTCGTTTCAAGGCAATCTCATCACTAAAACGCACATTTTTTTTTCTAGCATTTCCTGGCGAAACTAAGGAGGACATCAACGGTTAGACAGCTGATTAATTTGGTTGATTTAGACAGCTGGTTAATTTGGATTGTATTACACGATGACGCGAACATCGTTTTTGTGTTTCCCTTATTTCAATTATCTTATTTTCTTCTTTTTCAAAAAAAAGGAACAGTTTCACACGAAAACGCACTTTTTTTATTTTGCATTTTGCATTTCTTGGCGTACTAAGGAGGACATCTATTGTTAGACAGCTGACTAATAATATTTAATTCAGGGCACTTTAAAAATAAACATCAATAATGTTTATTTAGAAGCTGTGAATTTTCAAAATTTTCAGTGGGACCGCCTTACATTGGTGCATAACACCTAATTCGAAGATTAAACATAAAAATAAGCTTCAAATGAAAATAAAGACTGATATTAAAGCTCAAAACGACTGAAAATTATTCCTGATATGAGGGGTTCTGCTCTCCCCCCACCCAGCTATTTTTACTAACGTTGTACACTATTATGCCGAGAGCATTTAGAAATGCATTAAATCATGGCTGGTGGGCATTTCGATTGTTCTGAATACCGATTGCCTTTTCAAACACTTGAAATAAAGATTTGGTTGTTAAAGCAAATGAAACATCAACAAGCTCCCCTTTCTTGAAGCATCATGATTCACCCCATTCCAGTAACTATTGTGCTTTACCGGAAAGGAAACATATCATTAAGGTGATTTCTACTAATAAATTTTTTGTAATGGGAATGTTCTCATGAACAGGGACAGGGTGGCAATCCCACCAGAAAAAAAACATTAAAAAAGTGTATAAACAGGAAAACGAGAAATGGTCCCATTTAAATTCGGCTCCTACTAGTATTTATTCCTCCCCATCCTGAGAAAGTCCCTAACAGCTCTCATATTCCATCTGTCCAAATTTTATACCGGTAAACATACGCAGGAATATTAGCTTTTAAGTTACACAGAAAAACATTTACTCTAACAACAGGGAGCATCCCGGGGCACATACATTATGGACTAAGTCCAAAAATATTCCTAGAAATTAAATAAATATAGAGATTAATCTCTACCCTCCTTCTACATTTATGAGATGGCAGAAGAAAGTTACAAGATTTGGACATAAAATACACTTTCTGAGGCAGCAGGCGACCTAATTCCCCCTCAACATGAAGATCAACTGACCCTCTTCCAATCATACACCACTGCACATAGTTTTATGAAGCCTCAAATTAAAAAATTTAGTTAAATGAAGCATTGATGTCTATATTAACCGTTAATTCAGTACGGACTACGCGCATATTTCAGACAAAGATCTTTAAGACAGACAACCTATTTTGTTCTGCAATGCGGTATTGTTTGCAAGGTAAAATTATTGTGTTCGACTTAATTAAGATTTTGGTTTTTATCGTTTATATTTTCATCCTTTTCTCCCTTTTCTAATTTTGTATGTTTTTTTTTTTTTTTTTACTTTTTTTGTATCCGCTGATAAAGGCTTCCGAACGTGAATTCTAAATGTCCCATCGCATTGACAACGTAAGACTTTGCGTTACGCTCAATCCTAAGATTGTTAGGTTTCATGTTACAGGTCATACGTTTATATTCCCTCACATCTAAAATCTTTCCTCCAATCTGGAACGTTAATTTTCTATAATATAATACACCTTCATTGCAAAAGACCATCACAATCATCATGGGTAAAAGCTTTCAATTTGAGAAACATGGCTCCAATAACCGGTTACAGTGGAGATGATTAAATAAAAAAAAAAAGTTTTTTTAAATGAAAGTAAGGAGCAACACTCAAACTTAAAACGAACAGAAATTACTCCGTATATGAAAGGGGCTTTTCCTCCTCAACGCGTCGCTCTTTCCGCTAAAGTTTGACTCTTTCTCTTAACTATATTTTTAAAACAGTAAGAAACTTTATCGTAAAGAACGGGGCGTTGTGGAGGAAAAGCCCCTTTCATATACGGAGTAATTTCTGTTCGTTTTGAGTTTTAATGTTGCTCCTTACTTTCATTTAAAAAACTTGCTTTTTTTATTTAATTTCTGGGCGTTTTTGAATTAATGCATGTTTTGATCTTGGCTCTCCGCACATAAATGATTAAAACGAAATTTGCATATTCGTTAATTGCAATTAATCGGAAGATTTTGAGAAAAAAGGAGCGAGGGAGGAGGCCTAGTTGCCCTCCAAGTTTTTGATTACAAGCAACTAGAATTTTTAATTTTTACAAACGTTTTCATTGGTAAAAAATATACGTAACTAACGAATTAACTTACGTAACGACCTTCTATATTCGTATGTTTTTATTGCGTATATGAGGGGGTTCAACCCTCGTCGATACCTCGCTCTTTACACTAAAGCTTAGATTTTGCCCCAATTCCTTAAGAATAACCTCTGAATCACAAAGGCCGTAGAATAAATAGTTGAAATTACTAAAAATACGCTAGCGTAAAGAGTGAGGTATAACGAGGAGAGAAACGCCTCATATGCGTAATAATTTTTATTCGTTTTAAGTTTTAGTGCTGCTCCTTACTTTCAGTAGAAAAAACTTTTCATATTATTTTTCCATTGCTTTTTCAAATTATGCTAGAAAATCCTGCGCCCCCTTCATTGAAATTATCTTCCCCCATGAGAAGTTTCTCCATGGAAATATCCTCCCACGTACCCCCCCTCAACTGTCCCCCCTAAACCAAAAAATCCCCCTGAAAACACCTGTACACTTCCCAGTAACCATTACTATACGTAAACACAGGTCAAAGTTTGTAACTTGCAGCCCCTCCCACTGGGACTGCGGGGGAGTAAGTCGTCCCTAAAGACATAGTTATTAGGTTTTTCGACTTTGGTGAATAAAATGGCTATCTCAGAATTTTAATCCGGTGACTTTGGGAAAAAATGAGCGTGGGAGGGGGCCTAGGTGCCCTCCAATTTTTTGGTCACTTAAAAAGGACGCTAAAACTTTTAATTTCCGTTAGAATGAACCCTTTCGCGACATTCTAGGACCACTCAGTCGATACGATCACCCCTGGGAAAAAAACAAACAAAAAAAAAACAAAAAAAAAAACAAACAAATAAACACGCATCCCTGATTTGTCTTCTGGCAAAAAATGCGAAATTTCACATTTTTGTAGATAGGAGCTTGAAACTTCTACAATAAGGTTCTCTGATACGCTGAATCTGATGGTGTGATTTTCGTTAAGATTGTATGACTTTTAGGGGGTGTTTCCCCCTATTTTTTTAAAATAAGGCAAATTTTCTCAGGCTCGTAACTTTTGATGGGTATAACTGATCTTGATGAAACTTATATATTTGAAATTAGACTAAAATGCGATTCTTTTGATGTAACTATTGGTATCAAACTTCCATTTTTTAGAGTTTCGGTTACTATTGAGCCGGCTCGCTCCTTACTACAGTTCGTTACCACGAACTGTTTGATTTAGTACTCGCTGCTGTAGCTATCCTTGACGAATCTAATCAGCAAGTAAAGTATGTTGTCCTATTTATTCGAATTTTCAGAAAATGTTAGGAGCTTTACTTATTAATGAAAAAAAATACTTTTTTTTATTTTCCACTGTGTTATTAAGATGTTACACCCGTTTTCTAGATTTTTCATTTTGTTTTAGTCCAGACAAAAGTAAATAATAATCTATCGAGGTAAAATAAAAATTTCAGATATTTCACAAAAATTTCAAAATTTAAATAAAATAAAAATTTCATCAAGACAGTTTTTAGACGAAGAGGACTTGAAATATTTTCTTAGTCATGAATATACTTGAACTACATTAATGGGACACAAAATGAATCTTACAGCCAGAACAGGAGTAAAAACAAAACAAGTAAAGATGAAGTGACATGTTCAGAAGTAAAGGAGGCATAGCTACGAATTTTATCAATTAACTGTTTTGTCTTTAACTGCATTTCAGTTTAGAGTGATTTGGTGGATAAAAAACGAAAAACAAATGCTAATTCGACGATTCAAAGCTAATGACCCCCTCCCCCTATTTCTCGATCCTGGGTAAGCATGTGGTGATCTCTCGTGAAGACTTAAAATTTGAAATTCGAAAAATCGCATAACTTGAACCAAAAAAATTGAAAATGATGGGAAAATTTCGTTCAAAAGTTTTGAGCAAAAAAGAAAGAATAAAATAAAAATACAAGTAAAATTGATTTAACATCAATATAAAGAATAAAGTAAAAAGTATAAACTTTCAATTTTAAATTCAACTGCATGAAAATGTATCTAAGCCTAGAATAACGTGGTGGATAAAGGAAAAATGAAAAGAATATTGATAGAACACTAGTACCCCCCCACTCTCTAGTTAATATCTTGGGAGGGACATTGTTGATCAATAGTCCGAAAGAATCTCGTAATTGAAAAACAGAGCCAAATTACATGAAGAATATTGAAGTTTCGAGAAACCAATATCGGGCAAAAGATAAATAATGAAAAGAAAAAATACGAGTAAAAAAAGGCCTAATGTGAATTTAAATTAAGAAAAATAAAATCAAGGGATTCTAAGGTAATTTATCAATATAAGTTAATAAACACTAAAACGCTTATACAAGGTTAATGAGCCTTTCCCCGTCATTTGTCAATCCCGATCATTTCTGTGATGACCATTGGCCCGAAGGCTCAAAATTGGAAAAAAGCGAAAAACAATCAAAATTGTATGGAAAATGCATGTATTTATGAAAAAATATCATACTTTTTTCTTTTAAGAGAGAACCCTTTTTGGTGACAAAATACACAACGAAAGAATCACCTTTTTATGGAGATTATAAATACGTAAAATTCTGAAGACATTAAGCTACCTCTAAAAGTTACGGGCTTACAAAAATTTGTCAGATTTTGATAAAGCAGCAGAAGATCCTAAAATTGCTAGTGATATTAATGCAAATTTTACCATCAAATCTAGCATATCAGAACATCTTATTGCAGACATTTGAAGGCCCTACCGACAAAAATACAGAATTTTTATTTATTTTTTCAGATTTTTGATCACAGGTGCGTGAATGTATGTCATTTTTTCCAGGAGTGATCTTATCGAACTAACAGTCTTAGAACACAAGGAAAAAGTTCATTAGAACTAAAATTGGAAGTTCTAGTGTCATTTTGTATAGGAAAAAAGATTGTGCCACATAAAAGTGGCTTTTTTTAACGCGAAGAAAAAAAAATCGAACCGAAGTAGGCCAAAGAGCTATCAAGCAAAAATTCTGAGAGCCAATTCAAAATTGCCGGTCCAAGAGATCTTAATAAATTTATGACATTCTGCTACGTCAAATAGTGAAGTCCAAAAATCCCAAACAGTCCAAAACTTCTAAATATCCCCTATCCTATCTGTCCCACTTCAGATCTTAATCTACACTAATAATTTAAGACTGTAATTGGGCAAGGGAGCGGAAAGTGGCGAGAGAGGGGACATATACCTGAAAGTCCCCTCCTTCTCCATATGTCCATAGCCAAAGTGTAAACTTTAAAGTTTTATATTATCAATGTATTTATATTAAAGTCATTTTCACAATTTTAGCTTGAAATACCAAGGCAGTGAAATGAAATCTGATTGATTGTTTGAAGTGAAAATTTTACAAATATATGTTTAAAAATATCGGTGATAGATACTTTCACGAAAAAAAAGAATACCTTCATGTGATGTTATACATTTTTTGGAAGTCGTGAAAGATCCGATCATTTTTTGGAAGTTTCATGAAGATCCGATCACTGCTTCGTAAGTTAAAAATACGTCATTTTTTCAATTTTTTCAAAATTAACCCCCCACCCCAACTACCCCAAAGAGAGCGGATCCGTTCCGGTTACGTCAATCATGTATCTAGGACTTGTGCTTATTTTTCCCACCAAGTTTCATCCCGATCCCTCCACTCTAAGTGTTTTCCAAGATTTTAGGTTTCCCCCTCCCAACTCCCCCCCAATGTTACCAGATCCGGTTGGGATTTAAAATAAGAGCTCTAAAACACGATATCCTTCTAAATATCAAATTTCATTGAGATCCGATCACCCATTCGTAAGTTAAAAATACCTCATTTTTTCTAATTTTTCAGAATTAACCCCGCCCCCAACTACCCCAAAGAGAGTAGATCCGTTCCGGTTATGTCAATAATGTATGTAGGACTAGTGCTTATTTTTCCCACCAACTTTCATCTCGATCCCTCCACTCTAAGTGTTTTCCAAGATTTTAGGTTTCCCCCTCCCCCCCCCAATGTCACCAGATCCGGTCGGGATTTAAAATAACACTTCTGAGACACGATATTCTTCCAAAAATCAAATTTTATTAAGATCTGATCAACCGTTCGTAAGTTAAAAATACTTCAATTTTTCTATTTTTTCCAAATTAACGGGCCCCCACTCCTCCCCAGATGGTCAAATCGGGAAAAAGACTATTTCTAATTTAATCTGGTCCGGTTCCTGATACACCTGCCAAATTTCATCGTCCTAGCTTACCTGTAAGTGCCTAAAGTAGCAAAACCGGGACCGACAGACCGACAGAATTTGCGATTGCTATATGTCACTTGGTTAATACCAAGTGCCATAAAAACTGGAAAACTTACCTACAGGACTGCATCGTGAATGGTATTTTAGTATCGCCAACTGAAAATCGTTGGCCATCTATCGTACACAGGCTTACCCCCCAGTAGTCGGGGCTCATGCGCTCCAGTTGTGGTATATAAGACGCAACCTGAAATTGGAAAACGAAAATCAGTAAAAAATATCAAATTACCAGATATATTGGCAATAAATCAAACAGTTTATGGTGACGAAGCATAAGTAAGGAACGACTTGGGATAATAGTAACTAAAACTCTGTGAAACAGGAATTTTCATAACAATTAATATATCAAAAGAATTGAATTTTTATGCTGATTCCAAACATATTAAATTTAATAAGTTTAATTTTACCCATAAAAACTACGAGCCTGAGAAATGTTGCCCAATTTTTGAAAAAAAGGAGAAACCTACAAAAGTCGATATGATCTTAATAAAATCACAACATGCGATTCAGCATATCAGAGAACCCTACTCCAGAGGCTTCAAGCTCCTATCTACGAAAATATGGAATTTTGCCTTTTCTCCCAGAAGAAAGATCACATACGTTTTTATTTTTTTCCAAGGGTGATCGTATTCGACCGATAGTCCTAGAAGATCGGGACAAGGCTCATTGAAACGGACATTAAAAGTTCTAGAGCCACTTTTAAGCAACCAAAAAGATTATGCACGAGAAAGTGGCATTTTCTGCAATTTTTGGGCACAAAACTATGATTATACCTCAAAAGGTACCAAACTTTTACGGATTGAAAATTTTAATATAGCCAGTCGATGAGCCAATCATGAGCCTCGCCAGGAAATTTCTTGAGGGTGGGGGAAGCCCTACCAAGACTTTCATTTTTGGTATTTTAAATGGTAATATTTCTCTTTTCCTATTTGTAAATAATATTTCTGTATTAAACAAACATATGCCATGTATTAAAAATCAGCGAACCCTATTGTAGAGGTCGTAAAGGCCTTAGCCATGTATAAGATAAAAGGTCAAGCATAATCTTTATTCATATGAACAGTAATACCCCTCTCCGTCCACCAAACGAAGGGTACGGTTCATTTCATACAAGTAATAATTTCTGTTCGCTTTAATTTATAATGTTTCTCTTCACTTTCAGTCAAAAAAAGTTTTTTTATTCAATCAAGAGAAAAAGTGTCAATACCCAGCATAGAAAAGGCTTCGAAATGGCTTAACATTCGACAAATGTTAATTTCCTAACATTAGGTTAGGAAATTATTAAACAACTTATTAATAAAATAAGAACATGATAAAATAGATTTTGTGTAATATAAAGTGAAGTTTGTTTCTTTGTTTGTTTTTGCACAAACTTAATTCTCCGTCTTTCTAAAAAGTTAAGCTTTGGATATTTTCTCCAGATTTTTTCTTTGGCTCTTATAATTTTGGAGGGCCAATCCACAGCTTGTCTTCACTATCATAGCAAAATAAGTCTCGAAATTTTCTAAAAATGCGATACAATAATTTCTTTTTCTGTTGGGTTGAATCTCTCTCAAGCGACAATCTGTTAACTTTGTTGTAAAGATGGTATAAATTTTCTATGGCATTTTGGGAGTTTATTTTGAAACTGATTTGCTTTCAAATAAAGATATCTCTCCATCTCTTCAACGGCAGAAAAATAATCCATCTTTTTTTAATTCATTTGTTTTCTTGAGATCCAACGATAAATAATGTCTAAATCCATAGTTACGGGAAACACTTGAAATAATTCCGGAAATAGAAACAATTGTGATAATGAAATGATTAAGCAAGATCGTGTGAGGTAAATAGACTGGACGACATCATCCGTTCTTTGTAGTTGGAGATATAGATTGATGAGAAACCTATCAGTCAATTAACATCACAATATGAGCAAGCAACTTGATTTTGACTTAAGTGGCGTTCACACGCAGGGTCGACAAGACGTTAAGCATAAGCCTTTAAGTCTGGACATACATATGAACGTCACTCTTTAGCGAAGATAATAGTCACAATAAAAGTGTCTGATCGATAGATCTCGAAATTCTAGACGCAGAGTTCTAGACTCTATAATTAGATTCTTGGCTGTGACTTTTGGCAGCCAAGTACCGAATTTTCATGGGAAAAGAAAGGGCTTTGATATTGAAGATTGTACCGACAGGTGTCTGACTAGGCACGCATATCAACGTCACTTTACGGCTCTGGGTGTCTCTTGTCCAGCACAAAGGGCTTGACCAGCACAAAGGGCTTGTCCAGCACAAAGGGCTTGACCAGCACAAAGGACTTGTCCAGCACAAAGGGCTTGACAACATCTCCTCCAGATGGAAGGACAATCTACAAAGAGTGCTTTCTTTAACCGAAGATGAACTCTGTTTCTCCCAAGACATCGAAAATGAACTACAGGATCATACTAAGGAAATATTTGGTCAAGGTAAGGAGAAGAGGCATCCAAAACGATCCTATGGCCTGGTTTCGCTGCTAAATTCAAATGGTACTTGAGACAAAAGAAGAACATATTTTCGTCAGTAATAAAATCAAAACAAATAACCGTTCAATTTGGCGAACGTGTTTTGTCTTATAGGCATTTTGATTGCAAAATCCATTGGCCACATTTCTGCCGGGTAGAGAAGAACAGAACCCATAAACATTTCAGGCTTGTTTTTCAGGTAACATAAGTTAGTTTAGTCAACTTTATATAAAAACCAACAAACCTGTGACTAAGGGAGCTAATCATTAAGAATCCACCAAAGTAGGTGGGAACCATCTAGCTTATTTATAAGACGCTTCCTATTGTTATATTGTTACCCAAGCTACGAGTTCTACCTAGTCTTCCAGCTTCCATCGCCGGTAGCTCTTTTTATCGTATGATTCACTTTTGTATAAACCTTTAGAGGATGAAGGGAGCTTCTAAATTATTATTTTTCTTTCACTTGGATTAGGATCTGGATCCCAACTGGGATTGGGGTTTCACTTGGATTTAGATTGACTCTGATTTTATTTGAGGGACTGTAAAGGAACTGAGCGTGCAACAGACATCAAAATTTTCAGAAGGATTTTTCGGCCAAAGCTAGTCAGCAGATGTAAAGGCACTTTCCTAGGTTTAACTTCCACTCGGTTTTACGTGCCTACAGGCTACCTGCCCTGTCCAAGACCTAAAGGCATGATATTTGCTCTTTGTTTAGGCTTATGTAAGCGTGCTAGAGCCATAAAAAGATTTGCAAATTGCTTACTGTTATTCGCAAATTGTTTAATTACTATATTCACCAAATGGCACAGCGGAAAACTCTAATAAAAACACCATAAATGTTATATCTAAAGACCCTGCACACTTTTCATATTTTCAATGTTTTGGGTTTTTTTTTGCTGAATTACTGAAAAATCACTCCCATGTTTACAAATAGCAGTGATTTTTTTAATTTTGTTTGAATACTTGAAAAGGAAAAATGATAGCAACTATTTGCTGTAACTATTTTCTTGCTTACTATAGAATTAGCCTTGAAAAACAAAATATTAAGATGTGGGTTTAAGAGTTAACCACTTACTCTTATCGCCTTCCTAAAAAACAGATTTAACCAAAATTCTCCTAAGATTCGTACGGTGCTACAATATTGAAAAAAATCTAGTACCACACTATCAGCACCTGGGGCCTTTCTTATTTTCCATTCCTCTTACCTTATCTATAACTCCTTCACGCTCAAAGCCTACACAGAGCGCTTAAGCTGACTTAGAATCAGACAGCAAGAAGTCCCAGGGATCTCTAATTGAATTGAGACGTTTTGTGCCAGCCTAAGCCCATTTTGGTCACTACATGATTTTTCCACTTGATAATACTCTCGTATCAACACGAGTCAAGGTCCAACACAAGCAATCTCAAGTCTCTGCTTATTATATGTTTATGACCTTAAATATTATACTACAATGACAGGTAGCCCATTACAAATACCATAGCTAGAGAGAAGTTGTTCTGCCCCCCCAAAAAACACAAAAAAAGGACAAATCATTCGTTAATACAAATCTACTATAATGTTCTGTCGTTTACTAGACTATATAGTTTCCTCAAGGATATCCGCTCTTCAAGATTACCCTACAGCACTGTTTGCAGTCACGGGGGGTTCTGGTTTGGCAAACTCGTGAAATGTCTTCCTCGACGCCACTAAGAGCCCACACAAGAGAGGTTTCCCTTCCAAGGATATGTCGTTGCTATACGTCACATAAAAGGACGTTTCTCATGAAAACACACAGGTGTAACCATAGGGCTATCATTGATTCTCATTTAACCTGTAATACTTCTCTCTGATTCATATAAAGATCTTATAATACCTTAAACCAAGAACAGCACAATTTCAAGCAATATCTGTGCTTCTTCTCTTTGTGGGCAGATTACACTTCATATGACGTTAAAAGGCAGAAAAGTAACAGAATACCCATATAGCGGATGAGATATTAAGAGGATTCCACGCTTTAAACATCATTTTGTGGGCCTCAACGTCGGCTGACTGTCTCAAAGGCAAAGGGTTATTAGCGAATTCTTCCTGGGGAATACTTATCGTTGAAAATTACTGAAAACTGGGTGATTTGATTAAGAAATGTGATTGAAAAGACAATTTAATTCTGTCGGCAAGGTTTTCAATCAAAACGGGTTGCAACACAGGAACTTTGAAGAGCTGTCAAATAAATCAAACGACAAATCTTTTGAGGTGATCTTGGACATTTTCCTAGTAAGTATACTAGAACGTTTTTAGAGACAACCCTTTCCTGAATTACAGAAAGAAAATTCTTTTCCGTTTGATCGACAAAACAAAATTTAGACTGTCTAATGGTATAAGCTTCTCTAAAACTAATATATGTATTTCCAGCACAAAACAAGAGAAGTTACAAGGTTTTTCTAAGATTCCAGGGAAAGTAGATGTCGGCTTTTAGTTTTCTGCCGCTTATTCGGATCACCTATACAAGCTCTATACGGTATGGCAAGACCACCCAATCAATTCTAAATAGTTTGGCCACACAAACTAAAAAAGTTTATAATGGAAAAGATAGGCTAATTCTTTTTGGTATGGAATCCCCTTAAATTACAATTTCGAACTTTTCAGTGTAATATTACGTTCAGAGGGAGTTTAGTGGCATAAAGTTTTTGGATTTAAGGCTACACAATAGTTTAAATTCGTTCGTTTTACATCCAACGGTAGTTTCTCCTACCCAGTGGTTTAGTCTATATTATAAACCAGATACATTATCTGGTTGAGAAGACAATGGTGCTCGCCCGGAGTTAGTTCCCATGCAAATTCGCGCATGAAGATCGACCTCCACGTGTCTCTGGATATCTGACTAGTCACTGGAGAATTAAATGCACCTAGGGACGGTTGGGTTGGCAACCCTCCTTCTGAAACTTCTGTTGCTATACTATTATAGGGGAATTTGTACATGGGACGGTTGGGTTGGCAGCCCACCTCCTGAAACTTCTCTTGCTATAAACGGAACCAGAAATTCAGCCTTGGATATATCATCTCAAACCCCTTCTCGACACCGAACCGCACAACGACGATTTCATCTGAATATCGTCGACCAAGATGGCATCAACGTGGCCACCTGGATGCTCTGACACTGACCCGACCCGGTTCAAAGCTTCTAATAGCCAAAGAATTAAAGAAACATAATAAGTTTTTGGTAATTTATTAATTATACAAAGTAAAATGAGAGGTATTCTAGTGGTATACATGTAGTGCTATACATATAGGTATTCTAGGAAACTGAGCAAAGCTGGTCCAAACTACGCTGGCTTCCGGTTTCTTTTTGCAGATGTCACACAAAAAGGCGTACAAAAATACGTGATTCGTACAAAAATACGTGAGGCGTATTTTTGTATACGTGAGGCTTATCAAACATACGTGAGGCGTACAAAAAGGCGTACAAAAATAGGTGATTAAGGAAATACCCTTAATGCGTCAAATATTCGCTAGGTACAAGTGAAGGGTGACAGAATGCATCGGACTTGCATAATTTGGACTATATATTGGTACATTAGGGGGGCGTGTATTGGGGTTATGTTGGGTTAGGATAGGTAAGGGGCATTGTCCAAATACTTTAACCCCCCCCCCTAATATGCAAATATATAGCTCAAATTACATTATTATATAAGCTAAAGATTATATAAAGGTTATAATTAATTAGGATTAACGTAAATTCACTTCTTGGGTGTGTTTCGCTTAACAGACAAGTACCATTTGCTAGACAACTAACGATTATTGGATGGATGACGCCGCGGGTATTTTTCAAAATAAGAACTATTCACCATAAAAAGAGAAGTTTGCTACAAAGTAGGTACCTGGAGAAAAAAAAAAAGAATCAAAATTGCGGCTTCGCATGTTGTTGAAAAAGCATGTATTTTGTGTGGTGCAATTTCTGTGATAATAATTACTACATTTTGCATCTTATACGTATTTTGCCAGTTTATGAGGGGGGGGGGATTTGATTCCGTACGTGAACCTATACGAAGAAGTTAAACTAAAAAATGCACGGTTTGAAGTAATGTTCAGTACGCAATGGCTCCAAAAATGCACTTAAATATCAGAGACAAATTACAGTAGCAGGAAAAAAAAGGAGCGGGAACAGATAAAATTGGGTAATAGAATTTCAAACCTCAAAATGTATGCAAATGCATTTCTTTCTAAGTCTAATTAGAACAATAATGGTAGAAACACAAGAATTGTGTGGAAAATATGAGTTGTCAAGAGGGAAATCCTAAGAATCACGAAAATTAGAGGGAGGGAGTCACCTCGCTCTGGCAACATGCCTCAAATTGTCGTACTCCCCCCATATAAGTTTTTCCAAATAAGATTAATGGGTAATGCAGAACTTCCAATTGAACAGCAATAAAAAGAAAAAATGCGTGAAAACAACAAATTTAAAGCTATAACCGAGAGAGGTTCTTACTATATCGAACAAGTTAATGCAAGTCAGACTTAAAGCATTATCCTCTAGGTAGTTCCTCTAAAATTACATTTTAAAAACAGTAATATAATACAATAATGGAAAAGCGAAAAAAAGGAAACAGATAAACAGGGACAGGAATTTTTCAAACCTTTCCTAAATGTATCCCCTTGCACTTGTTGTAGATCTTCTCAATGCGAGAACAAAACTCTTCAAATTCAGGAATCACAAATTGCCTCAGAAATGCACGAGAGATCAGAACGATGTTATCAGCAATGACACTAAAAATGGACAGTTTTTTAAATTATTTACCAGCAACAGGGACTAATCCCAGTAAGTCACATACTTTTAGAGAATTTAACAGAGACGATACAATCAGGTCTGTTCCAGCATCGCTACTTCCAAAAATCCATGTAAATCCATGAAAAAAAAAATCCATGTATGCTTATTCATACCAGTTTATGCTGGAATCAATATTATGAAAACATAAAGAAAGAACAATAAATAAGCAATAAAAATATAATTTTTTTTCTTTGGTCATACTATAGTCGCCCATACTTTATACAAAGAGTTAAATAGCTATTAAATGCATATATCTGGAAAGAAGTATTTGTTATCTATAACGTCTTAAGAAATTAAGTGAGATGATGAATGAATCTGAACTGCTAAAGCAAAAGGCATGGAAAAAACTTTCTGAGGTAAAGATGAACAAAAATGGACAATGATATTTACGGTTGGAAAACAAGTTGGATGACAGGCCACAAAAACGATCTAAATAGGTTAGAACTTCAAGAAAGAATTTGTGTTTTTCACAAGGTGGCCGTATCGAACCTGTGGTCATTTTATGACATCAAGAAAAGGCTTAAATATTCTGCGGTTAGAAGACAAGCTACAATGAGAATCCATATAATGTTTGCTTAACAATTCTTAACAATCTTAACAATCCAATAATGCTGTTTAACAATTATGTTTGCGGATGATACTGCAGCACGTTTAAAAGCACCAACATTAGATGCACTGAAAGAAAAACTGATTGAAGTTGCAAAATCCATCACAAATTGGTTCCAAATTAACAAACTTGTCCCTAATTTTGTTAAAACAGAATTTATTATTTATGGAAGATCAAATCAAAAGTTGGAAAATATTTCTCTGAATAAAATTACCATTGGCACTATTCATGAAATCAAAAGAGTACACAGCAAAATATTTAGGTATCGTTTTTGACCCTACCATGAATTTTAAAACACATATTTCGTTGTTGAGACTAAAATCATCAAGAAATATAGGTTTACTCCACCGACTAAAATTTTTATTCTCATATAAGGTTCTAAGAATCCTATATTTTTGCCTAATTGATGCACACATCCAATATTGCTCAGCTACATCTTTGCTGACTTTTAAATCACATATTAAACCACTACAAACCCTGCAAAACAAAGCTATTCGAATTCTAGATAAGTTTTTACAGCACCCGAGGAGTACAGATATCCACTCTGAAACACGTACTTCTTACCTGTTTCTAGACATAATGACTTACACAGAAATCTCATCTGCTATTATCTAGTTGGTTTTTTAAGATTCAACATGTACATAATTTCTTTTTTTGACCAGAATTTACAGTCCAAACATCAAAATTCACTGATAACTAGATGTGTTAACCCGTACAAACTACCTCTGGTGAAAAATGAAAGATCCCGTTTCAACCTCCGGTATATGATCCCATCAATAGCCAACAAAAATTCATTAAATAAATTTGTTGAGTTACCAAAAGGATCTTTCAAGAGACGATTAAAAAGTTATATAATGGAATCTGCTTGCAAGAACGGTTGGTAAAATTTTTTTATTTTATATTTTATTTTGGCCTCACTCCACTTACTCCACCTGAAATACTCTCATTAAAGATAGTGTTTTTTTTGTTTTTTTTTATTGATGAAATAGTGGTTAATTTTTTGTTTGTTCTGTATCAATGAGGATTATTAAATTTTGTTTATATGTCTTGCCCAGTAGTCGAGCTTGTCTCTCCATTTGGGCAAGTTGAAGATTTTGATGAATATGAATTTTTGAATAAATGAATCTGAAGCCATATAGAAGCCTGCCACGTGCCGGGGCCCAGCGGCGAAGCCACTATATATATATATATATATATATATATATATATATATATATATATATATATATATATATATATATATTATCTTCATAAGTGAGTAACAATTGTGCATGAATTCATGTATTTATTTTTTCTTGAAATTGGCTCTATATTTTTTCGGGAAAATTTGTATCCTGGGATACTCTGGCCTAAAAAAAAAAAACGATCTAGATGGATAACGAATTTGAGAAAATTCGTTAAGAGCCTTAATTTCGGAAACAAATATTCATATTTTTGTATACATCTATTTTGCATACCTCATTTTTGTATACATCAGTATTGAAATGACGTTGTCACATTTATCACACATAAGTGGAAAAACTGAAGATTTCCTCCATGGAAAAGTTTACATGAAATTGCTTAAAGAGCAAAAGCTGGTAATTACAAAAATATTTGTATATATTTTAAAAAGGTATTACAACAACTCAAAAGCCTTAAAAAAGAGAACAAAAAGTTTGAAGCTTAGTACACAATTGCTGTTAGAAATCGGGCTTGCTTCAATAGTCAAATATCTTCGAATAGATTCAGTATGAAAAGACATATCAATATGAAAAATTTATATAGAGTTAAAAAATAACGACGAAGACCACACTATATAATTATATAGAGTTAATTTTGAATTAACCCAAAAACGAATTTTACAAGTGCTATAAATGATAATTCGTTGGAAGAAAAAGAAGCTTTTGTCTCACCACTTGAACAATTAACAAATCTATACTTTGGACCATCATATAAGACTAGACCAATAAGAGCAGCTAAATTCACAATCGGTGGATATCAACAACCTGGACCATCAAATGAGACGAGACCTCCAAACAAATTTAAAAGTGTTATAAATGATAACTCGTTGGAAGAAAACCAATTTTTGGTCCCACCACCTGAACAATTAACAAATCTACAACTTGGACCATCATGTAAGATTAGACCAATAAGGGCAGCTAAAGCAAATGGCATTGGCAACTTGTCTGAAGTAATGAAAATCCAAAATGAAGAAGAAGGTAAATTGGGGTTCGAAGATAAGCGACAGCGAGAATCAAAAGGTATCAAAATTAAAAATGACAACGATGATGATTGGGTTTGGGGTTTTGACATGGACAAGGTCAATCAATGCTTACCATGCCTTTGTTTAAAAAAAAAAACTAAAAAAAAGACTCGGCAATATGTATTTTATAATGACAAAAGACAAAGCGGGGCAAAAGTCGACGTTCAACATTTTATAAAAGCTCCAAGCGATGAAATAGCTATAAATAAAGACATTGGAGTTTATAAGGATGCTATCCAAGAACCTGATACTGCATAAGCTCCTATTGAAAAACAAAGGTTCGGCGTTATGCTTTTCATAATGACAAAAGACAAGCCAATGCAAAAGTTATAGATTTAATAACAAAAAAACTAAATTTTACAAAGACGCTAATTCCAATTTAAGGTCGTTTAAAATGTTTAAGAGGACTATTGATGAAAATGAAGCACAGATAAATGTGATTAGAAAACTAGTGAAAGTGAGGACCATAACAGCTAAACAAAAAGGTATGGAACAAACGACAGTAAGAATCAGATTGAATTGTAAACAAAATTTTGAACAGTGATCTGTGGTTGGAAACTGGAAAAGACGTATTTGTTATCAATAGCGCCTTAAGAAATTGAATGTGATGATGTATGAATTTAAACTGCTAAAGCAAAAGGTGTGGAAAAAACTTTCTAAGATAAAGATGACCAAAAATAGACAGTGAAATCTACGGTTAAAAAACAAAGAACAACGATGACTAGCCAAAAAAACGATCTAAATAGGTCACAACTTTAAGGAAGAATTCGTATTTTTCCCAGTGTGGTTGTGACGAACATGTGGTGACGTCATGACATCAAGAAGAGGCTCACCTCTGTGGTTAGAAGACATGCGACAATGAGAATCCATATATAGAAGCCTGCCGCATGCCCTATCGCGGTAGTAGGCACTACCGATACTAAAATAGACATGCACTTGAATGAGAGCGTTTTCTAACATGCTTTCAATAAATAAGAAATTCAAACTTAAAGTAAACTAGAACTTCATTGGAGAAGGTGAAGAGCAAAACTTTGAATAATTTGGGGTAGAGGGAGAGTGTGCATAGATATTTTGCCCTTAGGCAGCCTGGTACTGCAGCTAGTTTTTTAGTACTAGTAGTTGCAAGAAGAAACAAGCCAAAAATAAAAAAATAGCCACAGGATTAGCCAAGGACGGTGATGGTCGCCTTCTAAAATTGCAAATTTGAGTTAAACTAAACAAAACAAGAGTACATCCGAAATAAAAAAAAAGAAGATACAAGCCAAAAACAAAAAAAATAGCCACAGGATAGCCAAGGACGGTGATGGTCGCCTTCTAAAATTGCAAATTTGAGTTAAACTAAACAAAACAAGAGTACATCCGAAACAAAAAAAAAGAAGATACAAGCCAAAAACAAAAAAATAGCCACAGGATAGCCAAGGACGGTGATGGTCGCCTTCTAAAATTGCAAATTTGAGATAAACTAAACAAAACAAGAGTACATCCGAAATAAAAAAAAAGAAGATACAAGCCAAAAATAAAAAAATAGCCACAGGATAGCCAAGGACGGTGATGGTCGCCTTCTAAAATTGCAAATTTGAGTTAAACTAAACAAAACAAGAGTACATCCGAAATAAAAAAAAGAAGATACAAGCCAAAAACAAAAAAATAGCCACAGGATAGCCAAGGACGGTGATGGTCGCCTTCTAAAATTGCAAATTTGAGATAAACTAAACAAAACAAGAGTACATCCGAAATAAAAAAAAAGAAGATACAAGCCAAAAATAAAAAAATAGCCACAGGATAGCCAAGGACGGTGATGGTCGCCTTCTAAAATTGCAAATTTGAGTTAAACTAAACAAAACAAGAGTACATCCGAAATAAAAAAAAGAAGATACAAGCCAAAAACAAAAAAATAGCCACAGGATAGCCAAGGACGGTGATGGTCGCCTTCTAAAATTGCAAATTTGAGATAAACTAAACAAAACAAGAGTACATCCGAAATAAAAAAAAGAAGATACAAGCCAAAAATAAAAAAATAGCCACAGGATAGCCAAGGACGGTGATGGTCGCCTTCTAAAATTGCAAATTTGAGTTAAACTAAACAAAACAAGAGTACATCCGAAATAAAAAAAAAGAAGATAAAAGCCAAAAATAAAAAAATAGCCACAGGATAGCCAAGGACGGTGATGGTCGCCTTCTAAAATTGCAAATTTGAGTTAAACTAAACAAAACAAGAGTACATCCGAAATAAAAAAAAAGAAGATACAAGCCAAAAACAAAAAAATAGCCACAGGATTAGCCAAGGACGGTGATGGTCGCCTTCTAAAATTGCAAATTTGAGTTAAACTAAACAAAACAAGAGTACATCCGAAATAAAAAAAAAGAAGATAAAAGCCAAAAATAAAAAAATAGCCACAGGATAGCCAAGGACGGTGATGGTCGCCTTCTAAAATTGCAAATTTGAGTTAAACTAAACAAAACAAGAGTACATCCGAAATAAAAAAAAAGAAGATACAAGCCAAAAACAAAAAAATAGCCACAGGATTAGCCAAGGACGGTGATGGTCGCCTTCTAAAATTGCAAATTTGAGTTAAACTAAACAAAACAAGAGTACATCCGAAATAAAAAAAAGAAGATACAAGCCAAACACAAAAAAATAGCCACAGGATAGCCAAGGACGGTGATGGTCGCCTTCTAAAATTGCAAATTTGAGATAAACTAAACAAAACAAGAGTACATCCGAAATAAAAAAAAAGAAGATACAAGCCAAAAATAAAAAAATAGCCACAGGATAGCCAAGGACGGTGATGGTCGCCTTCTAAAATTGCAAATTTGAGTTAAACTAAACAAAACAAGAGTACATCCGAAATAAAAAAAAGAAGATACAAGCCAAAAACAAAAAAATAGCCACAGGATAGCCAAGGACGGTGATGGTCGCCTTCTAAAATTGCAAATTTGAGATAAACTAAACAAAACAAGAGTACATCCGAAATAAAAAAAAGAAGATACAAGCCAAAAATAAAAAAATAGCCACAGGATAGCCAAGGACGGTGATGGTCGCCTTCTAAAATTGCAAATTTGAGTTAAACTAAACAAAACAAGAGTACATCCGAAATAAAAAAAAAAAGAAGATACAAGCCAAAAACAAAAAAATAGCCACAGGATAGCCAAGGACGGTGATGGTCGCCTTCTAAAATTGCAAATTTGAGTTAAACTAAACAAAACAAGAGTACATCCGAAATAAAAAAAAAGAAGATACAAACCAAAAATAAAAAAATAGCCACAGGATTAGCCAAGGACGGTGATGGTCGCCTTCTAAAATTGCAAATTTGAGTTAAACTAAACAAAACAAGAGTACATCCGAAATAAAAAAAAAGAAGATACAAGCCAAAAATAAAAAAATAGCCACAGGATAGCCAAGGACGGTGATGGTCGCCTTCTAAAATTGCAAATTTGAGTTAAACTAAACAAAACAAGAGTACATCCGAAATAAAAAAAAAAAGAAGATACAAGCCAAAAACAAAAAAATAGCCACAGGATAGCCAAGGACGGTGATGGTCGCCTTCTAAAATTGCAAATTTGAGATAAACTAAACAAAACAAGAGTACATCCGAAATAAAAAAAAAGAAGATACAAGCCAAAAATAAAAAAAATAGCCACAGGATAGCCAAGGACGGTGATGGTCGCCTTCTAAAATTGCAAATTTGAGATAAACTAAACAAAACAAGAGTACATCCGAAATAAAAAAAAGAAGATACAAGCCAAAAATAAAAAAAATAGCCACAGGATAGCCAAGGACGGTGATGGTCGCCTTCTAAAATTGCAAATTTGAGATAAACTAAACAAAACAAGAGTACATCCGAAATAAAAAAAAAGAAGATACAAGCCAAAAATAAAAAAATAGCCACAGGATTAGCCAAGGACGGTGATGGTCGCCTTCTAAAATTGCAAATTTGAGATAAACTAAACAAAACAAGAGTACATCCGAAATAAAAAAAAGAAGATACAAGCCAAAAATAAAAAAATAGCCACAGGATTAGCCAAGGACGGTGATGGTCGCCTTCTAAAATTGCAAATTTGAGTTAAACTAAACAAAACAAGAGTACATCCGAAATAAAAAAAAAGAAGATACAAGCCAAAAATAAAAAAATAGCCACAGGATAGCCAAGGACGGTGATGGTCGCCTTCTAAAATTGCAAATTTGAGTTAAACTAAACAAAACAAGAGTACATCCGAAATAAAAAAAAAGAAGATACAAGCCAAAAACAAAAAAATAGCCACAGGATAGCCAAGGACGGTGATGGTCGCCTTCTAAAATTGCAAATTTGAGTTAAACTAAACAAAACAAGAGTACATCCGAAATAAAAAAAAAGAAGATAAAAGCCAAAAATAAAAAAATAGCCACAGGATAGCCAAGGACGGTGATGGTCGCCTTCTAAAATTGCAAATTTGAGTTAAACTAAACAAAACAAGAGTACATCCGAAATAAAAAAAAAGAAGATACAAGCCAAAAACAAAAAAATAGCCACAGGATTAGCCAAGGACGGTGATGGTCGCCTTCTAAAATTGCAAATTTGAGTTAAACTAAACAAAACAAGAGTACATCCGAAATAAAAAAAAAGAAGATACAAGCCAAAAATAAAAAAAAATAGCCACAGGATAGCCAAGGACGGTGATGGTCGCCTTCTAAAATTGCAAATTTGAGTTAAACTAAACAAAACAAGAGTACATCCGAAATAAAAAAAAGAAGATACAAGCCAAAAACAAAAAAAATAGCCACAGGATAGCCAAGGACGGTGATGGTCGCCTTCTAAAATTGCAAATTTGAGTTAAACTAAACAAAACAAGAGTACATCCGAAATAAAAAAAAAGAAGATACAAGCCAAAAACAAAAAAATAGCCACAGGATAGCCAAGGACGGTGATGGTCGCCTTCTAAAATTGCAAATTTGAGATAAACTAAACAAAACAAGAGTACATCCGAAATAAAAAAAAAAGGAAAAAAAGAAATGCATACGATAAATATCCGATATTATAGAGAAAATTATGACATTAGTAATTTTGCTGCGTCCACCAAAGACAATGCTACTCAGCTAGTTCTTATAACTCTTTGTTTAACATACAAAACAGGTTTAAAGCCCTCTCAAAAGGATGCCAAGTGCGTGTTTTGAATTCAATTTTTCAATCTATACAATATTGCACTATCTCAATTTTTGAGGACGACAAAAGCTTATTTTTGAAAAAGTAAAAGAAAAAAAACGTCCGAATTGTGCGAGAACAAATAAAATCAAAATTATTCGAATCCTGCAGATGATAGAATAACTACGGTTCCATCTTCGACTCCAGTGTTAAGATTGATTAAAACTAAAAATTCCTTGGGACAAAAACTGTGTTCTTCAATGAATTTAGCCAATTTAAAAAGAACTAGTACGAACTTATTTATGAATCAGCCTATTTTGTGGTGGCTAAATATAAAACATTTAGAAAATATTTTTTTTACAGTAAGCATTATTTTGATGTTTAAACAGGACATTTGAGGAAAAAGAAAAATAATTTAGAATAAGAGAAGAAAAATAGACTTGAGAGCTTTCCCATGTAATTTCGTGTTAAGGTTGATTAAAACTAAAAATACCTTGGGACAAAAACTGTGTTCTTCAGGTAAATTTAGCCAATTTAAAAAGAACAAGTAGGAACTTATTTATGAAACAGCCTATTTTACAGTGGCTAAATATAAAATATTTAGAAAATATGTTTTACAGTAAGTATTATTTTGATATTTAAATAGGAGATTTAAGGAAAAAGAAAAATTATGTATTTTTCCATGTATTTTCGTATAAAAAGTTTATGATCTGGTTTATTTATACGAGCCACTATACTTCACAATGCAGTAACACGTTTTACGAATGAAAGGTGGCAGTTTGCCAAAGATTGAGCTATTTGGCAAAAAAAACGCAATTAGTCCCTAAATGGGTTGAAAGAGGTTGTAAGGAATGATCTAACGGAATTTGGAACTTAACGGGAATGGGAGGGGTAATTAATTGGAGCGGAGGAGGAGCTAGCGCAGTTGTGTTGGCTTCAGGCGGGTCGGTGCTGTATTGAGTCTTTAGTAGCAATAATAACAATAATAATAATACTATAGCCTGACTAATTAATGCTGTAACTTTAGGCAGAAGGGACCAAAAGTAATAACTGCAAAGTTAAACAGACATATGATGAAATTTTGAGTCACGAACTACTATTTATTGGAACATAAAAACATGGGTTTGGCTTAAATTACAGTCTACTGAAGTAAAAAAAGATATAACACTGTAGAGCGCAGTAACTAGAAATTTTAAAAATTTAAAATTCTTATATAAATGTTGTTGCCAAATAATTTTTAACTCCCCAAAAACAAATGTTTAAAGGGAACGAGAAGCAACTAAAATGCCAAAAACAGCAGATATCGGATGATAGTTTATCGAAAACTGATGACGAATTTGCAAATGAGATAGTGGCTGCGAAATGCGAATTCGCCAGTAACAAGTGTATGAATTTGTTTTATTTTGCAGCCTTTTTTTTCTGTATCTCATTCATTTAAAAAGGTTAAGGGGCAAGCAAAGTGGGAAGTATTGGAAATAATTTTGAACAATTAAGACTATTAAAAGCTAAGCATATAAATTTAATAGTAACCTTTTTTTCATTGTTTGAAGAGTTTGGATAATTGAGGTGACACAACTTTGCGAGGCAAATAATCATCTGATTATATAAAAATTTATATAAAGAAATATTACAGAATAACAAAGAAATATAAAAACAGGAGTTATAAAGAATAAAGAATATAAAGAAATATTTTTTACTAGCTGTTGTGTCCCGGTGTCCCGGTGTCCCGGTCTGTAATTCCTCTTCGAACAATCCCTGTGTCCCGGTCGTCATTTATATATCTTCCCTGTGCCCCGGGCGTCCCCGTTGTAGTTGTGTCCCTGTGTCCCGGTCGTCATTGATATTCCCTGTGTCCCGGTCGTGATTTGTGTCCCGGTGTCCCAGTCTGTAATTTCTCTTTGAGGTTCCCGGTCGTCATTTATATTCCCTGTGTCCCGGTCTGTAATTTCATCAGTTGACAAACATGACGTCAGTCAACAAACAACTTCATGACGCATACAGCTCAATCCTTATAATGACGTCAGTCGACAAACATGACGTCACTCGACAGACATAACACACAGACAACTTATTTTTATATATATACTAGCTGTTGGGGTGACGCTTCGCGCCACCCCAACACCTAGTAGGTGGGGGCGCTTCGCAACCCCCCCCCCACCCCCCCCCGCGCGCAAGTCGTTACGTGCCATATTAGTTACGCGCCATTGTAGTTGTGTCCCTGTGTCCCACCTGTGAATATAGATAGATATATATATATATATATTTTTAACTACGTAAAACTTGCGAATGTACAACATTCTTGGCTGTCCCATTGTCTGTGCATATAAATAGATTGTCAGATTTACCGACTCTTGAACATACAACATATAATTGTCCATGGGAAAAACAATCTGTATTCAGATCTATACCTCCTTATTCTAATGATTGCCCTTGAGCTTTGTTGATGGTGATTGCTAATCGAACATTCCCTGTCGTCATTTATATATCCCCCTGTGCCCCCCGGCGTCCCCGTTGTTGTTGTTTCCCTGTATCCCGGTCGTCATTTGTGTCCCGGTGTCCCAGTCTGTAATTTCTCTTTGAGTGTCGCGGTAGTCATTTATATTCCCTGTGTCCCGGTGTCCCGGTCGTCATTTCTGTCCCGGTCGTCATTTGTGTTCCGGTGTCCCGGTCTGTAATTTATCTTTGAGTGTCCTGGTCGTCATTTATATTCCCTGTGTCCCGGTCGTCATTTGTGTCCCGGTGCTTTGTTGATGGTGATTGCTAATCGAACATTCCTTGTGTCCCGGTCGCTTTCTCTTTGAGTGTCCCGGTCGTCATTTATATTCCCTATGTCCCGGTGTCCCGGTCGTCATTTGTGTCCCGATGTCCCGGTGTGTAATTCCGTCAATCAACAAACACGACGTCAGTCGATACACAAAAATGACGTCACTCGACACACATACAACTTATTTTTATATATATATATAGATGTCCCGGTGTCCTGGTCGTCATTTGTGTCCCGATGTCCCGGTGTGTAATTTCGTCAATCAACAAACATGACGTCAGTCTACACACAAACATGACGTCACTCGACACACACACACACACAGACAACTTATTTATATATATATAGATAGATAGATATAAAGAAATATTTTGGAAATAAAATCCGATTCAAAATAGATATGAGCCAAGTATTCACCCGGCGTATTTGGTACATAGAGCGTCGTGAAATCCTGCCCCCAAACTAATTTCAAATCGACTTAGAAAATAGCTTCGAGGTGCATCTTGCAAGTCCGGTTCTACGTAAGCTTTCTTATGGAAAATTTTCTTACAAAACTGTTATATTGCATTTTAATAATAATAATGTGCGCACATATTTGCTCGTCTTTTTAATCTCAAATAAAAAATAACAAAAAACCAAAATACATGTTTCTCTTTTTTCAATATCTCATCTTCCGAATTCGTTTGAATCAAACTTTGCTTTGAAAAGATTAAATAAAAAAACAAGTCTTTTTAACTGAAAGTATGGAGTGAAATTAAAACTTAAAACGAGACTGTTCCGTATATGAAAGGGGCTGTCCTCTCACCAGTACCTCACCCTTTACGCTACTCTTTCTCACAACTCTACTTTTTAAAACAATAAAAAACTGTAGCATAAAGAGGAAGGCGTTGAGGAGGGGACAGCCCCTTTCACATACGGAATAATTCTGTTCGTTTTATGATTTAATGTCTCTCCTTACTTTCAGTTTAATAAAACCTGTTTTTTATTTAATTTCTTAACGTTTAAATTAATGCAGGTTTTGATTCTGGCTCACCGTACATGAATAATTAATAAGTCACTCTTTTCTTCAAATAGATTTAACGGCAAAGAAGCAATGTCGACGAAATGAAGACACGAAAAAATACACTTCAAAATGAAACAAGGCATTTTTAGAAATAATAAAATTCAGTGTTTTGGAATTTTAAAATAATTTTTAGAATTTTATAGCTTTTCCTTCTGAGGAGTAAGTGTAAACTAGAACCAATCCATCTGTTGGTCCCCTTAAAGAGAAGTTCAACAGATACAGCCCTAGGGAGAAAAACAAGGTAAATGGTTGACTATTGGTATATCAACAGCCTGGTATGACTTTTGTCATAAAAAAATTATTTATGTAATAACTATAACATTCCGTTCTTTTTTAATATCTCTTCATTTCAATCTATCTCTCTATCCAATCTCATATTACGGAACATATAAAAAAGGCAGTTCCATGTTTGTTCTCAACTTTCGAATTGATCTCCATTCGTTCTCACAATAAAAAAAAGAAAACAGAAAGAAAAAACAAAAAACAAAAAGAAGTGCCTTATGAAAAAAGGACTTATTTCTCACCCTTTAGAACAGATCACCTATCTCCTATTTCTCCTATCAGACAAAAAGGAAAAATTCATTCATTTTGATTTTGGTTTATGACTTTCCTTTTGAATTGGTCTCTCTATCCGACCTTATAATCAAACAGTTCGTGGTAACGAACTGTAGTAAGGAGCGACCCGGCTCAATAGTAACCAAAACTCTAAAAAATGGAATTTTGATACCAATAGCTACATCAAAAGAATCGCATTTTAATGCTGGTTTTAAATATATAAGTTTCATCAAGTTTAGTCTTACCCATCAAAAGTTACGAGCCTGAGAAAATTTGCGTTATTTTAGAAAATAGGGGGAAACGCCCCCTAAAAGTCATAGAATCTTAACGAAAATCACACCATCAGATTCAGCGTATCAGAGAACCCTACTGTAGAAGTTTCGAGCTCCTATCTACAAAAATGTGGAATTTTGCATTTTTTGCCAGAAGGCAGATCACGGATGCGTGTTTATTTGTTTATTTGTTTTTTTGTTTTTTTGTTTTTTTTTCTTTTCCCCAGGGGTGATCGTATCGACCCAGTTGTCCTAGAATGTTGCAAGAGGGCTCATTCTAACGGAAATGAAAAGTTCTAGTGCCCTTTTTAAGTGACCAAAAAAATTGGAGGGCACCTAGGCCCCCTCCCACGCTAATTATTTTCCCAAAGTCAACGGATCAAAATTCTGAGATAGCCATTTTATTCAGCGTAGTCAAAAAACCTTATAACTATGTCTTTGGGGACGACTTACTCCCCCACAGTCCCCGTGGGAGGGGCAACAAGTTACAAACTTTGACCTGTGCTTACATATTGTAATGGTTATTGGGAAGTATACAGGCGTTTTCAGGAGGATTTTTTTGGTTTGGGGGAGGGGTTGAGAAGAGGGGGATATGCTGGGGGAACTTTCCTTCGAGAATTTGTAATGGGAGAAGAAAATTTCCATGAAGGGAGAGCAGGATTTACTAGCATTATTAAAAAAAAAACAATTAAAAAATAAAACTGAAAAAGCTTTTTCAGCTGGAAGTAAGGAACAGCAATAAAACTTAAAACAAACAGAAATTATTACCCATATGAGGGGCTCACCTCCTTCTAATACCTCGCTCTTTACGCTAAAGTATTTTCGGTAATTTCAACTACTTATTCTACGGCTTTTGTGATTCAGGGGGTCATTCTTAATGAATTGGGATAAAATTTAAGCTTTCGTGTAAAGAGCGAGGTACTGACGATGGGGCGAATCCCCTCATATATGTAATAAAAACATGAGAATACAAAAGTTCTTTACGTAAGCTAATTTATAAGTTACGTAAATCTTTTACCAATAAAAAGATTCGTAAAAAATTAAAAGTTCTAGTTGCCTTTTTAATTAACCAAAAAATCGGGGGGCAACTAGGCTTCGTCCCCCGCTCTTTTTTTCTCAAAATCATTCGATCAAAATTATGAGAAAGCCATTGAGCCAAAAAAAAAATATGCAAATTTCGTTTTGATCATTCCTCTGCGGAGAGCCAAAATCAAAACATGCATTGATTCAAAAACGTTCAGAAATTAAATAAAAAAAACAAGTTTTTTCAACTGAAAGTAAGGAGTGACATCAAAACTTAAAACGCACAGAAATTACTTTGTATATGAAAGAGGCTGCTTCCTCATCAACGCCCCGCTCTTTACGCTAAAGTTTTTTTACTGTTTTAGAAAGAAGAATTGAGAGAAAGAGTCAAACTTTAGCGTAAAGAGCGGGGCGTTGATGAGGAAGCAGCCTCTTTCATATACAAAGTAATTTCTGTGCGTTTTAAGTTTTGATGTCACTCCTTACTTTCAGTTGAAAAAACTTGTTTTTTTTATTTAATTTCAGAAAAGAATCCTTTTCTACCTCTATCCAATTTCAAGCTTAATAATAACTTCAGCAATCACATTAGTGATCACAGTGATCTCAGTAGGAATCACATAGTAGCAATCAAAAGTTTTTCGTGTCGACGTTAATTTTTTCGTGTCGACGTCGATTTCGTCGACGTTGCTTCATTGCCGTTACATCTATTTGAAGAAAAGAGTGACTTCTTGAAGAAAAATGCAGGGAAAACATATCCTTTGGGCTATATATTTGCACCACAGGGGAGGTGGGGGTGAAGCGAAGTGAAGCACTTTTAGAAACGGAATAAGTAAATATTTTAGAATTTTCAAATCCGAACTAATCTACATACATAAAACTCTATCCGACCTTACAATTTCAGAAAAGAAAAAACAAAATTGCAATTTATCCTTTTCTACCTCTATCCAATTTCAAGCTTAATAATAATCGTAGCAATCACATTAGTGATCACAGTGATCTCAGTAGCAATCACATAGTAGCAATCAAAATTTTTTCGTGTCGACGTTGGTTGATTCTTTCGTCTCGACGTGTCGACGTCGATTTCGTCGACGTTGCTTCATTGCCGTTACATCTATTTGAAGAAAAGAGTGACTTCTTGAAGAAAAATGCAGGGAAAACATATCCTTTGGGCTATATATTTGCACCACAGGGGAGGTGGGGGTGAAGCGAAGTGAAGCACTTTTAGAAACGGAATAAGTAAATATTTTAGAATTTTTAAATCCGAACTAATCTACATACATAAAACTCTATCCGACCTTACAATTTCAGAAAAGAAAAAACAAAATTGCAATCTATCCTTTTCTACCTCTATCCAATTTCAAGCTTAATAATAATCGTAACAATCACATAAGTGATCACAGTGATCTCAGTAGCACACACATACTAGCACATACTCAATCACATACTAGCAATCAAAATTAGCACCGCTTATTTCTTAATTTATAGCTCACCTTTTGAATTGATCTCTATCTAATTTCACATTTTCAACAGAAGTAACAACATTCTCATGCTCTTGTTGATCAAAAATGGTTCTGATGTTTTTATGGAGCTCGGAAAGTCGGACATCCGTTGGCCTTACACCACTTTCTTTCAAAGCCTGCAAAATTAAGTCATTGTGAAACCAAAATTATCATCAAACGGTTCGTGGTAACGATTTGCAGTAAGGAGTGACCTGGCTCAATAGTAACCAAAACTCTAAAAAAGGAATTTTGATACCAATAGTTACATAAAAAAATAATCGAATTTTAATGCTGATTTTAAATATATAAGTTTGATCAAGTTTGGTCTTACCCATCAAAAGTTACGGGCCTGAGAAAATTTGCCTTATTTTAGGAAATATGAGAAAACACCCCCTAAAAGTAATACAACTTAACGAAAATGACAACATCAGATTCAGCGTATCAGAGAACCCTATTGTAGGAGTTTTAAGCTCCTATCTACAAAAATGTGGAATTTCGCATTTTTTGCCAGAAAACAGGTCACGGATTCGTGTTTATTTGTTTTTAACAAGGAAGAATTCCCAGTTTCATATACAGATTTCGTCTAAGCCCTGTTTTAATTGGTACATTAAGGTATAATAAGGATTACACGGCTCAGGAGCCTTACACACAACTGCGATGAGGATTCTCACTTGTCTCAGTTCATGCATCAGACCATTAGAAGACGCTACATCTTTCTCTCCTTCTAAACTAATGAACATTTCAATCCTACCCTATACCTTGAATTTCAAACAAGAAAAACAGAACAGTGTCCTGATTTAGGGTTATTTGCGCTATTCGCCTTATTCACGTTAATACCCAAAAATGAAGAAGCTTTACCATAGTTAGTCGCCAATTAAAACAAGCCACTGCAAAAACTAAGACAGGGGGTTTATACAATAAGTGATCAAACATACCAATGCAGAAGTGATGTAGGGGAGGAACCCCTCCTTGAACGTAATCAAACAGTTCGTGGTAACGAACTGTAGTAAGGAGCGACCCGGCTCAATACTAACCAAAACTCTAAAAAATTGAATTTTGATATCAATAGCTATATCAAAAGAATCGCATTTTAATGCTGATTTTAAATATATAAGTTTCATTAAGTTTAGTTTTACCCATCAAAAGTTACGAGCCTGAGAAAATTTGCATTATTTAAGAAAATAGGGAGAAACACCCCCTAAAAGTCGCAGAATCTTAACAAAAATGACACCATCAAATTCAGCGTATCAGAGAACCCTACTGTAGAAGTTTCAAGCTCCTATCTACGAAAATGTGGAATTTTGCATTTTTTGCCAGAAGACAAATCACGGGTGCGTGTTTATTTTTTTTTTTCAGGGGTCATCGTATCAACCAAGTGGTCCTAGAATGTCGCAAGAGGACTCATTCTAACGGAAATGAAAAGTTCTAGTGCCCTTTTTAAGTAACCAAAAAAATTGGAGGGCATCTAGGCTTCCTCCCACGCTCATTTTTTTCCCAAAGTCAACGGATCAAAATTTTGAGATAGCCATTTTGTTCAGCATAGTCAAAAACCATAATAACTATGTCTTTGGGGATGACTTACTCCCCCACAATCCCTGGGAGAGGGCTGCAAGTTACAAACTTTGACCAGTGTTTACATATAGTAATGGTTATTGGGAAGTGTACAGACGTTTTCAGGGGGATTTTATTTTGTTTGGGGGTGGGGCTGAGGAGAGGGTGCTATGTTGGAGGATCTTTCCTTGAAGGAATCGGTCATGGGGGAAGAAAAATTCAATGAAAAGGGCGTAGGATTTTCTAGCATTACTATAAGAAAACAATGAAAAATAAACATGAAAACGTTTTTTCAAATGAAAGGAAAAAGTAGCATTGAAACTTAAAACGAGCAGAGATTATTACGCATATGAGGGGTTCTAAAAATACTTTAGCATAAAGAGCGAGGTATTTAGGAGGAGATAAATACCTCGCTCTTTATACTAAAGTATTTTTAGTAATTTCAAGTATTTATTCTACGGCCTTTCTGATTCAGGGGTCAGTCTTAAAGAATTGGGACAAAACTTACAATTTAGTGTAAAGAGCGAGGTATTAACGAGGGTACAAACCCCCTCGGATACATAATAGAAATATAAGATTATGAAAGTTTGTTACGTAAGTGAATTCTTAAGTTACGTATATTTTTTACTAATAAAAACGTTCGTTAAAAATTAAAAGTTCTAGTTGGCTTTTTAAGTAACCGAAAAATTGGAGGGCAACTAGGCCTCCTTCTCCACCCCTTATTTCTCAAAATCGTCTGATCAAAACTAAGAGAAAGCCATTTAGCCAAAAAAAGAATTAATATACAAATTTCATTTTGATAATTTATGTGAGGAGAGCCAAAACCAAACAAGCATTAATTCAAAAACGTTCAGAAATTAAATAAAAAAAAAACTAATTTTTTTAGCTGAAAGTAAGGAGCGACATTAAAACTTAAAACGAACAGATATTACTCCGTATATGAAATGGGTTGTCCCCTCCGCAATCCCTCGCTCTTTACGCTAAAGTTTGACTCTTTGCCACAATTCTACTTTTTAAAACAATTAAAAGCTTTAGCGTAAAGAGCGAGGGATTGCGGAGGGGACAACCCATTTCATATACGGAGTAATTTCTGTTCGTTTTAAGTTTTAATGTCGCTCCTTACTTTCAGCTAAAAAAATTAGTTTTTTTTATTTAATATATATGAGAGATAAGATGAGATTTTGTCTTAAAAATCAACCTGCATCTTAGGTCACAAGCGGAATTGTATTTTGCGTCAAAAATACAAACAAGTAAAAAGAAATAGTAATATGTAAAATGTATAAAAAAGTAAAATGAAACAAGTAAAAAGAAATAATCGTCACACGTGAATCATACCAATGCGTTAGAACAGCAGAAAAGGTTTAGTTACTTTCTGTCAGAAGTCTTGAGAAATACCTTTGTGGAAATTTGTTAAAACTTGAGCTCCAACACAACTTAGAGGATTTGGAAAAAAACTGATTGTCAATATTATCTATTTCCTTCTCTGCTTCCATCGCTTTTCACATACAATAGCTATCAAATATATTAGTTTAATTTTTTTCTTTTTATTCTATTCTGAATTTATATTCTTCTTTTTTTAAAAGTTATGGTGTTTTTTTCAACACTGAGGACACCTTGTGGTAATACAGGCGAAATAAACGTTTGATTTTTATTCTCTTTTTTTTCCTAGTGGTAACTAGGATCACATGTTACAAACAGCTTAGGCTTAGACAATACGATTAAAAGGCCCCATTCTCGAGCATCTTTCTTTAGAAAAAAAAAATCTTTAGCGGAACATTAGCGAGACCCTGTCAAGGATTATGAAACGGGAGAGGGAAGAACGGATAACATTGAAACAATAAAGAAGATAACGCAATATCAAAAAGTTAAAGACAGCTAATTATAGAAGAAAGATTATTGAATATTTCGGCAATATGTCTAATACCCGTCCTCAACAAAACAAAAATTAAACTAAAGACAGAAACTAAGGAACAAAAATGAGAAAATTCATAACTCAAACAATCAACTAAACAGTTCTAACAGCATAATTTTCGACTAGTTCGGGTAGGACTGATAAACGAGGTTAATCGTTAAAAAAAATAGGCTATTAGGAGCAGGCTTTTGAAGGAAATCTTTTTTTTTGGCAGCTAGTCGTGTCGTTTCTTTTAGATACAGGTTTCTTGTGACTGATTATCTTTTTCTTTTTTTGCATAGCATGTTAAGTCATTTTTAATTAATTTTGGGCATAATATATTTGACGTATATTCTGCATGTCTCTACTTGCATAAATGTTTATTACAGAATTTACTATACTATTTACAGAAGTATTTATTGTTTAATTTGTGTGTTTAATTAATTTTATCATTTAATTTATTTAATTACTTTAATTATTTTATTGATTTACGTTTGATTTCTTCCTTCTCGAACAGTTTGCTTATCCCCTAGATCATCATCAATAAGAGTGATATGTTCAGAAACTATTGAGTAACTCAGGTTTTCAAAATATGGATACTCTGAGCTGAATTAAAGAAGAACAGAAATAACTAAAACAGAATCAACTATTTCAAAAGAAACAGTAGGTTGAGAACCGTTCTTATGCTATTGGTTTGCTGTTGTACACTTTTTCCCAAATACTGCCGGGTTTTACAGACATAATATCTGCAGCATTCAGAGGAAATTTGAAATGCCCCTCTTTCACGAGAAAGAGGGACATTTTTGTTGTTGTTAATAGTTGTCAAAAAAAAATTATTGGATGTCTTTGAAGGTTGCAGGGAGACTGGGTAACAAAAAAACGCTTGGCAGGGACAATGTTCGCTCTCGCATCACTTTTGACTATTTAAAAGAACATTAAAATCTTCAATTTCCAGTTGAATGAGGCCCCGTTGAAGGTTCGATAAATAAACATTCAACACAAAGTGGCCTTGTTTAGAAAAAAAAAAACTATTGAAGGCTGTGTTTCTCCATTACATGCAATAGCATAGTGTGGCGTAGGTTTTTTGTCATTTGTTACGATTAACTTATCCCTGTCTACAATAACATTAAAGCTGATGCATAAAAATCTGATTTACTAGGGTTTCAAATTTAAAAGCTTATCAAGGACAATTAGGAGTTTGGTATATTTTAGATATTTTTAGCCCTTATTTCGGCCACACTTTTGAGGAGAACTTGTGTCCCAAAAGCCCTTTTTTACATTCGAGTTGGTTTTACGTTACAATTATAAAATTCAATCACTTTAGAAGAAGATCAACCTTATTTTGACCCTTGGTCTAGCCCCAATGTTGGGGTAGCTAAAAAAAATGTGCCGTCATCTTAGCCCAAGCAGCAAGTCTTGAAACTTTCAATCTTATCGGAAAAATTGTTTTTTGTTTTCATTTCAGCCGTAGTTTCGAAGGAGGCTCGTGTCACAAAACTGAAATTTTCGTTTACACAACAGTTGGTTTTATAAAATGATTTTAAGTTTCAAGCAGTCCTGAATAAAGTCGGCCCTATGTCGAGCTTCATTCTTCGCGCATTCAATATCGTCATTCTATTGCTTTTTCATTGGGGCCCATCCTGCGCAAGCTTACAAGGTGACGGCTTTGAGCCGATGAAAATAAAATTGGGTCTATTTTGGACCCTTTTTAGGGAGACCCGTACCCTTAAGAATTTTTTTTTGCAAATTAAGTTCCTCCTGGTTTAGAGACCGCCGGCTATAAGTTTCAAACTGATAAAGAACATAAGTCTCTTTGCCCATTTCTGGGCACTCTAACCCCATCTCTCCTCTTAATAAATTGTGTCATGTTGCCCCATGAGCGATTCTGGAAGGTTTCTTGCCAATCAGAAACCCAAGATCAAACATATCCCATTTTCCCACTACTAGACCTATCTGTAAACAGTCGGCAATTTCCTATCAGGGGGATGGGGATTTTGTCATCCCTGGGGCCATGTTTATTTGAACAATTTGAATCAAAATGACTATCTCATAGCTTTGATTCGATTTCAGGAGGGTATGGGATGTAAAAAGGACTTGGGAGGGTCCAAGTTATGTGATAAAACGAAAAAAAAGCTTATTTTCTTTAATTTTTTAAAATTAATTAAAGTTACATGATAGCTCTTCAAACATTTTTTATATCTTTAAACTGATTTCTGGGCGTTTTAAAATCCACTCCCATCTTAACAAAATATGTTCCTCTTGCCCACAGGAAAATTTCTAGCCAATCAGCAACCAAGGTCAGACATCCTCTTTTCCCATTACAAATCCTATCGGAAGACAGTCGTCAATTTCCCTCCAAAAGTCTACTTTAATAATTTTTTCAATTTTTAATTAATCCCACCTCCTCTCCTCTCACTGCGACCAATAATTCAAAACAAAAAACTATTTAAATACTTACAAAAAAGCTAAATACCACCTAAACTTTAACTTACTTAAAAATAGTAGCTGAAGAGTGGTCTTCTCATTATTGTACTAGTATCTCTCTAGACCCCATCGAAAAAGGGGTCTCCCGCAGTGAGGATGTCCTCCCGCTTCCATTTTTTTTTTGTATAATATGTTAGTACTAACAATACAATACAATATTTGTATAATAATACATTAATGATTACAACAATTTTGTATGTAATAATGATATGTATCATATTTGATACATTATATAATATTATGTAATACAATATTTTGTATTGTACAAGATGTCTAATATGTTTGTGTTATACGCTACAATATGTACAATTTTGTGTAATATAACGATTTAAAAGAAACAGGTAAAATTGAAAAAAATAAAAAAAGATACTACAATATGTTTTATATGCACTAGGGACAATACTATTTGTGTAATATGTTATGCCGTAAATAATTAAATTCCGTATAATATTAATCATGTATTATATATTATACAATGACTTAACTCTTGTAATATGAAACTTGTCAAGCAATATTACTGCCTTATACAAAATTTTAGTTTTTTAGACTACTATTAAAAAAACTATATGACATAGAAATCGTCATTTCTTTTACCGGCATGGATTTCAACACATGGGTTTTCAAACCAAACAAGTTTAAAAGATAGAGAGACGGGAAGGTCTTTACAGAAACAAGGAATTATGTGGTTGGCTTGCGTTTCTACAACCAGATTAAAGTAGTGGTTGGCGAGTTTTCCCATATATTTAACCCATAAAATCCAGATCATTTAATAATCAAATAGTTTTGAAAGAAATACAGCTTACCGCTAAAAATCGACCAACATGGACTTTACCATCTTCAGCAGCAGAAAGGTCAAACAAAATATCTTCTGCAGATTTAGTAGTCCCACTTGAAAAAAAAACAAGTTAGACCAAGTTGGACATAAAAATTAGGTTTCACACAATGGCACACTACAGAAAACGATTTGTATTACTCTACAAAGAGCGAAAGATACTGTTACTCGACTCAAAAAATACCTAGCATAGGCCATATTTATTACCAGTCTCCAAGCTCCAATCTCGTAGATTGTATTATAGTTATTTTGCTGAAAATAACACCCTAAAGTTACACTGAAGCCATTTTAGATGTAGTAACACATTATCATATCATTTAAGTATTTGATGGCCCAATCCGACGGCTTGCACTAACAAATCAGGTCTCCAGTTCTCATGAGCCCCCCACCCAAACCTCATGATGATTCTATAATTTAGTGTGCGCACCACCAGAAACACCCACCAGCAAAGCATTTAAAATAATCCCCCCCCTACCCGCGCATATGGCTGGCTTCGCCTCTAGGGATGGCCCGGGTTCATTTATAAGGACAGCCTTACCCAGCACCTCTTTTCGACTGGTGCTGCTAATCATGGTTACCACCTCTAGTGATTTATCACTATTTCTAGTGATTTTTTAATATTGCCTAAATAAGAAAATCACAAAATGACCTCATAAATCACTAGATTATTGAAGAAAATTACTAAATCAGCCAAAAAATCGCTAAAATCTAGTGATTTTTCCCGCCAGGTGGCAACTCTGGCGCTGATCTCCAAGAAGCAGTAAAGTTTCCCCAGGACTGTTCAGACTAGAGGCAGAGAGTTGCAGTCTTTCTCTATGCTGGATCAGCTGCAAAAGCAATAAGTCAAAGTAAGTCAATCAACAATCTTTCTATAATGCTGTTTACCCCTTAAAAAGTTCAAACTAGAAATAATGTTCAAAGCAATAGGTTGGGCGAATCAATACACTTTGGGTAAGGACTAGAACATCAAATAACCACTGCCTCTATTCCCCTACAAAAAATGACTTTCATTAACCTTCAAATTAATGCCATTTTTTGAAAATACTGAAGTAATAACAATTTGCGAGCTTTTAACATACAATCTGAATAACCTGGTATAAAGAAGTAGTCAGGGGAGGGGGTTTTCTTCTAAAAATTCTAAATAGTCTTAAGTTTATGGCCACTTGTTACTTAGAAAATCAAATATAACTAGTCTTGTCTTGATACTAGCCCCACCCCCAGAATTCTTCAATACCCCCCCCCCCCCCCGAAAACAAACATATTCCTGGGTACATACCAGATCTAACAGTCCACACTACTATTGACTATTTTTGTTTTACTCCAGCTTATTTTAAACAACTTATCTCGATTTTATAGCCTATTGGTCCCTTTAAGTTTCATCAAGTTTAGTCTTACCCAGCAAAAGTTACGAGCCTGAGAAAATTTGCCTTATTTCGAAAAAAGGAGGAAACACCCCTAAAAGTCATAGAATCCTGATGAAAATCATACCACCAGATTCAGCGTATCAGCTCTAGAGGTTTCAAGCTCATATTTGCAAAAATGTGGAATTTTCTATTTTTGCCAGGAGAAAGATCATGCGTGTTCATCTGTTTTTTTTTTCCAGGAGTGATCGTACCGACCCAGTGGTCCTAGAATGTCGCGAGAGGGCTCATTCTGAAGGAAATGAAGAGTTCTAGTGTCCCTTTTAAGTACCAAACAATTAGAGGGCAACTAGGCTCCCTCCTAAGCTCATTTTTTCCCAAAGTCACCGGATCAAAATTTGAAATTTTGTTCAGCATATAGTCAAAAAATCCAATAACTAATCCCCAACAGTTCCCGGGGGAGGGTTGAAAGCTATGAACTTTGCCCGTTGTTTACATATAATATTGGCTATTGTGAAGTATACAGAAGTTTTCAAGGGGGATTTTTTTCTGGTGGGGGCGGGTCGGGGGGAGAGTTTTTACGTAGGAGAATGTTTCCATAGAGGAATTTATCATGGGTGAAGAGAACTTCCATGAAGAAGGCGCTGGATTGTCTAGCATTATTAAAAGAAAAATAATGACAAATTAAACAAAAAATCAAGTTTTTTCAGCTGAAAGTAAGGAGCAACATTAAAACTTAAACAAAAGAAATTATTACGTATATGAGGGGATTCGTCCCCTCCTCAATACCTCGTTGTTTATACTAAAGTGTTTTTACTAATTTCAAAAGAGCTATTTATTCTAATTAAACGGCCTTTGTGATTTAGGGGTCATTCTTAAGGAACTGGAACAAAATTCGGACTTTTTTGTAAAGAGCGAGGTATTGACGAGGGTGCGAACCCCCTCATATAGGTAATAAAAATATATGAATATAGAAGTTCGTTACGTAAGTTAATTTGTAAATAAAAATAAAAGTTTTAGCGGCCTTTTTAAGTAACCACAAAAATTGGAGGGCAACTAGGCCCCTACCCGCCCCTTTTTTCTCAGAATCGTTTGATCAAAAATTTGAGAAAATCATTTAGCCAAGGAAAACAGTACAATTAAAATTTAAATTTCGTTTTTAATTATTCATGCACGGTGAGCCAAAATCAAAACTTGCATTAATTCAAAAATGTTCGGAAATTAAATAAGAAAAACAAGTTTTTTTTAACTGAAAGAAAGGAGCGACATTAAAACTTAAAACGAACAGAAACCAAAGGGACTGTCCCTTCCTCAACGCCCCGCTCTTTACGCTAAAGTTTGACTCTTTTTCACAACTTTACTTTTTTTAAAACAATAAAAAACTTTAGCGCAAAGACCAGGGCGTTGGAGAGGGGACAGCCCCTTTCATATGCAGAATAATTTGTGTTTGTTTTAAGTGTTAATGTCACTCCTTACTTTCAATTAAAAAACTTGTTTTTTTTTTCATATTTAATCTACTAAAGAAGTCATATAAGCTATTATATTTTAGTGCTCAGATACTTATGATTGCTCGGAGCTCAACTGAAAAACAATATTTAGGTAGGCACAAGTCAATATTAAGATTTAAGGAGGAGATGCACGAGGCGACAATTGTACCGTGCTCCTTATTTGAGCCATCTGAATATACGTACTCAAGATCTAGTTTAAGCTCTTGTAGGTCAAGATGACCGGGAAAATATTTACACTTCTTCTCATTTAATATTTTTTGTGGCTCATCGTTTGAGCAGTAAGATTTGTCTAGCGGAGATTGCGTTGGAACAGTTTCTTTTAGGAAGGTGGCGAGTCCATTGAACAGTAGCTGTCGTAATAGCTATCTTTTCAAAGATAGCTATCTTGGTAAATACTGACTTGAAACTTGCCCGACCAAAAACAACATTTAAAAGTGTAGATTCTTCTTTGAAAATGTTAAAAACAACGTGTTGCGTCAAATCGCCAAACAAACCGTCGTGTGACATCAAAACAAAATATTCTTTGCACCTGGAATATCTTGGGTGTATTCATACCTGAAAACCATGGTTTGCTAAGATGTTCTTCTCTTTGGTTCAAAATTATGAAGTTTTTAGAGCAGCTTTATCAGTTTTCCTAAGTTGAACCGAGAAAATAAAAAAAGAAAGTAAGACAGCACTAGACCCTTAAGGTCCAAACCGGCGATGCTGATATCCATTTCATGGCCCTTCAGCCAGGAAGTGCAATGGGGGGCTAGGTGCCAGCCGTCCAGTGCTTTCACACACCCTTCCTGCTTACCTTCCCCGGATTTCTCCAGATATCCACTTAGAGCTGGGTCGATTCTGGCTGAGCTTACAGAGTCACACCACTAACCACCGTTGCAAATCAAATAACCGGTCACAACTGGGGTTGAACCCGTGCTCCTTGAACCGACCTAACCGAGAAAATACATAGGCAAAATTAACTGGTCAAACTTGTCAACACTTTTCGCTGAGGAAAATTCAGACATTTAACAAAATGCTGATTTCATAAGACAGCTACGCCTTCAAAGCAAAGCAACTCATTCTTTAGTTCTTTGATGTCATATATTTTTGGTAGTTTTTTAATGACTTTTGACCTAGTCTTTTTTTGCAACTGCAACCAGTAAAAACCAAAAAGTTGCATTTGGGGGTTGTTTTCATTAGAGAAATGAATTAAAAAGGTTTCTAATAATTAAAGATAAATACATGGTTGTTCAAGTTTCCACTTCGTCAATAATATCAAATTTACTTTCCCGTTGTTTGCAGTAATTTAAGACTCCTTCAAGATTCACAGTCTGAATTTTCCTGGCAATTCTATCAATTTTGTTCAAAATTTCTTAGCACATAGCTTGTTCAGGGTCTAAATGATTATTTATAAATATGCTAGATGGCCTATAACATGGTGTTTACCTCAAGAAATATTCATCCATCTCTGGCAAGTTTCGGAACCGAGTGTCCTCAAAGCATCCCTTTTGTCAATATACTGATGACCTCGTAATCAGAAAGCTGCTGCAGATTGAAGTAGTTTATTTTTTTAACTCCATGCTGATAATCAAAACTAGACTAATTGTCTTTAGGAGACATGGCAGTACTCCCCTTTCTTCCACAACTCTGCAAAATATCTCGGACTTAATTTAGATTGAGACTGAATGGACATACTACATACTTTAGAATGAGTATACTTAAAAGAATCATTCGACTAAAAAGGCTTTGACATTGAAATGACGTTCCACTCCATGAATTCTATTTGGTTTTTACATGCTCTACATTTTGCCTAAATAGATTTTAGAAGTGTATATTTTTGCTCATTCTTATCATTATTTCCAAACAGAAAATATAGCTACTATGATAGCTACTGTTTTGTGGCATCACTACCCTAGGATACCCTAGGAGATGAGCCTACTAATCAATCTCCACTCAAATGCAATCTCCATTAGGTGCCATACGATATATCTTATTACACAAAGGATGAAACATTTTAAATGAAAAGTAGTGGAGCTCCGAGCAATACAGAAAGCTTCACAAGTATTGGAATCAGAAAGCTTCACAAGCAATTGGAAAGCTTCACAAGCTTAACCAGTATTGGCTAATTACAACCTAAAATAAAAAAATGTATGCTATTGACTATACTTGACTGACTCCCAGTCGACTGCATCTCTTCTGATCCAATCAATTTTTGCAGGGCCGTATCCAAGGTTTTTCCGCGGGAGGGGGGTCTACAAGAGAATTTTTTCGGAAGGGGGGGGGACAAAAACTTCAAAAACCGTATAAAAAATTTAATTTATATTCACTTTTTGCGTTTTTACGAGTCGGGCAAGCATTTCGGGGGGAGGGAGTTCAAACTCCCTAACGCCCTTGTACGCCGTCTTGCATGTTCCCATCCCTTATTCACACCTAGAGGGAGTTCGTACACTTTTATGCAAGCCAGAGGCAAGAGAAATGAGGTCAAGGTAAAGCATATCCCTAGCCATAAGGATATCAAACGCAACGATATTGCAGATCTGCTAGCAAATAATGCAGGGAATACCCCCGTTTAGATCCCCCTTCCAAATAGAATGTTAGAGATGTTTCAATTCAATTCATCTCCGAAACGGGCAGCGGACAAGCCGAATATTCGTTTAGTCGTCAAAACATATATATATATATATATATATATATATATATATATATATATATATATATATATATATATATATATATATATATATATATATGTATATATATATAGATATATATATATATATATATATATTATATATATATATATATATATATATATATATATATATATATATATATATATATATATATATATATATATATATATATATATATATATATATATATATATATATATATATATATATATATATATATATATATATATATATATATATATATATATATATATATATATATATATATATATATATATATATATATATATAAATACAATCTATAGTCAACACTTATGAAATAATTAAAATAATTCTAATCGTCCACTTAAAATCAGTACACAATAACTGATTAGTCAAAATATAATAAAATATAACTAACGAACTAAAGCAGCGGACAAGCCGAATATTCGTTTTAGTCGTCGAAACACAGATGCATATACAATCCATAGTCAACACTTATGAAATAATTTGGAATAAATCAAATGGTCCATTTAAAATCAGTACATAATAACTGACAAGTCAAAATATAATATAAGTAATTAACTAAAGCTGTAGCTATTCTTGCTTACTAGCAGTGATGCTAGTAAGCAACTAGCAGACTAGTTGCTTCCTTACTAGCTTGCTTAATAGCCTACTTACTAGCTTGCTTACAGCTTGCTTACTAGCAGAGAAAAACTTGACAAACGAGGGAACAAAGCTTTTAAAATATCTGTTTCGAGACACATGGATAGGCTGTATACAAGGTACAGCTTCTGCCCTTGCAGGTCTTTCTCGATGTGGTTTGAAATCAGGGGGCAGTATGGATCGATGGGATGTGTTGTTCAACACCCCTGTAGCAAAAGCAGGCGACAGTTTTTGTCGACGGCTAGACAGGGAAATCTAGGCCAAACTGTTCAAGGAGGGCACAGTATGGGACTTTGGGCACTTTTGAAATTACCAACAATGCCCAAAATTGAACTCTCAATCGCGTCCGACTGCTCCTGCGTTAGGCTGTAAAGCAAAACGGGGGAATAGTATTCAAGGCAAGACCGTATAAAAGAGGTATAAACTCGCAAAAGGTGATCTGAAGGAATTCCGTGTCGAGACAGCAGCTTCAGGGAGCTAATACTAACCTAACATAACCTATGCTTTGATGTATCGAGGGAAGGCCCACCATTCGCAGATGTTGCCTTCTCTATTCTAGTCTAGGGATCCACAATTCTTTACCGGCTAAAATCTAGATACATTTTCTTTTAACTTATTCTTTTTTTAGTTGGGGCCTACTTCACTGTTCTCTCTGCCTAAACTGCAATCAACAGAATAAAAATATTCAGCATTATTTGTTTGAGCACCCATCTTCTGCGGGTGATTCCAGGATTACTGCAGTGCGAATATCCAAGAAAACCTTTAGGCTGCTATTAACCACCATTTCCCTCATCGGAGATAACCAGTAATCTTTAAACATATCGCTAATACCTAAAGAAGGTTATCTATCAGTTATCTATCTATCTAACTATCTATGAGTCTATCAGTTATCTATCTATCTCTCAGATTATCTATCAGTTATCTATCTATCTCTCAGATTATCTATCAGTATGATTTGTCTATACCAGCCATAATAGCTATTATACAGAATACCTTAAAAGGTGAAAAAGCCTTCATGGTGACCCATATACTTCACTACACAGAAGAAGAAGATATCTAAAACAAACAGAATAGTTTAAAGTGTTTTAAACACTCCCGCGACACTTAAACCACTGTTTGTTATTACTGTCTTTAAAGTATTCTACTCATTTATAAAAAAGGGAGAAATTAGGGCGAGTCTCAAGCCTAGACTCCAACTAATGCAAACAAAGTTGAGTGAAAAGTCGACTCAATTTCCCAGTCCAGTTAAGTAAAACCCCAACTTACCTACCTACCTAAAAAGTGAACCCCCTTTCTTTCATTCACTAACGCTCATTAAAAAAAAACTAATGCTAGTAGTTATCAGGAGCGTCAATTTGGGGGGAGGCTAGGGGTTAGTTAAATAATTCAAACACATTCAAAATGCTGCAGTGTGTTTATAGAATCCATTCGGAAGCATAATCAGCTGTTAAGATATCTCTGGAAGAAATTATGCAGATTATTTAGATGCAGTAACTATTGGCGAGCAAAAGAATAACAATGATATATAGCTCTCTTAGTTAGCCACGTAGAGACAGGATCGTCTGACAAGTGTTTTCTAGTAGCAGTGGGTTGTACCAAACTGTGCCGAGGGAAGGTAGATTTTTTTTTTATTTATAAAAGTATTACGCGGAAATTCTTCAGAAAAAGTTGGATTATTTGCTTTTAGTTCGGTGAAGGGGAAGAATTCAGGCAAAGTACGGTATTTTACCCGGGTTTCTCAAATTACAGCTTATACGTCTTTTTAGTTTTCTAAGAAGCAGGATACCTCCCTAAAATCACGTAAGTTTGTCCTTTTGTAGAAATTAATTAAAGACTGATACTGAAAAACTCACTACATATCTACATAGCATAAATTTAACAATAGAGAGGTGCTCTGTCTTGGTAGCATTCTATCTCTTCCTGCAAAGAACAGAAATTAAAAACTGAAAATGGAAACTGTCTTTTCTACTAAATTGCTTTTTATTTAGTATTCGTCACATGCGATACTTCGATAGTACTTGGCTCTCCTAACCAGTCATGCCAGAAAATTTTTACAATACAACATCTAATGTAATCCTTGTATACAATACAAACAGGCACGTACGCAATAATTTTTATGGGGGTTGGGTAGATGCAACACAAATCAATTTATATGGAAAATAAAAATAGATTGGAAAGCTATCCCAACTCTTTTTTGGGTCAGGGGGAGCAAAGTCCTAACACCTCCGTAAATGAACACAACAATAGTCAATACTTACTCTATGTCTATGTAGGATAGATTAAGTAATAAAGAGGTACTCTGTCTAGGAAGCATTCTATCCACACAAAACGGAAAGCAAACACTGAGCGAGATCTTCTTTTTTTCCACAGAAAGGACTTCAGATCTGCGCTACTCAATCACTTTCTCGATAAGCCATCAGAGGATAGAAATTCTCAGTTCAAGAATCTTGGTTCCAACTGAATTCAATTAATATATCTCTATTCTATGGTAACTTCATGAAAGAAATTAACGACAGAAATTTCACGGAAAGGGAGAGGGCAAGAAGTGAGGTTTTGAACAGATTGAGGAGAAAGACGAGCGGAAGTAGCTGTGTTGGCCTCAGGCGGTTTGGTGGTGCGGTGAGTTATTATTATAGAATAGAATTTATTGGCTAAAATAGCACACAAGCTAGCATAAGCACGCCAGAATAATTACAATGATAAAATAAATGTTAAGGGATAAACATTGTTACAAAGTTAAATCAATTATTAAAATGCGAAACAAAATAGGGAACGAAAGAGTTTTTGTACCTCATGGTCAACATTTGGGTACACAAGTCAAGTTGGGTATTTGAAGCTCTACAAGCATTAAGTCTTGTATTAGGAAGGATTGGAGGATTTTCTTTGAAGGGGGGAAGAAGACATCGATGATAGTCAGAACTAAGGCACTTGTGCCCAAAGTAGTAGTAGTATTAATCATTAATGATGAATCATTTTCCCAAAGACCCTTACTGCCTTACACCTACTCCATTCTGATTAGCTTAGGATTTTTAAAAAAGTACTAAACATTTAGATTTGCCATTACACAAAGCCCTCACAGAATATAGCAGCCAAGAAGACAAGTACCTTGACGCTGAAGCCAGTTGTAAGTAGTAGGAATACATTTATTTTCATTCTTGAAACTCAATTGGCCACTTCTAGTGAATCAGAGTCTGCTACAGATTGCTTGCAATTTTCTCGGTCTTATTTTTCAGTTAAATTAGGGCTGTACTCGTCAAAACAAATCGGGTTGAACTTTGCAAAAAGCGATTCAAGTAATTCAAAAAGCGTAATGTGACATTTATTGTAAAATTAGGTTTACAGATCGTTTTATTAAAATAAGTAAGATATATTGATGGATTCAAGCTACTGCGTAAGGTTATCAAGATATTTAAAATTTTAGCTTCTTTTCCAAAATATACCGCGTACTCTTTTCTTACTAAAAGAATTAGTTCAAATAAAGCTGTATTATATCAATATTATATATTATGTCAAGTATTATATCATTTTTTTAAATATATCTATGACTAGCATACTTGTCGTGCGTTGCTGCGATCTCAAAAGAAAGGAAATTCAAGGACACGAAAATTAAATGCATGACTAAGCCACATAATTCCACAGCAACGTTAACTTTTGTATCAGCCTTTGGTTGGTTTCACCAAAAAAGTGCTTTCGGTGAAAGTCTTATTTCACCCCAACAGACTTATTTCATTTCTTTGCCATTGATTACACTCTGTTGAGTTTGGGGTTTGGTGTATCCTTCTTGAAAATTTTCCCATGTGTAGAATGGCTTTAAACTTGTCCAGGAAATGTGAATACCGTGAAGGAAAACAACTGTCAAGTATTTGTGTTCAAAGGTATCTAATTTCAGTCACCAAGAAAAGTATTCGAAAGATCAAGAAGGCCTTTGGGTGGAGGGGGGTTCATGCCTAAAACCTTTGCAACAGTGTACTCAACAACTTCATAAAGTTTCTTGGCGATTAGATGAGCGATGGTCATACAAACACCTGTGAAAATAGGGAAAAAGTGAAAATCTGCTATCACTGTTTAAATAGATGGATTTACTCCCCATTTAAACGTTTATTTGTTTGTAATAGTAAGGTAGTGGGGTGTAGGAAAAGGATACCTAATTTAAGGTGTTACGTCAAAAAAAGCAATGGTCATCAGTAGGAATACTAAAATATTAAAATTAACATATTTATACAAAACAAAGTAATTAACTTCCGGTTCAATAGTTATTTTGTTTTGTATAAATATGCTAGTTTTAATATTAATATTTTAGTATTTCTACTGATGACAATCACAGTATATCTGATCAAAATATCTAGACTTTTGTAACTGTTTTCACTGTCTAAATAAATGGACTAACCCCCATTTGAACGTTTATTTGTGCGTCTGCGCTAATTGCCGAAGACCGTTCGCCGAGTTGTTCTCAAAGGGAGGCAGCAGAATAATGTAGTTCAAGAGGACCAAAGTGTGATTAAACATTTACGGGTCTGCTGATTCTCCCATTGAATGCAGTTCAGCAAAAAAATTTTGGAAATTATTCCAGAAATTTCAAAATGTCAGATACGGCTTTTAGGCGTAAGAATTAGTAGTTATGAGAGCCATTTTAGAAAAAAAGGTATTAAGAAATAATAAGTTTTGGTTAATGATAATTGGCTTCTGGAACGCAAGTCAGAATGATAAAAACGAGATAAACTATTTTTTCACAGGTGTATTAAAACCAGACTCGTACAAATCAACTTATTAAAGAGGGATGGCATGTTTTTGGACGGATTTTATCACTAGAACAGCGAAAATAGGCAAAAATCGTCGGAAATAATTGGAAACTATGGGAAAATCCTAAAAATTGAGACACTTTCACTTTCAGACGAAGACACCTCCTGCGTATGCATTTTTCCTCCATTGGTCCTTAGAAAATTCTCATCACGGATGTTACTTTCCGCAAATGAAGAGGAATATCGTATATTTATGCCCAAAAACCGTATCTTCTTCTTTTTTAAAGCAGCCTAAAACAGTAATTTGCTAAGGCAGACACGAAATAGTGCAAAGTCGAAAAGCTGCCCTAGTTAAAGGGTCTTTTGTGTCTATTTGGCAGTTGAATTCTGAGTAAATCAAGCGATTATATATGTGCAATATATTTTGGTGCTTTTATGATATATGCCCTACCTAATGTTCTTCAAATATGTTTCTCTGAAACTCAATCCTTATGAAACATACCAAAGTAAGATAAAAATATAATACTTAGAAACAAATTTGGACAATATATTTCCACATTAAAAGGGGGAGGTTAAAGTATAGCGGGTATGCATGCCTAAAGTGTTAGATACAATTATTCTGTATATTGTGCAGTAAGAATTGTTTTCTTACTTCACACTGTCCAAATACTTTACACCCCACCCCCCTAATGTGCAAATATATAGCCCAAGCTAAGCTGGATGAAATTAAAGAAAAAGAAAAAAAACGGTTCTATAATGCGTCAATGAATAAACAACTCGAGTGGTAGGGCTTTTATCATACAAGTGCCTATCTTTTTGTCGCTTGGGCTATGACCGTCAGACAAAATAGGATGGGCAACCTGTGAGAGTCGAATCTTCGGTGATTTAACATGGGAAGATAGGGACTAAAAACTTCTAGCACCGCAAGCAGTGTTAATTTATGTGAATCTATTACAAAAAAAAGTAAAAAAATAGAAAATTGACACAAAAATAATCTGCATTTTTTGATTTTCAAGAGTTATTCTAACTAAATCCAGTCTGTGCAAAGAAGGTCCATGTTAGCTGGAGAAACTCTGTATAGGTTACTTGATATTAAGCTTGTAGGTCGAATGTTAACAAAATTATGTTTCATTTACGATCCTCTACCTTTTAAAGTACCTAGAAAGACAAGCCTTAGTTAGTTTACAGTAAGCTAAAAAAGGATTAAAATTACGGTATTCTAGATGGCGATGGTGATTTTTCTTTTCAAAATTGGGAACAGTTGTCACTCAGATGAGTTTCCCTTTTTTAGGCAGGAATTTCAAATCTGCTGAAAATACTCTGAGTCATAGTCTGTGTGGAATTGGCGGAAATATCAGCAGTAGATAGAGAAACAGGGTGATTTAAGAGTGGAAGTTTGACTTTTAAGTATAGAAAATAGTAAAGAGAAGATGAATCTCCCTCCAGATCCAGGGATAGTTTTACCTGTGACCATGCACCACAATGTGGTTGGTTATCAACAACATGGACAACTTATATTTGTGAGATCTCCCATTACCAATCAAGGACAGCCTGTGATTTTCCAGGATATGCAAGTGAACCCACCTGCAAGTGTTTCTAGCTGCCAGGGACAAGGTCATTTTAGTCCAGTGTCAGGAGGAATAACAAATATCAGCCATTTCCCAATTGTGAAAAACTATTCAGTGCCTACTTCAAACAGATTTCAATCCCTTCAAGAATGGAATGAGGACTTTCCTCCTTTACCATCAAGTGAAAATAGTGAAGAAGAAATGAGAACAGTGAACCCACTAGAAGCTGAAGGTGTTATCAGTGAGGCAAACACTGACAATCCTACAAAAACTGGAATGAAAAGAAGAGATGTTTCACCAGTGTCTGAGTACCTGAATCAACCTCAAAATAGAAATTTGAAGCGGAAGCTTAATGAAGTACAAAGTAGCATAAATCAGAATCCTACCATGTTGAACAAGAAAAGTGTTGACATGCCATATAGTGATCTTTTATCCATTTCTGTGGAAGCTCAAGTAACTGAGGATAATCAAAAGTTCCCAGATGATTTCACAATTGCCAAGTTTTTGAGCTCTATTTTTGGAAAGGAAAAGTATGAATTTGAAGTTAATAAGACAAAAGAGAGACTTTTAATCCATACAGAAAAAGAGGAGATAGCTGCTAAACTGTGTACAATAAGTCAAATAGCAGAAACTAAAGTTAAAGTGAATAAACGGGAAAGCCTGACTCGAGGCATTGTGAAAGGTGTTCCTCTACATCTCTCAAATGAGGATATTCTAGCAAGTATAAGGTCAAACATTGAAGTTTTATCAGTTATCAGACAGAAAAGATTTAACAAAGAATTGAAAAAATTAGAGGACAGTCTTGCAGTTTTAGTTACATTTAAATCAAATCTTCTTCCCTCTAGCATATGGTTCTGTGGAAGAAATAGGGAACTTCATACCTATAACAGAAGAGTGATCCAATGTTTTAAGTGCCAAAAATATGGTCATATCCAAAAGGACTGCCATGCCAACCAACCAATCTGCTTGCGATGTGCAGGGAAGCATTCATCAGCAGAATGTCATCTTAAGAATAACCAAGTCACTACCAACAAAGACATGTATAAATGTGCCAATTGTCTTGGAAATCATTCTTCAACTTCACCAGCCTGTCAAATTAGAGTGAAAAATAAAGAGATTCTGAATGTGGCTGAAAAATATCAAGTTAGCTTTAAAAGAGCTCAGGTTATGTACAGAAGTTATGCCCAAGCAGTTCATAGTAGTGCAGTAAAACCTGAAAGAACCAATGTAAATAGAATATGGACAGACACCATAGAATCGGTGAAACGTCAAACTATAACAGACACAGTGAATAAAATCTTGACTGCATTGGCTCTATCCCCTGAAGTGCTTTCAATAGGCTCAGCTCCAATTGCAGAAAGAGTGGAGAAGATATGTGAATTTATGGATAAACTCAATTTGACAACAGTTACACCAGTTTTATAAGGGATCAGTGTGCTAACAAATGACTTTAAATCTAAAAATACTATCATGGAATGCCAGATCACTTGTGAAAGTTAATAAGGACCTTCTTCTGCAGTTTTGTTTGGATAATCAAATAGATATCTTTTGTATCCAAGAGACATTCCTTAAACCTTTTATAAAGATACAGTTTCATGGTTATAGGGTCATACGACAAGACAGAACAGATCATGACAAAGGGGGAATCATTATTGGAGTGAGAAATCACATTCGGTTTAATCAACAATGGGTTAATTTAAGTCAGGGAAGAGCCGAGATAATAGGATGCAAAATGTTTATAGATCGCCAGAAGAAAATAAATATTTTCAATATTTACAACCCTGATGGAAGTGAAAACAATTTGAGAGAAGCATTTGAACAAATGATGCAAAGTGTACCTAGTCGAGAATTGATAATAGCTGTAGGAGACTTTAATGCTCACAGTGAGAGTTGGTGCACATGTGGCCGATCCAACAATGCTGGAAGAGATATTGAAGATTTTCTTATGAACAATAATGACCTATGCCTTTTAACCCCAAAAGATTTACCTACCCACCTCAACCATAACACTGGACAATACAGCACCATAGACCTAGTGTTCTCTTCCCCACATATTGCTCCTACCACAAAGGTGACATCTTTAAAGAATACAATACTATATAGTGACCATCTTCCAGTGATGATTGAGTTAAATGGTTGTAATAATATACAAGCTAATAACATAGCACACAAGTTCAAATTGAAGAAGACTGATTAGAGAACTTTCTCAACTGCATTAGAAAATGTTCATATTGAGGAGCAGTTAAAGGAGGTGTCTTCATCAGAAGAAAAGATTAAGATATTTCAAACGGTTTTAATGGATGTTGTGGATAAAGTTGTTCCCAAAATTAATACACAGAAATTGAATCACAAAGTTACTAAGTGGTGGAATGAAACATGTACCAAAGCGAAACAAGACCTTAAAGATGCGAAGTCCAATTATGAACGCCTTCCTACCTTTCATAGATATGTAGAGTACCAACGAAAGGCTGCTGAATTTAAGAAAACAGTAATTGCTGCTAAACGAGAAAGCTGGATTAATTTCCTCAATAAGTTAGATTTTAGAGTCCCTGCATCAAGAGTCTACTCAACAGTTAAGAGTCTGATTAGTGGAAGTCGTGAAGATCAAACAAATCCTCCAATAACATACAAGAATTCCACCCTAGTTACCGATCAAGAAATAGCTGAAGCAGCTGTATCCCTACTTGACAGTGTCATTGGAGTACCTGATCCATTAAGTGACTGTGAAATAGAAGTGAAAGCTAAAGTTAAGAGAATTTCCAAAAGTCATCGATCTGTAGCTTATAATCAACCTTTTCTTACACAAGAAATTGAGAAAGTTATCAATCATCTACCACTCACTGCCCCTGGAGAAGATATGATTTTCCCCCAATTTGTGAAAGCCCTGCCAAAAAACTGGGTTGCTGCTTTATTAAATATCATAAATGAGTTGTGGAATGAAGGACAGTTTCCAAAAATCTGGAAGGACGGAGTAGTTGTTTTGATACCAAAAGTGGGCAAAGATAAAAGTAAACTAGAGAATTATAGAACAATAACTTTACTACTTGTGCTAGGAAAAGTCTATGAACGATTGGTGAAACAGAGAATGAACCAAGTGATTGAATTGAATAGAGGACTCAAGAATATACAGTGTGGATTTAGACGTAATAGAAATACAGAGGATGTGATGCTGATGTTCATGAATGATGCTGTTTATGCTTTAGAAAACAAAAAAGTTTTACTGATGGCATTTTTGGATGTAGTATCAGCTTTTGATAGTATGGTCCACCGTCATATATTAGAAGCAATAATGGCTGCTGCAGTTAAAGGTCAGCTCCTAGAATTTTCGGATTCTTTTTTAGAAGGAAGAGAAGTTAAAATCAAAGTTGGAAGTTGCTATTCCCAAAGTAAAGTATTAAGAAGAAGAGGAGTGCCACAAGGCTCAGTGCTAGGACCTGATTACTACAATCTAAGTGAATATGATCTCCCTGTAGATGAAGGAGAAAATGGAGCAGGTATATTTGCAGATGACAATGGTATATGGGTTAGTGCAGATAATGTGAATGAAGCAACAACACAGTTACAGATAATCCTTGATCAAGTCCAGAGGTGGTCCCAAGAAAACTGTGTCCAATTTTCTCCTGAAAAATCTAAAATCATGATGATTACAAGGAAGAGAAATACAACATTGCCCAGACTGTACCTTAATAATGAGTTATTGGAGATTGTGGGTGAATTTAAATGGCTTGGTTGCATCTTCGACAAGAACCTATCATTCAGACCACAAATACAACAACTCAAGATCTCATGCTTGAAGAGACTCAATATTATGCGAATGATATCAGCAACAAGATGGGGTCCAAAACCAGACTTTCTTTTGGAATTTTATATCAAATACATAAGATCAAAACTAGAGTATGCTTCATTGGTGTATGAGGCTGCCAGCCCGTCTGCATTGAGGCTATTGGACACAGTACAATATAGTGCCATAAGAGTTTCATTTGGAGCACGTAAAACAACACCTAAGCCATTCTTAGAATCAGAAAGTGGATTGGAAAGTTTGGAAGTGAGAAGAAATGTGCGTTCATTGAAATACTTGAAAAAGCTTTGGACATCAGATCACAACCACCCATTTAAATCTACGATACTTAAAAGAAAAAGACTATGGATTTCCTCAAAGAAACAGCATGGAATTATTAAAGCTTTGCATTTGGCAGAAAATTTGGGATTACAGGTAAATTTAAACCTGGCACTGGAAGTACCCAATATAAATATCACGCCAATATGGGCCATTCAAAAAGTTCCTTGCTTTTGTGATTTTGAAAAATGGGACGGATTGGATTATAATCAATCATTCACAATGGAGAAAAGAATGACCTACCCAGAAGCCATGGACGTCTTTACTGATGCTTCAAAAAGTGACAAGGTCGGAGCTGCGATTTGGATACCAATGTGGAATGTGAAAGAACTTTACCGTCTCCATGAAAAAATGTCAATTTTCGACGCTGAAGTGTTTGCTATACGACAAGCAGTATCGTATCTATATAAGAAATTACAAAGCGGGGATCAAGTTAGAATATGTACAGACTCTAAAAGTGCTGTTTCATGTTTAAATGAATTCAGTGATGGAGCGAATAAATCAAGAGAAGTGATTTCATGCTTTGTAGCCATGCAACAACTGCTTTCTAAAGGAATAAAGCTATCGCTTCATTGGATACCTGGCCACAAGAAAATCCAGGGTAATGAACAAGCTGATTTAGCAGCTAAAATGGCCGCCAGTGCAGACATACAAATAATGCAAACAACGACACCAACAATAGTATTCCAGATAGAAGACATAATACAGCAGATAAAACAGTTTAGCTTTGAAGAAAATAGAAATCTCTCTGGAAATCTTTTGATTACAAAGAAGACCAGAAGAAAATTCGAAAATAAGTTATATGAAAGTTTATCAAGAGAAGAAGGAAAAATTGCATTTCGACTTAGGTCACAACATGCAGCTACAAGATCATATCTTTCTCGTTTCTATGGAGAAGATCCGAATTGCATCTATTGTGGTCAGACAGAGACCTTAGCACACCTCATCATCCATTGTGTCCGTACAGAATGTTACAGGACAGACATTAGAAGGTTTATGAGAGAACATCGAATAAAACTATGTGAAGAATTACTCGGAGGAGCATTAACTGAAGAACAATCGGTTGAAAGTATAAATTTAGTTTGTGAATTTTTGAGATTGATTGATAGAACAAGGACGTTATAAACTTTTCGCAGGGAATCGTAAAAATACAATTGTGGAAGTGCATGGACCCTAAGGTGTTAAAACACAGAGGGGGTCTTTCGGCGATTCACTTCACTTCACTTCAGATGAGTTTCCCAAGGTCTTTTCAAAACATTATCATGGAGGTTGACCAAGAAATCATAAAGAGTGTTCTTCTCTATTTCGCTTCTTCTCTTAGTTCACTTATTTTACACCATATGACACATGATTGCTTTGTCAAGCTGAGGGAAATTACCACCACATTAAGACATAACAAAATGAAATAAACATAAAAATATCCTTGCCTTGTTTCTCTAGGCGGAGCTTCAGCTTGCGTTTGTTCACTATGTCGAAGTTCCTCGCGTTGTCTATCCAAAATATTACCAGAAGCATTGTTACCAGGAGGCATTGTTGTCAGAAAACGGAACTGCAAAAAAGAAAATGGTTACGATAATGGCCTTGACCAGAGGGGAGTTCAGGCTTGAGCCCCTACCTTTACTAGGGTAACATGAACAATTCATAGTGTTTGATTCCGAATGTTTTATGACTATACATAGAACATGAAACAACTGTTCCCATATTTGAATCTTTCTTATTAGTTTGATTTCAATACCGGAATCAAAATTATAACAATGAAAAAAAAAGAAAAAGGTTAGATTCAATGCCACGCCCAGGAAACTTATTAAAAATGCTTAAAAACGTAATAATTTAAAATTATTGAAAATGCTTAAAAACGTACTTTTGGGTTATTTAATGAAAAACTAGGTGCTAAATTAATTTTCGATAGCTGAGCACGAAATTACAAACACCCTGCCGCTAGAAGTTATCCTTTTTGTTTTTTTCCCTATATTAACCAAAAAATGTTTCTTAACGTTGAAACATTACGTTTCAGGTACATATAACCCCTCCCCAAATTTCCGGGCACCTAGAATTTTTTTTAACATTCTCCAAATAACTCACCTATGTAGAGGTTTTTTACCCATGTGCACCCCACCCCACACACACAATCCAAAAATAGTTCATTGTAGCGGAATGGAGCCCTATGGTTGCAGAAAATATTTTCGTAAAGAGGAACGGAGATTGAACTATGATAACATCCCTTTCGGATTTTTATTATGTTTTTAATAAGATACTTTTGGGGAAGTACTGGTTAAACTATAACAGAAAGACAAGAGGTTGAGGTCACATATAGATAGATTAATTCATAATTATTAGTTATACATATTGACGCGCTTTTTACTTTCAGTCGAATAACAATTTTGATTTCTTTATAACAAACAAATGGTTATCATGTTCGATTGTTAATATTCAGTCTTTGAGCTTGACTGCTACCCCAACTTCGCTCCCTTTACTCCTAAGAAACCCACTCTATCCTGTATTGTTTTTCCATGAATATATATCTACCTCAAAACGCATATGCAAGAGGTAGGGGAGGGGGGAAGGGCAAATAATTTCGTGTTAAAAAGCTTTATTGGCCTGCCTTTGTGACCTGTTTTGTGAGCCGATAACATTATTTCTTCTTTCTGGAAAGACAAATAATCCCAATATTGAAATTAAACCTCTATGCATGAATGGCGTGATGGCTAAGGATGGCACAAATTTACTCCAATGAAAATAACGAAAAACATGATTACTCGTTAGGGTATTTTTTTTTAAAGTTTTGCCACAAGAGAAGTTTTCAGAAAAAAGTAAAGAGCTGCATAGACCAAAGATGAGCAGAAATAAAGTCAAGTAACTTTTCAAGCGTAAACGCGCTTTTTGCTTTTTTTGCTCAAAAAGTGAAAATAACAATTTTCACTTTTTATAACAACAGATGGTTATGAGACCTGATTGTCAATATTTAGTCTTAAAACTTCACCGTTACCCCACCTTCACTCCCTCTACCCCCATGAAAACCCACTCCATCCTGTATTGTTTGCCTATGAATGTCTATCAATCTTAAAACGCATATACAAGAGGAACGGGGAGGGGGGGTTAAAAAGTTTCATTGTCCTATTTTTGTGAGCCGAAAACATTATGCCTTATTTCTGGAGAGACAAATAAACCCCAACATTAAAATTATAGCTGTATGCATGGATGGTGTGATTGCAAAGGCTGGCAAAAAATTCATGCCAGTGAAAAGAACCCTGATTACTCTTTAGTGTATTTATCAAAGAAAATAACGTTTGCCATAAAAGAAGTTTTTCAAAGAGCAGTAAAGAGCTACATAAACCAAAGTTGAGCAGAAGTAAAGCCAAGTAATTTGTCAAGCGTTAATTAACATAAATTAACAAAAAACAAAAACGGAAATCAATTTAACGAAACAACAAATCAAAGAAGACAACACAAAATTTTATTGGCTCTTTAGGGTTAAGTTTTAAACTAATAAACAGAAAAAAAAAAATTGAGCCATGATTCTTATTCGACGGTACAGGGATTTACATCTACACAACTTAGGGATGTCAACTATTTTTACAATCTTTGAAAACATCCCAACAGCCCAATACTATCGCATAAGTTCCAAGATTCCCCCCCCAATAATGTTTTAGTTCTAAAATATGAATTTTTTCTTCTACCTGGTTCTGAGGCCAATTTATAAGTTCGTCACATAGAGTGTGATATTCAACTGTTCGAAAGAACACAACTGTGTGGAAAGAACACAAACAACCATTAACAACATGATACCAAAATGATAAGATAAGATTGCTTACCTAAGACAGATCTTAGGTAAGGCTTAGGTAAGACAAGATAACCAGTTTCGATCTTCAAATACTACAGTGTATGAATTCCAAAACAAGAAATATCACAAAAACAGAGCGAAGGTGAGGCTTAGGTAAGACTAAATAGACAAGTTATTCATTTTGCAAACGAAAAACATTCTGTAGTCCTTTTGAGTACCAAATTAAATAGAAATTCAAGGGAATTTCAAATATTACCTTACTATTTAGTAAGACGGTGGCACCCATACGAAGAAAAGAGGGATATAGCCCCATTCCTCCAGCCTCCCAAGGAGCCCCAAATTGTATGGAAAGTACTAATTATTACTAAGAAAACTGTAAAAGATTACTGTAAAAGAGCCTTTATTTTAGACCTTTGCACCTTCACACCCTAGAAATGTACACAGAGTTACCCGTCCCAGATTAATGTATACGGCTATCGATCTTATTATTAGACACTTTCTGAAACAAAGCAGCCACAAAAAACACTTTAATATAATAAATTATTCTTCAAAAGAAGATAATAGTGACTAAATAAAAACAGCTTAGCAAATCAAGTGGAATATCTTGTGCAATTTCAGTAAATACCAGCGAAGGAGATAGAGTGCAGCAACCTTCACATGGTGCCTCTGAGTCTAGCAAGTTTTTAGTGGTTACTGGATGAAGTGGTTACTGGATGAAGAAAAGAAGGAAAGCGTGAAGTGTTGATGTTTCACCCGAGAGAGAGAGAGAGAGAGAGAGAGAGAGAGAGAGAGAGAGAGAGAGAGAGAGAGAGAGAGAGAGAGAGAGAGAGAGAGAGAGAGAGAGAGAGAGAGAGAGAGTGAGATTCCTTTAGATTTTGACCTTAATACCCCGAGCCTTTTCGGCTATCCAGGATCCAATAGGCCCTCTTTTCTTGATTAAAAATCTTACATGTTAACAGTAGGCGACTTGCATAACTTACAGCCCTTGTTGTTGTTACTTCAGTGTTGTTACTAGGCGTATACCCCACCCCTAAAAATTTTATGAATTTTAACTCATAAAAGGGGAACTGGAACTTTTTATTTCCAATCGAATGAGCCTCCTCAGTTTTTTTCTACGACAGCACCTTCCTTACGAAAAGCCTTGGTTAGTAAAAAGTAAATAAACTAATAAATAATACGTATAACTCGCATCACAATTTACTTAGGTGGCGCTATAGCACTGCCTGTGATTTTTTTAGCCCAAGGAAGTTTTATTGGCTCAGCTTGAGATCCCGATGTTCATTATCATCCATTTTTAGGTAATATGTCTCTGTGTTAATCACATCTCAGTTTTTTAGGTAATATAGCTCTGTGTTTATTGCATTTCAATTTTTGTTCTAAGTTTACTTTAGAATTAGGTAATTTATTGATCATTTTGCGATAATAAAATCGTTTGAATCATAATAGATTAAAGCCAAATTAGTTTATTTGAAGAGTTCATTCAAACGGAAATTAAAATTTCTAGTGCTTTTAAAGTGACCAAAAACATTGTGCCCCGAGAAAGATGTGTTTACTACCTTTTATGACTCCAAGCTGTGATGTTTCTCCTTGGAGAACCAAGTTGTTATCAATTAAACATTTTTAGACAGTCAATCAGTTAAAAATTATTAAAGCACTATAAATTGAGCTTCCTATTGGGGGGAAGCGATACCGCTCGGTTGCGTATTCGTCTCTGAAAAGTCACGTAGTCTGTAAACGTTGAGGTACTTCTTACGGGAAAACCGTCTAATGTAGGCTACGTGCAGCGGACGCACTATCGATCGCAATGGGTGAACTGGAATCATTTGTTATAGTTGTCGACAGTTTCGAACATGTCACTGCCTTTACATGACGATAAATAAAGCTCTAATGGGAATAAAATCCTTTTAATAGACAATGATAAATTTCACTAAAATACTGATGACGGTCCTGAATATTACTACTGATGACGGTCACTGCATATGTGACAGAAATATCTAGTATTTTTGTGAAATTTATCACTGTCTATTAAAAGGATTTTACCTATTAAAATGATCTTATTTAATTTCTGATGGTTTTTTTCAAATAATGCCGGTAAATCTGGCTCATCTTCCATGACAAATTCCCTCCCCTCACGTGAAATTTCTCCATGGAAGGTTCCCCCAAATAAATACACCCCCAGTAAACTCCTTCTTGACAGTTCCATCCTTACAGAAAATCTCCCTTCCTCTCCATAAAATTTCTTACAGAAGATTCAGCCTGATCGCAATGGGTGAACTGGTATCATTTGCTATAGTTGTCGATAGTTTCGAACATGTCACTGCCTTTACATGACGATAAATAAAGCTTGAATGGGGATAAAATCCTTTTAATAGACAATGATAAATTTCACAAAAATACTGATGAGAGTCCTGAGTATTACTACTGGTGACGGTCACTGCATATGTGACAGAAATATCTAGTATTTTTGTGAAGTTTATCACTGTCTATTAAAAGGATCTTACCTATTAAAAGGATCTTATTTAATTTATGATGGTTTTTTCAAATAATGCCGGTAAATCTGGCTCATCCTCCATGACAAATTCCCTCCCCTCACGTGAAAAATCTCCATGGAAGGTTCCTTTCAATTAAAATGCACCCCCAGTAAACTCCTTCTGGACAATTCCATCCTTACAGAAAATCTCCCTTCCCCTTTATAAAATTTCTTACAGAAGATTCAGCCTGAAGATTCAGCACTTTCATTTGAAAAAGACGTCCGATAAATGAAAGTTCAAATGGGGATTAAGTCCTTTTATTAGACAGTCACATATTTCACAAAAATACTAGATATTTTGGTTACATATGCAGTGACCGTATTACTACTTATGACGGTCACTGCATATGTGACCGAAATATCTAGTATGTTTGAGAAATTTATCACTGTCTATCAAAAGGTTTTTATCCCTATTTGAACTTGTATTTATCACTATAGTTGTCGGCAGGGATGTCATGCATGGGGAAAGGGTAAGCCCCCCCTCCAATGTTTTCAGCCTATTGAATAAAAAAAATGAGTAAGCAAAGTGGTGATGAGAAGCGCCACTACTTTTCTGGCTCGAATCTGTTTTATTTGGGCAATTGGGCTGATGGATATATAGTACATAAAATACATGTAGGTCAGTCGTAGTCAGTAAAGAACATGAACGAAATAATTTTTTTTAATCATCTAAATCAGGCATTAAAAATGACCAGGCAGTCGGTACGAGTGATGTCTCTGGTCGGTACTCGACCAAGCTCGCGGGAAGTAATTACTCGTAGTTCATAGTCCCAGCCAATCATCAATGTGGACTTCCATCATAGGGCAACTCTTCTATAGTTGCCACTTATTCTATGTTTCCGTTTTTTATACTTTTTTGCCTTTATTTTACCCTGCTGTGATAAATCAAATATCATAACACAAAAAAAATAGTTAAAAGAAATAAAAATGTAAAAATAAGGCTACAGGATATTCTGCGCAATTCATTCTGTCTATATTTTGGAATAGGTAGAATATTCTAAAATTCTTTCCTTTCTTTATAATTAATGTTTGTCATACTTTCTCGAAAAAAGAAAAAAACTGAGGAGGCTCATTTGATTGGAAATAAAAAGTTCCAGTTCCCCTTTTATGAGTTAAAATTCAATGGAGGGAAAGTAGCCCCCACACCCCTTACTTTCCCAAATACATCCAGAAAAATTGAGATAGCCGTTTCGCTCTGTTCAACATAGTTGAAAGGATCAGTAACTATGCCTCCGAGGTGACAGTATCCCTGCCCCACAACTCTTGGGGCAAGAGCTGTAAGATATTCAATTTGCCCATTATTTACACATAGTATTTGTTATTGAAAAAGAGGGAGTGTTTGATCCTGAATGTCCAAAACAGCTAAGGGTAATAAGGTAAAGCCTTCAGGCAATGTTGGGGGGGGGAGCTGCTGAGCTAAATAAAAAAAACGTTGTGAGTATGCAAATTTTATCCTGAGGCGTATCTCAGGAATGGCTTAGTGTATTAAGCTGGGACTTTCAGGGAATGATGAGGGGCATGTTCAATGGATCAAAAGCCAATATGTACACTTCTGCTAGTACTATAACAAATACTTCAACAGTGACTACATCTAAGGCTAAGGGCATTAAGGTGAAAATTTCAGGGAATGTTATCGTGGAGTTGAACTAAATCAAAAACACTATGTACACGCTGATTGTCAAAAGAGCGTATCAGCAATATCTTAGGAGCGGCTTAGAGTATTGAGTTGAAACTTCCAGTACATCTTGAGAGTGATAGTGAACTAACCAAAAGCCCTAAGTACATGCTACTACTTCTACTGCTTTTCTACTTATCTAATAAGAGTAAGGGCATTAAGATGAAAACTTCTGGAAAAGTTGAGGAGGATTTTGAATTAAAAAATTAAAAAAAAACACTCCTGTGTTTACAGGTTGTCAAAAGGGTGCAACAGTATTATCTCACGAACACCTTAGAGAAATCTAAACACACTATATACAAGTCGGTTATCGCAAGGGGGTGCGACAGTATTATCTCACGAACACCTTAGAGAAATCTAAACACACTATATACAAGTCGGTTATCGCAAGGGGGCGCGACAGTATTATCTCACGAACACCTAAGAGAGATCTAAACACACTATATACAAGTCGGTTATCGCAAGGGTGTATTATCAATACGTCAATCAACAACTGCAACTGCGACGATTTAAGACTGTGACTATTGCGTTTGTGACTACTTACATCTGCAAATACTTTTAAACGAGACTAGTAGCGATTCCGACTAAAACTACTTGTGATTACTTGAAATTGCGATTGTGATTACATGCGACTGCGACTGCAGCAGCTACTTACGTCTGTTGCAACTTACGACTGTGACTACGAATACTCGACATGTGGCTGTGACTGCTTGCAACTACTTATGACAATTAGTACTGCTCTACTGCTACTACTATTGCAACTACTACCACTAATATAAAATTCAATCAAAAGAGTTTAAGTGCACCCAGATGGTCAAAATGGAACAGATGTAATATCTCAGGAATGGAACAGGGTAGTAAGTAGAAACTTTCAGGGAAAGGTGAGGGGGATGTAAAAATAAATCAAAATAAATTATGTGTGTCGAAATTGTCAAAAGGCTGTTAGTGCAATATCGAAGAAAAGACTCAGGATATTATAAGGATATTATATTGGAAGTTCAGGGGATATCTTAGAGATACTAAATTAAGTCAAAAGACACTATGCATCGAATTTTGTTCAAAGAGCAGATCTATGATATTGCAAGAACGGCTAAGTGTATTAAGTTAAAATTGCCAGGGCATGTTGAATGGCCGAACTAAATCGAAATGCATTATGTGCATTCAAGGTTATCAACAAAGCGTATTGGCGATATCCTAGGACAGGTTAAAGGCATCAAGTTAAAACTTTCAGGGCATGTAGAAGGAATGGTTGATTAATATTTATCTATACTCAAGGTTGTAATATGATGGAGGTTATAATTCCGTCAGCCCTATAGAACCCCAAATTTAGATTATACAGAGTTTTAACCCTTACGTTTGGATATTATGCACCGTACATATCCACAAAAGCAATACAGTTCAACTATTACTAAAAATTGTAGTACAATTTTGTCAGAAATATAAACAGTAAGCTAAATCTGGATTCTTAAGGAAAAAAACAAAAAAAAATATTTTTTTTTTCTTGACCAATGAAAAAGACTATGTCAATTCAGAACGAACACAAGTTAATTTTAAAAAACCTTTTCCACAAAAAAAGTTTTTCAGAAAAAAACTAAGAGCTATAGTAAAGTCTAAGGCCTATAGGGTCGTCTGCGCTTTACTGAAGACTAATTATGGTATACATATTTTTTTTTATTTTAAACATCAAGAAATGAAAATAAACATTACACGAAATAAAATCTTGAATTGCTGAGCTTCTATGAATTAATATCTTTAATCAGGTTATCGATTATCGTGATTTCGATTCGTGATTATCGTGACATAGATTACCACCGTGATTTACTTTTTATTTAACCTCAGTTAAAAAAAAATCACACTGCTCAAGATGCATATAGTTTTCAATTAAACTCACCTGACAGAACAGGCTTGAGACTTTACGGTTTGGGGAGGGGGAATAGGGCAGTAGCCAAACTCTTGTTTGTAGTAAATTTTGTTCGTTTCAAGTTTGATTTGAATATTCAATTTAATTTTTACTCCTTTTAAGATTGACTTATTCACCTATATTTGTCCCTTTTATCTGTATTTTGCTACGATCGTTTATTTTAATTTCTCTTCGTTTTGGGTTTCACTTATTCTTCAATAGTAATTCCCGGTGGCCTGGAGTTTGAATTATTGTAGGAATTCATTTCTGTTGGTTTAAGTTTAATACGGCTTTTTACTTTTATTTGAAAAAATTATCTTTCGGAAAGTTGTTCTTAATTAATTACAAAAAATTATCATTTAAGACTCAAAACGAGCAGAAATTACCTCAAAGAGTTGTAGTTCTAACGCCCCTTTTGCTTTCTAAAGGCCAGAATGTAATTTATACTTTACTGAAAACAAACTACATTTTAAACATTTCCTCCTTTTTTAAACTTTAATAAACCCAAATTATTGAGACTCTCAGAAATGAATATCCTTATATATCAAACTCTGAATCCACATTCATTTGTTCTTTTGAGTACAACTAATTTTGGTTATAAAGGTGTTTTTTTATGTTATGAGAAATAAAACACGCATATTTCGAAATGAAAATTGTTTTCGCTTAAGTGCAAATTACGTTTATGGTCTTTAGAAGGCAAAATACACAAGGGAGAAGGACAAAAAACAGAATATGTTTGATTTTTTTCTATTTTAATGCTAATAAGATCAAAATTGCAGAGACTTCCAGGAATGGATATCATTATATATTAAACTCTCAGTCTAGTTTCATTAATTCTTTTCGGTAATCATAGTCAATATGATAATTTTTTTGCTCTTTCCATCGATGTTATGACAAATAAACATTTTGCTCGAAATGAAAACTGTTTTCAACAAAGTGCCAAAGATGCTCTAGCCTTTAAGAGGCTTAGGGGGGTGTTGCTCCTACTCCAATTGTTGTATTTCTGTTCGTCTTAAGTTTTACTTGGTTATTCATTGTTATTTCGGGTCATTTTGGATCTTATTTATTCGTTGAGATTGATTTTCCTTCGCTTTGAGTTTCAATTTTTATTCGACTTTATTTCTGTTTGTCTTTTGTTTAATAGAGATCTTTCGTTTTCTTTGAGAAACTTTTTTTTTTAAATTAATCTTTTTTGAAGGAATAAACTATACATACCGAGTAAATAAAAAATTGAAGAAGAAGTATTGACAACCCTGTTGCTTTGGTCTTACCTGGAGACATCGAATATTCTTTCTGAGAACTTTCTTGGGACTCATCTGTGATACGTCTCTGATAAGTTTAATGCATCTGGGAAGTCTTTCTAGAGTACATCTTGTTGCCATGCCTAAGAAAGAAAAAAGAGAATCAGACTATTAGGCTTGCTTTTCTCAGTCGAAATACCAGCTGTTCACTAACCATATTGATTAACTCTGTCATATAGACTTAACGTGACAGAGCTTTTTGGCTCTTTGATTCGTATAGAACAACAAAATTCTCAAAAATATCCACTAAATACCAAGAAAAATGTTCAACGAAAACTTTAAAAACCAATTTGACTGGCTCAAATCTGCAATGCTAACAATATACTGAAACAAACCTGTGATATTCATTGCACATTAAAATGCAAAGAAAACTGTATCCATTTGATGATTGGCAGAGGGATTGCCCACTCTCAGTCACCAGACACACACCCCTAAGCGCCAATTTCCAACCACATATGTTCCCTCAGGCTAAACGGCAATCCATAACACAGTGCTTGTTTCTTCATGAAGTGCTCTGCAGAAATTGAGGGGGATTTTATCGCCCATTCTGAGATGAAGTGCCATCTTCAAGGGAAAAAATGGTTAGAATACCTTGCTCCCTTTCACCCAACACGCCTTGGTTACCTCAAAAGTAATAGGACTGACAGTTCAAGAGATCTATTTTAACTAGGACTGTAGAATAGCCTCAAAATATGCCTTTGGAAATAATACAATTCATCCAACCCCACTTCCTTGCGTGGCAAATTATGCAATAGGTCATTAAAAAAAAGATAAAAAGAGGCTTCATTGGTATATACCTCATCTAATTTAGCATCTGGCACTAGGGAAACCAATTTCCTAAGGTGTTTAGGGCTGTTTTATAAGCACTATGTGCACAACATAAACATTTAAAAAATATCATGAAAAGAGAAATCACCAATGCAACAGCACAAACACAAAAAAAAAAAAAAAAAAAAAAAAAAAAAAAAAAAAAGAGAGACAGAAGGAAAAAAGGAAGACTGTTTTCCTAAATTAGTGATTAATATAGACCAGCACTTGAATGAGGCCTTAACCCTACTCATCCATACAATCACATAGGTCAAACAGCATAGCCACACACAATCAACCATAAAGAATAATCCATGGACAGGCAGTCATGTCGTCAATAAGTATAAGTCGTCATTTACCAAACAATAGAAACAATAATATAGACAAATAATTCAGAGGCAACACCCAACATAAGGGCTCATCAGGAGAATACACTGGCCTATATAGGGTTTCGCCACTCTAAATTCTCTACCCAGCACAGTGTTGTGGCTACCACAGAATATCCATGGCATCCCCGCGTCAGGTATCACCCCCAAAATATATGCCTATGAAAGAAAAAAAACAAAAAACAGCAAATGTAAAACAACCAAGTAAAACAAAAACAAGCTTATCCTGTTAATATATTCCTCCCTTTAGCAACAATAGGTAAACTAAATATTATAAATTTTACCAAATCACAAATATTAACACATTGCAAATAACCTGAATGAACTAAACAATTATAGAATTCATCTATACCATGTGGCTAATTTTTAAAAAAAATCCGCTCAATTAGAAACACAATTCAAAATAAATGGCGCTGCGACAACATTTCTCGAACCTCCGAAATTAGTTGAAAATTTCTTTAAGTATTTCTAGATAATTTTTTTGATATTTATTTAAAAGTTCGTTATAATGAAAACTAAATTTTTTAAATTGCCAAGTTAATTTGTTTGCAGAAAAACCTCTTGATATCAATTTTTGGCTAGTTTTTTTAAAAAAAAACAAACTATAATTTTCTCTAAAAATTATTCATTAGAAATGGACAAGTTTCCTGAAAAATATGGGAAATTACTGGAAAATTTATATAAATATTTTGAGACACCTGGTATAATAGTCCCTAGCCTGTGTACATACCTAATCAAAGTTAATACACCAGCATCATGGGTTCATATGGATCTGACTTTTAAGAATATGGGACCAGGCCTTTTTTCAACGCATAGGGGAGGGGGGATACAAAAAACGCAGTTTAGGCCATTATTACCAAGTTTTCCCAAGGGGAATCTCCCCAATTCTAAGCCTGTGTATGGGTGTTTACATGCAAAGGAAACTGACATCCAAGTTGAGATCAAGGTCACACCTAGATTAATTACAAAACTTAGGCCCAAGAATGCTTTAACTTATGTCAATGGCAGCCTTTTATTAAAGTCTGATGTTTGTTTCATTAACTTAAAAGTCTATTTGATGGTCAACGTCCTGGACCCCAATCGCCAGAGTGTTAAATTCTAAAGCAAAATAATGAATAACATCACAATAAATACAACCTTAAAAAAGCTTGGTAAAATACAATTTTCTAAAGTGGCTACGAATATATAAAATAATGTAATAATTCAACTATAATAAAACAAACAACAACACAAACCAACAATTGATGTGCTAAGTGAGCCATGCTTTTAAGTTTGTGCAAGACTAAATTAATCTTTTTTTATTTATTAACAGTAAAATTTTGTTCATTTACATATTAGTAGCAGATAACCCCTTCAGTTAACATCCGCATCAATATTCCTTGAGACTTTCATTCCAATACAATTCATTCCAAAATACATTTGGCTATTCTTAAAATACTGTACATATGCCCTTTTGACAACCTTGATATGCATAGTGTCTTTTGATTTAGTAACAACCGCCTCTCTTCTTCAGCGCAAAAAAAAATAATATGGACAAGGAAAATGCCGAAGAAATAACCAAAAAACAAACACGGAAAGTACAACAAAACCAGTTAAAAACCAATGAAAAACCTGCCAAAAATTAAGATAAATAAAAATTCAATAAAAGACCAAAAGTTATAAGAATTAAAATCAAATATCTGACAAAAGTAAAGTGAGCTATTCGCCAATATCCGAGACTTGCACAAAAAACTACCATCAGTGGATACTAACAAACAAATGAGAAAATAAAAGATAAAATTCATTCACTCAAACAAACGAGACAGCAATTAAATAAACTGAAGAACTATGTCACCTGATTCCTGATTTTTAACCATTACGTTTCTTGTGGATACCTCATGAGAACTAAGGCGTTGATGACATGTTTGATTATGTGAATTGGGATGTGGCTCAAGGTTTACTTCAGGGATTACTAAAGTATTGGCTCCTCTGTTGAGAAAACCGAAATACGGCTCGTTTCGAGTTTTAAGTGTAAGAAGTGTCTGATTTGGAAGCGTAGATATTTCTGACAGAGATGGGTTAGAACTGAGTTTATGCTCCAAAATCCGCTTGGCCTTTTGATGATTTACAATTGGTATACATTGAATCGGCATCAAAAGTGCCCATTCTTGTATTTGGTTTAATCTGAAACTTGCTTTAACTTGGAAACTTACAGCCCTTTGCAACAGAACTTCTTTTTACTTCCATTATAGAGGCATTCTTTATAGACAGAAATATGCGCTTCCAACGGGCACCCCCTTTTCACAGATAGAAGTTGATATCTTCATGGAAAACCTTGAAGAAAGGGCTATTTTGCTAAGTTTTTGTAAACCAAATTTGGCGTTTGTTTTAAAGATGAGATTTTTTATCTGCAGGAAAATGGTGACAAATCTCTGGAGTATTTCCTTCACTTACTTAATTCCTAGGATCCAAAAGTTAAATTTACTCAGGAATCAGAGGTAGAAATGCGTCTTCCTTTCTTAGATGTCCTGGTTCACCAAAATGATACATGCTTCAAGTTTGGGGTCTATAGAAAACCCACACATAGTGATTATTACTTAAATTTTGTCCTTAATCATTCTCCTGCTGTGAAAAGAAGAGTGGCCACCTCTCTAGTTGATAGGGCATTGCAAGTTGTTCACTGGATTCAGAGCTTGACCACCTTAGAGATATTTTATTTGGGAATGGTTATGCAATTTGTTTAATAAATTTTGTCATTGACAAATGTATTAAAAAATTATCAGATAGTGACAGAGTAAACGCGAATCAAAGGGAAAGTTCAGTTTATCTTGGTCTCCCATACATTAAAGGGGTTTCAGACCCCATTTCCAAAAATCTAAGGATAAATAATATTTACATTTATTATAGACCCAGAAAAACTATCAGTTCCCAAATCTACAAAGGTAAAGACCCTATCCTGATAGGTGAAAACTCTGGTGTCTACATAATTCCTTGCTCTTGTGGTCTTTGGTACATTAGAAGAACTGATCAACAACAGATAGATTAACTTGAGCACTCTACCTCAATTAATAACACCCTAAAAAAGTGGAGAAAACCAGAAAATTTCGACTCTGCCCTATCAGAAAGCATATTTAATAGCCCAGGCCATGCTGTTTTATTTAACCTAGCTAACCTAATTTCGCATGACAAAGGTATTGTCCAACACTAGAGAGAAGCTGTTAAAACTTATAAATTCCAACATTTAGGTCTAGTTTTGAACAGAGATTCAGGTGATTTAAGAATAAATGAGTCGTATTTTGGATTTCTCTACAGAGGAGCCAATACTTTAGTAATCTGTGAAATAAACATTGAACCACTTTCCCAATCACATTGTCAAACACATCATCAACCCCTTAGGTTTCAAAGGGTATCTGCAAGAAATGCAATGGATAAAATGAGAACTCGAGTGACCTAGTTCTCCAGTTTATTTAATTGCTGGTTTGTTTGTTTGAGTGAACAAATTTTTTCTTTTATTTTCTCAGTTGTTTGTCAGTATCTACTGATGGCAGTTCACATTTGTTTGGATTTTGTGCAAATCGTGGATTTTGCGCAAATTGTTGTGTGCAAGCATAATTGCTTTATTTTTGTTAGGTATTTGATTTTGATTCATATAATTTTTGGTCTTTTATTGAATTTTACTTATCTTCAATTTTTGGCAGTTTTTTCATTGGTTTTTGACTGGTTTTGTTGTATTTTCCATGTTTGTTTTTTGGTTTTTTCTTTTGCATTTTCCTTATTTATATAATTTTGTTCATGCTGAAGAAGAGAGGCAGTTGTTCTCTTGAAATATTCATTTTCTGTGTTTTCTTCAGTATTTTTGTTTGGCCTATAAAAACCCAATTTTTGAACGTTTTCTTTCTTTATGTTTTTCAGGGAAATTTTTTTTGATAATTTGGATAGAAATTATGTCTTTTGATTTAGTTTAACATTCCCCTTGTTATTCTGTGACAGTTTCAACTTAATACAATAAGTCCTCCCTCAGATATTACAGATAACCTACGCCATTTTGAAAACTTAAATGCAGATAAAAAAAAATTATTTGGTTCAACATCCTCCTCAACATTCCCTGAAAGTTTCAAATTCATACCCTAAGGTGTTCCTGAAATATTGCAGATATGCTCTTTGACAGCCTGGATGCACATGTTATATTCTGATTAAGTTCAACACTTCCTTCAACTTTTACTGAAAGTCTCACCTTAATACCCTTAGCCATTCCTAACATGTTTCAGATGTACCCTTTTCACAGCCTGGATGCACAGTGTCTTTTCTGTTTAGTTCAACATCCCTTGAAAGTTTCAATTTAATATCCTCAGCTACTCCTGAGATATTACAGACCCATCCTTTTAACAACCTTCATGCACACAAATCCTTGACTTAGGTAAAAATCCACAATAACATTTACTAAAACTTTCAACTTAATATCCACAGCCATTCCTGAGAATATTACAGTTGCACCCTTTTGAAAACCTGGATGCATACATTGTCTTTTGGTTTAGTTCAGCATTTTCTTCAACACTCCCAGAAAGTTTCAATGTAATACCTTAGCCTTTCTTATGATAGTGCAGATATGTTCTTTTCACAAACTGGATGTATGCCAATATAGTATGTATACTTCTCCTCCATGCTGATCTATTCAATAACTACCTCTTTAAACCCTTCCAGGAAGTTCCCATTTCTCTTAAACCTTTCTTTATGACATCTTCCCACCCCAACTGCAGACAACCTGCTTTCCATTTAGCCCTAGATGGTTGACCAGAAAGGACAATTTTTGGCAATCTGTCATCCAAAGAGCATACCCTAGCCATCTCAACCTTTCTCTCATTATAGCCCTAGAAAGCAGGATTGAATCAAAATTTTTGCACGACCAACTGTTTGAAATATGGTCAGTTAGCTGGTTACCAAAAACAATCTGTAGGCAATTTTCCTGGAAGACATCTAGCAAATATTCCTCTGTTTCTTAGAGCACTCTTGCCTCAGCACCATATTTGACCACTGCAAGACTTCCTATATTCTAATCTTGGTTCACACACTTATCATCCTATTCCTCCAGACTTTTTTCAAATGTAAAAAACAAAAACAAAAAAAAAAAAAAAAACTCTGAGTCTTGGCTATTCTACTTTTAGTATCTTCACTTGTCCCACTGTCTTTACTAATATTGCTACCAAAATAAGTGAAGCTGTTCAATTAATCAATCTTTTCACTACACAATGTCAACTTATTATTTTCACTTATTCCTAGCCTTAGCAGCATAGTCTTCTTAACATTAATTTTCAAACCTATTCTAGCACCCTGAACTTGCCAAAACCTCTAAAAATTCATTCATTTTGCTAACACTTTCATCTAGGATGCTCAAATCATCAACATAATCTAACTCCAGGGGATATTTTATTCCCCTTTTAATTCACTTTCTTTCATTGTCTTTCCTGTGCTCTGTAAGAAAAGTCCATTAAAATGATGCATATAAAGATGGATAGTACAAACCCCACTTAACTTCTGATTTAATACAAAACTAGCTGTTAACATCACTTCCTACCTCAACTGCAGCAGTGTTCTTCTCAATTTTATCAATTATTGACCTAAGAGCAAAAATTTGGTTGACACATAATCTACCCTTCCTAGAATTACACTGTTCCAATAATTATAGGTGCCAATAACTCAAAAAATATCCAATAATTATAGGTGCCAATAATTGAAAAATTTATTTAAAAAAAAGGAAAGAGTGTGCCAGAAAGACTCTTGGCAAGCCCATCCCCTCCCCCCCCAGATCTGCCACTGACTTAAGAAACTCATTTGCCACACTATCCAAATCTGTAGCCTTATTATTTTTTGATCCTTTTAGTACTGCTGCTAATTCTTCCTCATAAAATAAATCTCCCTTCACATAGAAGGTGTCACAAACCTTTTCATTTTCCTCTATATTTTTTCCTGTGACTCTATTCCAGATAAGCATATTCTCAAAGTGTTCTGCCCATCTCTCTTTATGACTTATTGTAATCCAGTTTCTATCTTTAACTGGGACACATCCAGGTTGACTACTTCCTCTTGATTTATTAACATGCCAATACAATATTTTGCTATTATGCCATCTAGCTGTATCTTCTGGATCCTCAGCAATTTTATCCAAGATCTTCACTTTGCATACCTTAGTTTGTACTTTAAAGCTTTCTCTACTTCCTTTATATTCTACTTTTTTCATAAAATAAATCACTCAATTTATTCATGTACAAGCCCCTTCTCTTATTTATTAAACATAAAAAACCTTTTCACTTAGATTTCTAGCTGCATTCCTAGCTTTCCTCCCTAAGACACCATCAGCAACTTCACAAGTTATTTTCCTAAAATTGTTCTTTCTAACTTCTACATTCTCAAATTTTAAACTCTCCATATTAGTATTCAACATCCCCCCATGGGTTTTGAAGAATTAATTTTATGCCCCCCTAAATTTTTGTAGATTGGCATGCTTGAAATAGTGTGCTATATTTTTCTCCATTCTTGGGGAGGAGTGGAAGGGGTTCAAGAAAAGCAATGCACTTTCAAAATGACAATGGTAAGTATTTCTGGCTGTTTTAAAATAGTTTTCAGAACTTTTCAGGCCTACTTCAAGTATACCCCTCACCTTAACCTTCACCAAAGTTCCTTCAGAAAGGAATAGGCCAACAGATTACCTATATATCTTTGCTATTCTTTTCTTGGGCTTGCTAAGCTAGGACTGTATGAATATTAGAAATATGAAAGAAAATTTTGTCTAAGAGGCAATTAGGGCTATAATTCCCTAGTAGCATATTACCCTAAAGAATTTTCAGAATTGCATGATATTTCCTTCTGGAGAGTCAAAACCCCCTAATTTAGGCACCTTAGGGTTGTAGCCTGTGTTAAGCCATCAGGGTAGTGGCATACATTCTCAGAGTAACAATTATTATATTGAAGAGAAGCATAAAATGAGGAATTTAATGGGACTAATTCTATTTTAACAGGCTATTTTCTTTAGAAGTACCTGTTTCCTACAGTGTTACAAATGCTGTATATTAGGCTAGGCTATTAAATAAGGACTTTTGTTTTAGTCTTGTATTGCCTTATTGTTACGGCAATATATAGAGCCATCAGAGGGGGGGCATCCACTATGTTAATGAGAGTTATTAAAGGCTATATGGAAATAGTACTAAAAAATCAATCAAGTAGTACTGTGTGTTCAACTCATCCCTAATTAGAAATGAAATCGTGTGTATTTTTACCGTTGAAGTATGTAAACATTTGAAAGAGCCGACTGAAAACATACCAAAAGGTTCCTGTAAGTGAAAATATGGTATGAAGACTGCTTGCTTTTTATTTCCAATTTCGACTTCACGTTTTTAGATTTCAAACTTTTCTTTTCACTTAGGTGCCAGATAGATGCCTGTTATAATCTAAAGAAAGAAAAAAAATAGTAGCTAAATCTTTTCGTTTGAGTTGTCAACAATGTATAAATATTAAACAGTAGCGAACATTTGGTTAAAAATGGGACCACAACCCGCGGAAAGCTAAGCTACCAATAAGTTAGAGCATTAGGTCTCCCGTAATCTCATCGTTTTGTGCTAAAAATTTGTCATTGCGCATGGCCGAAGACGGAAAAGAAAAACAAATGTGTGACTAATGTGTCCCAAAAAAGGCGAGTTTAGGAATTTTTGCTACTGTACAATATTTGTACTGTGGTTGTCAAGGAGTCTCAATTACAAATAGAGTGGTGATAGACTGCGATTTAATAATTATTGAAAAAACGTAAGGACTGTGGTCACAAAAAACAAAGCCCCTATGTAATATGGTAATTGCCAGTTCCGCCCTATCCGTGTCATCCATTCAATTTACATCATTTTTCAGCCTTTTTACATCATTTTCAAATCAAATATTCCATATTTTGAACATTTTCCTTCACTATATTCAAAATGAAAACAGGTCCTTGGAAATCAGATTTGGTCTTATTTTTTAAACTTTTTCACAATGTAAAAACGGATTTTATTCCCCGCCTAGATAACCCCATCAATTCACGACATTTTTCAATTGAACTCATACCATTTTAAATGAAAATTTCCGTAGTTTTCAAAATTTTCCGTCCTGATCCTTAAGGTCAAAACAGGTCATGTAAAATAAGAAATTGGCGAATTTGTGAAATAAGCATTTAATTTTATTCCATTTATCCTATACTACTGTCAATATGTAGTAATTTAATATGACTGAAAAATCTAGTGGATAGTTCAATATCAACATCTAAATAACTTATATATAATTTATTCTGTCATTTTTTGTGTAACCAATAAATCATACCTTTATATAATTTTAAATTATTTTTTTTCAAGATTAGCAGTTTTAGAATCAAAGCGCTTAAGTGCAAATATATAAACGATTTCACTTCTAAAATCATTACTAATAACTATTTTCTTTCCAAATTTGGTTGTAACACATTTCATTCCTTTAATCGTGCATTCCACTCAAATGTCTAAATCTTCTTTCTCAAAAGTTCGATTGTAATTATTTTCCATTTTCACTCCCACAAAAGTTACTCTATTTATTTGTAAACAATTTTATTAAGCAGATTTTCCGAATCAGAAATAATTTTCTTTCAATTACCTTTGTCTTTCTTCACAGAATTCTTTCACCGAGTGAGAGAATCTTGGGAAGAAATCTTTACCCGCGTCAGTAACAAATAGAGTAATGACGCGCTATTTGATTAGATGATGTGCCTTAGCATTCTAGGAAAAAATGGTTTGTATTATTAATAGGTTTCTATTTTTTATATCCCTTAAAAGTTTCTCCATTTATTTGTAAATAATTCTACTAAACATTTCAAAATCGAAAATAGCTTATATGCTAATATGAAAAAAAGAAATCACTAGTGAAACAGCACAAACACAGAAATAAACGCACACCTTGAAAAAAAACATAGAAAATATAAACTATAAAAAATAATAATAAATACAAGAAAAAATTTCAAACCATATAAAAAAGACAGAAGGAGAAAGGAAGACTGTTTCCCCACTTTAGAAATTAATATAGATCAGTACTTGAACAAGGCCTTAACCCTACTCATCCATCTAATTACATAGGTCAAACAGCATAGCCATACACAATCAACCATAAAGAATATTCCATGGACAGGCAGTCGTGTCGTAAGTAAGTATAAGTTGTCATATACCAAATATTCAAACAATTAATAAGACCAACAGTTCAAAGGCAACAACCCAACACAAGGGCTCATCATGAGAATACACACTTGCCTGTATGTTTCCGGCCTATAGGGTTCTTTCTGAAAATATAACTCAGTAAATTTTGTATTCATTAGCAGGTACTTGATCTAACAAAATATGAATTTCTATATCGGAAGTTGATTCACTTCGATAAATATTCGATTCTTGCTTTGAAACATCAAAATAAAATAAAGGATAAAAAGTCATAAATGATTATAAATAATATAAATATTAAATAATTAAATAATTATTAATATTAAATAATAATAATAATATTAAAATAATAGATAATATTATTAAAATATTAAATTAATAAATAATATTAAATAATTATAAATAATAATAAATAATTTAAAGTCGTTGTAACTTACAGTTGTTCGATTATCAACATTTTTATATTTATATTCCAACTGTAAAAATCGCTGACAAGCGTTAGAACAATCTTCATTAGCATCACTGAAAATACATTTAAATCACTTCAATTCTATTGGAGATCATATGGTCAAATACCTTATTGTTTTGCGTATAACTGTTATTTTTTCAAACTCCTGTGACGCAACAACAATTTTTGTTGTATTATTGCGTTCACTGAATACTTTCAATGTTAATTCTTTATCCGTTTTGTTATCGCTTTTATAGGTATTACACGGCTCCCATCTAATTCAAATGAGCTGCCCTTTCCTAATCCAGCTTTTAACTGTCCCCCCTTCTTTGTTAATCCGGCTTCTAATTGAGTTGCTATGGGTGACATGGGAATTAACACTGGTAACATCCATGATGAATGCATTACATCTACTTTAAACTTTGAGCTCAAGATTTTATAATCAAATTTGAAATATCTTTTCTTTTTAATATAATTTGATGTGCAACGACTCTAAAAACAATATTAATATTTTGACAAAATCCAAATAATCGGGATAATAGTAAATATATACTAACCACGTGACTTTCTTTGGTTTTAGTCAATTTTTTAAATGAATCGCTATTAAAAGCGGTATTTTGTTTTAATGTAATGGTTCCACTGCTTGCTGCAACAGGTGTAAAAGTTCTTTCAAACTCATTTTTCGGTTTAAAGGAATTACTGGATTGGGTTTTATCTTCATACTAAAATATATGGTCAACAAGAGGTCATCAACGGGAATGCAGTTTAAGTCCCTTCCGTAAAATCATAGCATTCAATAAGCCTTTCTTCTGTTCATCAAGATGTTTACTGAAGTACCTCTTATTATTTGAAACTATATATTTTAGATATCTCACATTATCTAACTCTTTTTGATTATAATCTGTCCAATTTTTTCCATATTCAATCGCTGTATTTTAAATAATTCTAGTCAAGGTTTACTCATAGTGTTATACATTGAACGAGCTTAATCTTTTTTATTTAAATGGATGTCTTGAATAAATGTGAATTGGCGATATATCTCTAGAAACTACCAATCCCACTACCATACCGTCTAGTATGCAATAATTGTTTCTTATTGATTAAAATTTATTATAGATAAATTTTATTGAATAATTTCATTAATTTTTTTTCAAATCCAAAATATATACAATATTCTATCCATTCAGATCAATTAACCCACCTAATTGATTAGTTATAGTAGTTTTTAATACATTGATATATTCGTTTCGATTGATTGGAAGACTATGCCTTTTTATAGGAATCTTAAAGAGTAGCGTTCCGGGTTCTGTTCTTGGAGCAAAACGCCACACCACATCAGAGGTTGTACTCCCATTCATAATCAACTATCCACTAATGTGCAGTGAATATCTATTTTATCTACATTTTTTGTAATATTAGGAACTTTAGTACCTTCATAATATTACTACTTAGTTCAGTTTCATTTTCAAATCCTAAAATAAAATATACAAGAGCACTATTCCAATGGTCTCCATGGCCCGTAGTATGGAGGCTAAATAACACTAAATATAAAACAAACAAACAAAAGATCGATTGGGCATCGATCTAGGAATGAATTGAAATAGCGAGTTACAAAGTAATTTAAACCCTCTTACTCATATAAACTATTGAGTATAACATCATTAAACCATTCATCCCTATTTTTTTTCCCTGTATTCAAACGCTTTGTATTTAAATTGGCCACTAATGCTATACCATAAATACATTAGTGTATATTGAGTTAAGGTTATTTCATAATCTGTGTTTCGACCTAACGTGATCGGATTACTTGTATAAGACTGTTCGGTTTCACTTTTTTTTACCACTAATAATAACCAAAACCATTTATTAGGAAAGTATTTTTCTTCATAAAATTCAAGTTCTGAGATAATTCACGTAAATAATATTATAATCATTTTTCTTAATAGTTTTATTTTCAAACAGTTTGTGGTAACGAACTGGAGTAAGGAGCGACCTGCAAATAGACACATCAAAAACGTTCAATTTTTATGCAAGTTTCAAATGTATAAGCTTCATCTAGTTTAGTTTTATCCATCAAAAGTTATGAGCCTGAGAAAATATGCCTCATTTTCGAAAAAAAGGGAAACACCCCCTAAAAGTCATAGAATCTTAATGAAATCACATCATCAGATTCAGTGTATCAGAGAACCTTACTGTAGAGGTTTCAAAATCCTATCTGCAAAAATGTGGAATTTTGTATTTTTTGCCAGAAGAAAGATCACGGATGTGCGTTTATCTGTTTTTTTTTTTTTTTTTTCCCAGGGATGATCGTATCAGCCCAGTGTCCTAGAATGTCATTTCTAACGGAAATTAAAAGTTCTAATGTCCTTTTTGAGTGACCAAAAAATTGGAGGGAATACTCATTTATTTCAAAAAGTCACCGGATCAGAATTTTGAGATAGCTATTTTGCTCAGCATAGCTGTAAAATCAAATAACTATGTATTTGAGGACGAATTAATCCCCCAAAGTCCCCGAAGGAAGGACACCAAGTTATAAGGGAGGGGGGATTGCTCTTTGAAATATATTTTTTGTTCTGCTTAAAAATAAAATTAAAATTCTTGCCCTTATATATTTGTGTGAATTGGCGCTTGCTCTTGTGCCAAGGTGTCAATTCATAGAAATGTAGGAGGGGGCAGCATATATTTTTCAAAATACACAAGAGGCAATTTTGTTTTTCCATGTTTTTTAATGAAAAAAAACACACTTTTCAACGAAAATGCCACCAAAAATATATTTTATAATCTGGGAGCAGGAGGAGGGGGTTGAATATCCTTTACTCTTCTCTACACATAACTGAAGCCTCTCTGTTCAGAGGTAAGTTTAGTAGTTTCAGTAAATTGACACCTTTAAATTACAGGTTTACATACATAGTTATCAGATAATTCTCTTTTACCACGGACTTGTTTCTGTTTCTGGTTCTTTAGTTTGACGATGGTTACAAATGTGTTAACTAATTAATCGAAAAGTATCTTTTCTTGTCACATTTTCTGTGAAAATGATGAAATTTATTGTTAATTATTCTGCTCAGTGAACATAATTTGCTATAATTAACAATAATTAGAATGGAACGAAAACGAGATGAGGCGGAGTCAAACACATACGTTTTTTCTTATGCCATACTGATTGTCCATTTAAAAACTAAATATCAAACAGTTCGTGGTAACGAACTGTAGTAAGGAGCGACCCGGCTCAATAGTAACCAAAACTCTAAAAAATGGAATTTTGATACCAATAGTTACATCAAAAGAATCGCATTTTAATGCTGGTTTTAAATATATAAGTTTCATCAAGTTTAGTCTTACCCATCAAAAGTTACGAGCCTGAGAAATTTTGCGTTATTTTAGAAAATAGGGGGAAACGCCCCCTAAAAGTCATAGAATCTTAACGAAAATCACACCATCAGATTCAGCGTATCAGTTTCTCGAAGTTTCGAGCTCCTATCTACAAAAATGTGGAATTTTGCATTTTTTGCCAGAAGGCAGATCACGGATGCGTGTTTATTTGTTTTTTTGTTTTTTTGTTTTGTTTTTTTTTCTTTTTCCCAGGGGTGATCGTATCGACCCAGTTGTCCTAGAATGTTGCAAGAGGGCTCATTCTAACGGAAATGAAAAGTTCTAGTGCCCTTTTTAAGTGACCAAAAAAATTGGAGGGAACCTAGGCCCCCTCCCACGCTAAGTATTTTCCCAAAGTCAACGGATCAAAATTCTGAGATAGCCATTTTATTCAGCGTAGTCGAAAAACCTTATAACTATGTCTTTGGGGACGACTTACTCCCCCACAGTCCCCGTGGGAGGGGCAACAAGTTACAAACTTTGACCTGTGCTTACATATAGTAATGGTTATTGGGAAGTATACAGGCGTTTTCAGGAGGGTTTTCTTGGTTTGGGGGAGGGGTTGAGAAGAGGGGGGTATGCTGAGGGAACTTTCCTTCGAGAATTTGTAATGGGAGAAGAAAATTTCCATGAAGGGAGAGCAGGATTTACTGGCATTATTTAAAAAAAAACAATTAAAAAATAAAAGGGAAAAAGCTTTTTCAGCTGGAAGTAAGGAACAGCAATAAAACTTAAAACAAACAGAAATTATTACCCATATGGGGGGCTCACCTCCTTCTAATACCTCGCTCTTTACGCTAAAGTATTTTCAGTAATTTCACCTACTTATTCTACGGCTTTTGTGATTCAGGGGGTCACTCTTAATGAATTGGGATAAAATTTAAGCTTTAGTGTAAAGAACGAGGTACTGACGATGGGGTGAATCCCCTCATATATGTAATAAAAACATGAGAATACAAAAGTTCTTTACGTAAGCTAATTTATAAGTTACGTAAATCTTTTACCAATAAAAAGATTCGTAAAAAATGAAAAGTTCTAGTTGCCTTTTTAATTAACCAAAAAATCGGGGGGCAACTAGGCTTCGTCCCCCGCTCTTTTTTTCTCAAAATCATTCGATCAAAATTATGAGAAAGCCATTGAGCCAAAAAAAAAAAAAAAATGCAAATTTCGTTTTGATTATTCCTCTGCGGAGAGCCAAAATCAAAACATGCATTGATTCAAAAACGTTCAGAAATTAAATAAAAAAACAAGTTTTTTTAACTGAAAGTAAGGAGCGACATTAAAACTTAAAACGCACAGAAATTACTTCGTATATGAAAGAGGCTGCTTCCTCATCAACGCCCCGCTCTTTACGCTAAAGTTTTTTACTGTTTTAAAAAGAAGAATTGAGAGAAAGAGTCAAACTTTAGCGTAAAGAGCGGGGCGTTGATGAGGAAGCAGCCAGTTTCATATACGAAGTAATTTCTGTGCGTTTTAAGTTTTAATGTCGCTCCTTACTTTCAGTTAAAAAAACTTGTTTTTTTTTATTTAATAAGACACAAAAGGAGAGCTACTATAAACGAAAATAGTCAAGTCGAAATTTTAAGTAAAAAGAAAAACGAGTGCGATGATAATAATCAAAAGAAAAAAAAACGTTTTATCAGATGTCAATATTTATCTTTCTGCATTAATTTGTAGTTGTTAAGAGTTCTCAATTATAAAATGTCAAACTGCTATTTTAATTGCCCCTCAAACGTACAGATAAAGCTAATGCATAAAACAACCTCCGTAACAGCCGAACCAGTGCCTTTTACATCCCATGTCTAGATTAAAACTACTTAAATGCAGTTTATTAATTTCAGTTCTTCTCCTGCGTCAAATTTCAGCCGTTTAGGGTTGAAGTGAACCTCCTAGAAATTCAAGATATTCACGTGTAAATGCCCTCTTTCGATTTGGTAGATTTGGCAGACCCCAATATTAAGCGGCGTAAACAATGGGCTGAAACGACTTATTCGTTTTGGCAGGCTAAAGTTTAATCAAAAGTTGAAAACAATCCTAAAAAGAAATTCAACACAACCCAAAAAGGTATGAAAACGTTTCTATACTATTAATTACAACTGGGAAGAGAATCGATGATGCAATTTTTACCCTAAGTTTTAAAAACAAATAATAAACAAAAATAGTTTGCCTGGAATAGGGCGGGATCTTCATATTTCTTCAACAGCGCTTTTACTACAAAACTATTGCTTCTGTGCAATAAATACAAGCCATACTTAATCGTTTTATTTAAATGTTTAAAAAATTCAAAGATCAATAATTCAAAGATCAATAAAAAATCCAATTAAATTTAATTTACTTAGCTTCTAATAAGTACAAATGACTCACAATCTCTTTGGTTTTAGTCTATTTTTCTGGGACTCTTGGTTTAAAAAACATAACTCCATTGATTCAAGTTGGATCTTAAGCAATATATAGAGCAAAATTTCATTTTTTTGCATTTTAGTCACTATTTTAATCTAATATCAGGCTGCTAGAAATCCGCTTTAGCGTTTAGAATCAGTGCACAAATTGGCCACAAGGCAAAAGCGGTTTTAGGGACAGAGAGGGAACTTGCCCCGGTGTGGAAATTTTAGGGACGCAAAACTTCAAATAAATATTCTACTTTTTATAACAATCTTGCATGTTTTGAAATATTTTTTTATTATTAATAAAGTAGAGGGCTCAGTTGGCAGCAAGTATAAAATAAAGTGAGTAAAGTCAGATTTAAATAAATAGCAACTTTTGTTCATAAATGAAAATTTAAAATTTAACCTCAAAATTTGTGGGAGATAGGTGAGGGGGCTAGCCAAGACTTGCCCCGGGCGCAAGAGAGGCTAGAACAGCTACTGCTATGAAAATAATTCTTCTAGTGTTATCAAAATCCGGACCAAACATCTAAGATGCGTATTTCCCATAAGACTATCTTACAGAGGAAGAAAATAGCCAAATTTATTTTATTATTATATACATGTTTAGAAGTTTCTGGTTCTAATTAAAAACGTACTAAAAACTATTTAACTATAACCCCCTGTTGAGCTTGTAGTAAGTACAAAGGACACTGACATTTTGACAAGTTGAGGGGTCATATGTGGAGGCAGGGAAGCAGAAGACGTAAAAAGTGTACGACTCAAAGTTCACAGCAAATAAAGTGTAGTTTTTTAATAAGAAATTAAATTTTTTTAAAAAAAACAAGTTTTTTTGGCTGAAAGTAAAGAGCAACATTAAAACATAAAACGAACAGAAATTACTTCGTATATGAAAGGGGTTGCTTCCTCATCAAAGCCCCGCTCTTTACGCTAAAGTTTAACTCTTTCTCTAAACTCTGCTTTTTAAAACAGTAAAAGACTATAGCGTAAAGAGCGGGGCATTGATGAGGAAGCAGCCCCTTTCCTATTCGAAGTAATTTCTGTTCGTTTAAGTTTTAATGTTACTCCTTGTTTTCAGCTTAAAAAACTTGTTTTTTTATATTTAATTTCTGAACGTTTTTGAATCAATGCATGTTTTGATTTTGGCTCTCCGCAGAGAAATAATTAGCACGAAATTCGCTTTTTTTTTGCTAAATGGCTTTCTCATAGTTTTGATCGAATGATTTTGAGAAAAAAAGGAACGGTGGAGGAAGCCTAGTTGCCTTGCGATTTTTTGGTTACTTAAAAGGCAACTAGAACTTTTAATTTTTACGAATGTTTCTATTATTAAAAGATAAATGTAACTTGTAAATTAGCTTACGTAGCGAACTTCTGTAATCTCATGTTTTTATTACATATATGAGGGGTTCACCCCCTCGACAGTACCTCGCTCTTTATACTAAAGATTAAATTTGGTCCCAATTCATTAAGAATGACCTCTGAATCACAAAAGCCGTAGAATAAATAGTTGAAATCACAAAAAATACTTTAGCGTAAAGAGGGAGGTATTAGGAGGAGGTGAGCCTTTCATATGCGTAATAATTTCTGTTCGTTTTAAGTTTTAATGCTGCTCCTTACTTCCAGTTGAAAAAACTTTTAGTATTTATTTTTTCATTGTTTTTTTTTTAAATAATGCTAGAAAATCCTGCGCTCCCTTCATGGAAATTTTTTCCCCCATGACAAATTCCTCGATGGAAGGTTCACTCAACATATCCCCCTCTTGTCAAACCCTCCTCCCAACCAAAACATCCCCCTGTAAACGCATGTACACTTCCGAATAAGCATTACTATATGTAAGGACTGGTCAAAGTTTGTAACTTGTAGCCCCTCCCACGGGGACTGTGGGAGAGTAAGTCGTCCCCAAAGACATAGTTATAAGGTTTTTCGACTACGCTGAATAAAATGGCTATCTCAGAATTTTGATCCGTTGACTTTGGGAAAATAATTAGCGTGGGAGGGGGCCTAGGTGCCCTCCAATATTTTGGTCACTTAAAAAGGGCACTATAACTTTTCACTTCCGTTAGAATGAGCCCTCTCGCCAGATTCTAGGACCACTGGGTCGATACGATCACCCCTGAGAAAAAAAAACAAACAAATAAACACGCATCCGTGATCTGCCTTCTGGCAAAAAATACAAAATTCCACATTTTTGTAGATAGGAGCTTGAAACTTCTACAATAGGGTTCTCTGATAGGCTGAATCTGATAGTGTGATTTTCGTTAATATTCTATGAATTTTAGGGGGTGTTTCACCCCTATTTTCTAAAATGAGCCAAATTTTCTCAGGCTCGTAATTTTTGATGGGTAAGACTAAACTTGATGAAACTTATATATTTAAAATCAGAATTAAAATGGGATACTTTTGATGTAGCTATTCGTATCAAAATTCATTTTTTTTTAGTTTTGGTTACTATTGAGCCGGGTCGCTCCTTACTACAGTTCGTTACCACGAATTGTTTGATTAATTTAAAAAACTTATTTATAAGACATGTTTTCGAAGAAATTTAAGAGATACATTAAGCCAAGAATGAGCAAAAATAAAGTCAAATAATCTTCCAAGCGTAAAACTAGTACAAATCACTAATAATAAATAAATGGAACTCAAAACGAACAAATATTACAATTAATAGCCAAGTCGAACCCAAAACCAGCAAAAACTGGATTCACGTTGCATGAGCAACGTGAAGTGTCGTGGCAGTATTTGTTCGGCTTCGCCGAGCAAACTGTTGCTTAAAACTCCCCTATATGCCTCACAATTGGTATCGGCTTATTTTTGGTTTCAGTGTGTACCTTATTACTGAAGTTGTCAACCCCTTTAAACTTTCAATATGGTACATCTCGTGAAGGAATTTTTCTACCAAAAAATTAAAATTTAAGCTTTAAAATTAATGCTGTGTAATATAAAGCCTTTGAATTACAGAAGTGGCATCTTCAAGTGTTCTAAATACTTGAGATTTTATACTTGGCTTTAAAATTAATCCTGTGAAAAATACAGCCTTTGAATTGCAGAAGTGGCATCTTCAAGTGTTCTAAATACTTGAGATTTTATACCTGGCTTTAAAATTAATCCTGTGAAAAATACAGCCTTTGAATTGCAGGAATGGCATCTTCAAGTGTTCTAAACGCTTGAGATTTATACCTGGCTTTAAAATTAAAACTGTGAAAAATACAGGCTTTGATTTACAGAAGTGGCATCTTCAAGTGTTCTAAATACTTGAGATTTTATACCTGGCTTTAAAATTAATCCTGTGAAAAATACAGCCTTTGAATTGCAGGAATGGCATCTTCAAGTGTTCTAAACGCTTGAGATTTATACCTGGCTTTAAAATTAAAACTGTGAAAAATACAGGCTTTGATTTACAGAAGTGGCATCTTCAAGTGTTCTAAATACTTGAGATTTTATACCTGGCTTTAAAATTAATGCTGTGAAAAATACAGCCTTTGAATTGCAGGAATGGCATCTTCAAGTGTTCTAAACGCTTGAGATTTATACCTGGCTTTAAAATTAAAACTGTGAAAAATACAGGCTTTGATTTGCAGAAGTGGCATCTTCAAGTGTTCTAAATACTTGAGATTTTATACCTGGCTTTAAAATTGATGCTGTGAAAAATGCAGCCTTTTAATTGCAGAAGTGGCATCTTTAAGTGTTCCAAATACTTGAGATTTTATACCTGGCTTTAAAATTACTGCTGTGAAAAATACAGCCTTTGAATTGAAGGAGTGGCATCTTTAAGTGTTCTAAACACTTTAGATTTTATACCTGGCTTTAAAATTAATACTGTGAAAAATACAGCCTTTGAATTGCAGGAGTGGCATCTTCAAGTGTTTTAAACATCGCCAAAAGGAATACGATACAAATTTTATATACGATGCGAAGTTGAAGATTATGTGGTGGCTTTGAACCTAAAGGGGACTTCAGAATTATTTTCGTCATTTTGGAATCGCAATTAGAAAATCATGAGACAACATTGGCGGAATTCAATTGACACTTTAAAAGCATTAAATTCTTCTACACGAATTAAGAATCATTCTCGGCTAGAATGTTGATTTAATTTAAAAGTGAGTTCACGAAGACCCACTCACAATGAGAATTTACAAATACCAAGATTTAAGTAGCGCTAAATTGAGTCAAGTAGATCAAACTAAATGTCAGAAAATGTCTTATGACATTTTCTGATTGGCTGGAAATTCCTAGTGTTAGCCAAATTTTCATAAAATTAAGTCTTACAGTAACGTGTTTGGCACTAAACCTCAGGGAAACATCTTCTTGTTTTATAGAGTAAATGGTTCCTGAACGGGGGGTGTGGTCAAGTTTCACAAACACTAGTGATATGTCCCCACTGTGAAAATGAGGCGCATGGGACAAATATGGAACATATTTATGCAAGCACCATATCACTTATGAAAGGCAGAGGTTTCTTGGGAAAGCAGAACTGAATTCCAGGGCATTCTGAGATCGATTGATAGAGACGTTATTACCAATATTTGCAAGCTGTTAGCTAGTGCATGCTATATAAGCTATCTCCATGTATTGAATGCTTTTATTTTTTCTCAATTGTTTTCATGCTTTCTCCTTATTTCATTTTTTGCTGGTATTTTAGTTTTTCTCGAGGGCTTTACTTATTATTATTTTTCATGGCCTTATTAAACTTAACTGGCTTCCTATCTTAGAATAGTCAAGAAGAAGAAGTAGGAATCAACATTTCGGAGCCTAGTGAAGAGTTACGTACAGTCGTATGACACAATTCTTATATACTTGAATAGATATTACATAGATCATTTGGCAAAGTACACGGAAAAGATAGAATTTCAGCGAGAATCATGTAGCTGATTCAAAGGGGTGTGAAATCCTGTTTTTATATTCAACGGGGGATGCAATAAAGATTTGGGGCCCTTATTTAGGTCATATTCCCAGTTTAGTCGGTAAGAAGTGAGCCGACACCCTAAGAGGATAAGGCAATACCCAAAACAACTTGTCACATGGTCCAGACGTTTATGAAAGAATTCCATTGTCCCCAGCTTCTCCCTCCAAAATTCTATTATTTTTCATTTGGTTCTGCAACATCCAATACTTGTACATAATTTATCTGTAATGTAATTCAGTTTTACTTTGAGCCATTTCCGCCCCCACAAAAAGCCCTTGTGCTTGCCTGAATCATTTCTCTCACTCTCTAACGTCGTTACCCCTTCCTTTTTTAAATCGTCCCCCACCCTAGAAAAAAACCGACGCAATTTTCATGGAATGAACATATTGAACAGAAAATTGAAGATGAGATTCGATGGTTAAATATCCTCGATAGTTGAAAATCTCCGAATTCCTGAATCCCGAAACAGCACATTCTGGTAAATTGAAAGTAAACTAAATAATGAACCTGCTTTTTTTGGGGGGATACCCTGTAAAGCACTAAAATAATTTTAGAAGTAGAATTCTTACAGATGGTGAGATTTGAAATACCCCCTCCCCTCAATTTAAACCTACTAAACCTTTGACCCTTACCAAAAATAAGTAAAAGTGATAATTTTAAATTATGTTTGAAAAAAAAAACTAAAATTTAAATTAAACTAAAACCACTATTAACGTTTAAGAAATAGAGCTGTGCTGAAAGTGTTGAAGTAAGAATTTGTTATTGTTGTTGTTGGTTTACAGTGGGAATTAAATTTGACGGCAACCAAAGCAATTAATTTGAGTGATATAAGACCAAAGATTAATGTGTATATGACTTTAAACGTCAAAAATTTGGCAAATTCTAGATTTTAGCATTGAAGCTGAGCATTAACAACAGTCCAGTTGTGAAAGCCCAAAATATGCGATTACATGATTATATTTTGAGATTTTATAAAATCATTCCAGTGAATCTTCAGCTGGGTATTGAAAGCTAGGGTATTAATTAGCGTGGTAATTACCAGGACTAGCGGCATTATTAGTGACGGAGCCAAGAAGCCCGTAAAAAAAGAAGCATGTTGGTGCACCCACTCACCCGACAACCGCTTTTTTTCAGTTTTGTTTTCATATGTCTGTGATGGTAAAAGAACAGTTTGATGGTAGGTGGATGGACAAACTCATTAGTAATCCTCGATTTTGGATAATTGTCAAGGAACATTACGGACCGATTTGGACGTTGTCTGGCTAATATTAGGAAATACTAAAATGCTTTAAAGAACCTAGAATCCTAGAACTTACCAGTTAAACATTTTTGCACTTGAACGGATTCTACTTTAGCTGTATGCCCTTTCCCCCTTCCCCCAGAAAACCCCTTATCACTACAGAAAACATAGACTACTCAAGTACATTACATGCTAAGTATGTTTAGCTAAGTTCGGTCAAGTTCATGCAAAATACATTTTTCAATTCGTTTCCTGCGACAAGATGTTAAAAATTTCAGCCTTGGTTTAGCCACACACCCTTTATGTTCTGGTTTTCTTTTCTTTCTTAAATTATTATTTCGTATTTTCATTTAATTTTATTGCTTTATTCTCTTTTTATTTTGTAATCTAGTTCATTTTATATAATTTATTATTGTAATTTTTTAGCTTTTTTCGTAATATTATTAATAAAAAATTTTCTTTCTATTATTTTGTTATGATAGCCTCTTTAATATGAGCTTCGTTGTCCTATTCGTAGACCAAAAAGGCTCGATTTTCTTTAAAATAAAACCTTGTTTACTAAATTTCCTACGTGAGTCAATTGGTTAAATTTTAACAGTATACTAAAAGAAAATAGTTGAGCACTTAGAAAGGAGCGTCAATTCATGAAATCCAGGGGCACTCCAATGGGTGTTCCCTACCCTCAGCAAGATAGACTGAGAACTTTTTGGTGTTGATGCTTTTAAAACGATTTAATCGGGCACAATATCAGGCACAATGAGACAGTTTTAAATAAATATATAAATAAAAACAAGGTTCCGATTTTATAACAATTCTCTGATTAGTTCGTTCACCAGATCCACTATATCGTCTAAATCACTCGACCTTGAGTTTCTCTCACTTTCCTCGGGAATATCTAGCGGCTTATCCGTAACAAAACTTCGCATCATACCTTCGGTTATGTTGAGATAAGGAGCTGATTCCCTAGCAGTCCAAGAAAGATCCCTTGCTAACACATCAAATCCAAGGGCTGATCGAGCTGATTTTCGGAATAATACCCATAAGTGATTAACTATATATTTTTTAGCACAATACATACTATTTGAAATATCACTTGCACGTTGAAACGTATCGAAAGCTATGTTTCCGAAATCGATTATCGGATTACCCGTTCGAGATACTGGCACCTCTCTTGTCTCACTTAGGGGCATTGATCTGCCTTCAAGTATGTCAGGAAGGGACCCCGATGCAGGACTTCCTGGCAAAAGTCCAAAAGTAGATAGCATAAAAGAGCGACCAAGATTTTCTACTGTCTCAATTAACCGTTTGTCTTCTTCGTCATCTTCTGGGTCTGATTTGAGTGAATTACCTTGAGCTGATGCAAAATACTTTTTAATGTATCTTTTTCCAAAGGCAAAGCCAACTTCAGGCCAGGTTGTCATTGGAGGCTCTTCAACAGGGTCAGCACTAAAATATTCAGCTGATGAGTCAGCTGGTGTTGTCTCAAAGTTACTATCAGTCTTTCTCTTAGTCAAGTGGTCCAGAAGCCCTGAAACCCCTGCATTTACTAAACTATCAAACACAGAACTGCTGGGTGTACTACTGATCATGCTGGAGAATGCGTTGAGGAAAGACGAACGCCTTGCCCGTCTTTGAGGGAAAAACGACCTCATTAAATCGGTCTGTCGTGCTCTGTAGAACAAATGTTCGGCAAAACAAAACCCTACATCCAACTCTTCTGGATAATTTTCTTGCAGACCTTGATAGTTGTCAACAGCTCTTCCAAGTCTGAGTCTTTCTAAAAAAGGTGTAACTTCTATACGAGATACTGCTCCAAGAAATGTGTTTGCATAGGGACCGTCAAGTCCAAAGCGTCGAAATAGAGCTCTTACAGGGGACAAATTCATATATATAGGTTTTCGTGCTTTTTGTACCACCGCATCGTTGATAATATTGGCATTCTCAAAGTTGTTCATAGCGTCAATTGCTGCGTGAGTCGACTCCTCCTGCTTGGAAGTCCTGTAAGAAAAAGGCCTATTTTTATAATTTGTTCGGAGATTTTATTCTTATTTGACATAAATTTATATAGACATAAAATAAAACCGGATTGTATTGAGGGAGGAGATTCCTCAGCTCAGCCATCTCGGGTGCAGGTATGCAGAAAAGCCCAAATAGAATGCAATTTATATTATAAGCTTATCAAACAATATTCCCACAAATATTCATGTTTATTAATATGGTTCACCGTCGTAGGTAAACAGTATATAATAAGCCATTTTCATAGGGGCCCTGATGTTACTACTACTACTACTAACAACTCACCGTAACCACAAGCCATCTGAGGCCAGCACAACTACACACTCTCCTCTTCCATCCCAATCTCTGCAAAACCTCCCTCTTTACAACCTCCCAGGAAGTCCCGATTCCCTTAAATTTTTCCTCACGACATACTACCACCTCAACCGAGGACGACTCAATCGAGGATCTTTGGCAATCTGTCATACTTCATCCACAGAACGTGCACTAGCCATCGCAACCTTTTTCTAATTAAAGCCCGAGAAAGCCAGATTGAGCCACACTTTTCGTACAGCCTACTGTTTAAAATACGTTCAGTCAGCTGGGTAACCAAAATCCTGATGTTGGAATCACATTAGTCCGTCTGACCGAATTTCCTTGCTCTTTTAAGAATAATTCTTATTTTTTCAAAGCCCCATTTGCTGCACAACTACTATTCCCATTTGATAGCCAACACTTGGGCCCATTTAATTTTTTTCGTAACTCCCTAATCTTTTTTATTTATTTTTTTAGCTTTAAACTAAACGTATTTCAAACACTAGGCTGAACAAAAAGTATGGATCAATCCCCACGTATGGTTTTCTATTGAAAGGGCAACTGGTTTACATCAGTACTCCAACTTCGGTAACAGGACCTCAAAACTCTTGGCCTATCCTGCAGTCACTTCCCAATTCCAATAATTATGTGTCTGTTTCTATTCCAGTCTCTAATCGTTTCCCAGAAGGTTGAACAAAAGTGATTTTTCCAGATTATTGAAGCTGAGATGAGAACTACTAGTCCTAAGGCCACTCAAAAAATCGATGAGATGAAATATTAAAGCTATTGGTTGATCTGTGATGAAATATTGAAAGCTATTAAAGATATTGGTTGATGTAACCGAATAGGAAAGCTTTGAAGAAAAGAGCAAGATTTCTGACTTTTGAGAATACAGAGTTGTCAGTATCTATCATATACCATAATAAAATGATCAAAAAAATAAGAAGATGAATTTTAACCACCATAGTTTACAAATTATTCCAAAAATACTTTTTAATTCTTCCTTTGAATAAAATAAGGTTTTCAGACAACCCAACACTCCATCATTGCCAAAGACAAAATAAGTGGAAAGGTTGGATTACAGTGTTCGAAAGAAAGATTTTAGATCACAGTTTGCTCCCAGACAGAAAGCACCACAGCAAAAAAATTAAAATTGAAAGAAAAGAGTAATGTACTTTAAGTTGTCTCATTGAAAAGAACTATAAGAAGTGTAATGGAAGGTAACTCAAAAGATAGTATAAATGAAGATAAACTGGAAAGCTGACAAACCCGAGCATAAATTTTTAAGTAAAAAGAGTATTCCTGTTTTAAAACTTATAAGAAGGAACGTCAAGCGTCTCAATCCAAATATTGTTCTCAGCATCCATGTTGCCATTGTCTTTTTCTGGAAGAGATATGGATGTATATCAGTATCCAGGACCTCTTATTTAATGTTTAAGTGTCAAACTTTGGTCACATGTAGAAAGAGAGAATTTATCTATTTTGTATAAAAATGATATGTTGACTGCTCATAAATTCGGTATAAAGCCAAATATTTTGATCTACTAAGGGGGAAGCGTCATCGTTTCCAATTCATGTTTTTTCCAAGTCCCTAAAAGACTGGTGAAAAATCCCTACAAAAGCAATTATTAATAAGAAATTCCTAAAATGGTTAAAATCCCTAGAAAACCCGTTATCAATGGCAAGACTCCGAAAATGGTGATGGAATATCCCGAGAAATGGCCGTTATCTATTGCAAAACGCTTTTATAAATCATTCGCAAAAGTATTTTTGTCAAAAAGGAGAAAAAAGAACATTATATGAAAATGGACTGTAAAGAATTTTTGACGAAGAGGATATAATTTCAGATGAATAAAGAGCAACAAGTACTTTTGGGTTAAAAAAGGAAAATTTCCAAAGTCTAGATCGGGATCTTGAGCCTGAAAAACATGCCCTGACGTTACACACACATAGGATGGTTCATTTGGTATGAACTGGGGGTTTAGTGCGAGAGAATACAATTGAAGGGAAGACTTAAAACTTAATTTCCAAGGTTTTGCCCTCCACATAGACACACGGGGTAATAAGTCTCTGGAAGGAAATTTAATGAAAAAATACGCCCTGACGTTACACACACATAGGATGGTTTATTTTGTAGGAACTGGGGGTTTCGGGCGAGAGATACAATTGAAGGAAATACTTAAAACTCAATTTCCAAGGTTTTGCACTCAACATTGACACATGGGGTAATAAGTCCCTGGAAGGAAATTTAATGAAAAAATACGCCCTGATGTTACACACACATAGGATGGTTTATTTTGTAGGAACTGGGGGTTTCGGGCGAGAGAATACAACTGAAGGAAATACTTAAAACTCAATTTCTAAGGTTTTGCCATCCACATAGACACACGGGGTAATAAGTCCCTGGAAGGAAATTTAATGAAAAAATACGCCCTGACGTCACACACACATAGGATGGTTTATTTTATAGGAGCTGGGAGTTTCGGGCGAGAGAATACAATTGAAGGAAATACTTAAAACTCAATTTCCAAGGTTTTGCCCTCCACATAGACACACGGGGTCCCTGGAAGGAAATTTAATGAAAAAATACGCCCTGACGTTACACACACATAGGGTGGTTTATTTTGTAGGAACTGGGGGGTTTCGGGCAAGAGAATGCAATTGAAGGAAATACTTAAAACTCAATTTCCAAGGTCTTGCCCTCCACTTAGACACATGGGGTAATAAGTCCCCGGAAGAAAATTTAATGGAAAATCGTTTAAACAAAAAGGAAAACAGCCTTTTTGAGAAATGAGGGGTGTCGCTCGTGCACAATGCTATTTTTGTCATTTAAATAAAAAAAACGGATTTTAAGAGAAGATATAAAATAATTTAGAGCTGAATACATTTTTGAAGAGGTGTTAATTTCTTTCACTGTTGTCACTAACAGGAGCTCTCATTATTTCTGTTGGGTGGGGGAATGCTTCTCAACATTTTTTTTGTTAATCATTTTAGTCACAGCTCAACTTCTAAGAAAAACCTTTCTTAAAAAGACCAACGAAAAATGTTACGTTTATCATTCCTTCTTTACATAACAAAAACTTATGATGGGAAATTTTCTTCACAAGCCGCGTGGCCTAATTATGCAATTTCGCCACGGCACACTCTCTGGGAACAGGAAATGTCGCGGGTGGATTTCCAAACTCTTGGGAAACTTAAATGTTGGTACGGTACACTGCTTTGGAGCCACGTGCGGATCCAGGGGGCCGAGGGACCCCTCCCATCCCACAATATTTTCGGGCGCCCTTGATCCTCGTTTTTTCTGTGTTTCACTTTTTTAAAGTAAATTTGTCAACTTGGTCAATTATTGGCACCTTTGTCACATCTCCCCCCAAGATTTTGCTTATTGGCGCTCTAGTCACATTGGGACCCCCAAGATTTTGCTTTAGATGTGCCCCTACTTGGAACAGGGATGGAACTTACAAACTCTTGACAACTGCTAGGTTGTAATTGGATTTGCGATTCAATTCAGAAGCGGAATCAAGGACTTTCGTAAAGGTATGTTCTTGGTAATAGACGTGCTAGTATCTTAACAATCTAGAAGATTAACGTGGTTGTATCTTAGTCCGATAGCATTCTATGGAATTTTTATAAGAGATAGGTTTTCCTATAGCTGTCTCAGGGAACATTACCTATCGTTCCACTTTCATTTCGAGTCCTGGGACAAATAGCCTATGAATCCATAGACTAGCCTAGAAATCAGCCTATAAATTTCACCTTTTTAATTCTGTGAATCAAACACTTATAAAATGAAAGCAATATTTTTCGAACTTGCAAACTCAAGTTTATTGAGACTCAAACAACTAGTGAAAAATAATTTTCACTGTCAAAAATGGCCTTAAGTTCCTTTCACTTTCCTCAGAAACCATCAGTGGCTCATCCGTAACAATTTTTAATAACTACACAAATTTTCCACTTTGATGCTTTTGTCTTATCTCCTTCAGATAACTATTGACACTTTATTGGCACCTAAACTAGTTATATCAAACACAAACGCCAGGTCAAGAGAAGGGTCACCAGAAGAGGTGATCAAAGAAGGGTTAAGAGGAGGGTCACCAGAAGATGTGACCATAGAAGGGTCAAGAGGAGGGTCACCAGAAGAGGCGACCAAAGAAGAGTCAAGAGGAGTGTTACCAGAAGAGGCGATCAAAGAAGGGTCAAGAGGAATATCACCAGAAGATGTGACCATAGAAGGGTCACAAAAAAGAGGCGAACAAAGGAGGGTCACCAGAAGAGGTGACCAAAGAAGGGTTAATTAGAACATCCAAGAAAGGGAGCTTTCTTGAATCTTCCAGTTCTATTGTGAATTCAAATCAAAAGAGTTCAAATGTGGCAAAAATTCTTTTAGAGAGTCCTGACCATGTTCCCAAACAGCAAGAATACCATCAACGAAGCGAAACCAGAGAGAAAGTTTTAAGGGGAAACTATTCAAAGCAGATTGTTCTATGAAATCAATGTGAAAATTTGCCAAAAAAGTAAATAAAACAGTGTCCATGGGTAGGCCCTTGATTTGAAGGAAAATTTTTCTCCGAAATTAAAATCAAAGAGAACTTGTTGCAAAAACGTCCAAGCGTCATTATTGTGTCAATTTCCAAGGTTTCATAACCTGACCAAGCAGAATTTTCCTCTAGTTTTCTTTGTAAGGTCTGTTCAAATTTATGGGCATCGGATGAAGTGTACATGGAAACTGCATAAAAACTAGATAAGACAGTTTTTTCTGTTATGCTTGGATTTTCAGCTTGTCAACAAGATCTATGGAATTTTTTATATAAGATTTCTGTGTGATTAGAAGAAGTTTAAAAATTGTGGCTGAGAACTTTCCTAAACCTGTAGCTGGAGAACTGTAGCACGCTACGATAGGACGTAACGGAGTATCCTTCTTATGGATTTTAGGTAGACCATAAAATTTTGGGGTTGGGAAACTTTTGGGGTAGAATTTTCTTTAAATTTCAGGGGTGATTAGTCTATTGTTTCATAAAATTACTAATTCTTTTCTCAACTGCTGTGTGTATTTATTTGTGGGATCAGTTTTTATTTTTTGCAGGTATTTTAATCCATGAATGGCATTTATTTTATTTTGATAATCTGTAGAATCCGTAATCACAACTGTTTCCTTTGACCGCTCTAGTAATTACTGTATTTTTATCTCTTCAAATTTTGGAGGATTTTAATTTCTTCCTTTGATTGAGTTGAAAGCGACAATGACGGCTTATAATCAAGAACACTTTATTATTTCTCCTCTGAGTAGGTCTGGATTTTCAACCTCACCATGAGAGCTAACAATACCGGACTCCACACTCGTAATAATTTCTGATATATTTACGTGTGTCTGAGCCATAGCAAATTTAGGTCCTGCGGGTCCCGCAAGTATTTCGGGTCTACATCGCTAATGTATTAGGTTCAATTATTCTGCAGATTATGTAGTGAGAATTGTTTCTTAAATTTACACTTTCCAAACACTTTGCCCCCCCCCAATCCCTATTGTGCAAATGTATTGCATGTCACTTTTCCTTTGTCACTTTGTCATACTTTTCCTTTGTCACTTCTTCTTGTCTTGTCCCACGCTAAGCTGTTTCTATAATGCGTCAATGAATGAACAACTTGAGCGGTAGGGTGTTTATCATACAATTACCATGAAGTCGAATAAAGAAAACACATAGAATAGTGTCGTCAAATTCGGAGGCTTCATCTGCCATACCACTACCAGAAGCTCATGCCTAATTAGATGGCCATATCAAGAGCAAAAAAGTAGGCTTTCAATGTATTTTTTCGAAACTTCTGTAAAACCGCCAAGCACTAGGTTTTAATTCACCTTTTACAGCCTAGATGTCCCTTGGACATTATATAATAATACTGACAGCAATTTGATATATCCTTATTTACTGTTATTTGCATAACCTGCTACTGTTAGACAGAAGGTAACATTATATTTTCCAAGAAAGTATTGTTGTTGTTAGTTTACTTTGACAGGTAGTGTCGAAACTTCTGAGACAAATCAAGGCTGATTTAATAGTTATTGACACCCTAATAGACATCATTCGATTTCCATTAACTTGTTATTTCCATGGTTTCTATATAATTTGCATCTCTTATTATTTTCGAATTTTTTTTCTACCATACCTTCAACCTTTTTGATTGCCTCGTTTCTCCAGAAATTTCCCAACCAGCCCCCCCCAAAAAAAAAAAAAATACTAATACAATTATTTACGGAATGTTAATTTATTTGCCTTTTTTGTTATTTTGTTCTACCATACCTTCAACTTTTTGAATGCCCCTTTTCTGTGGCAATTTTCCAACCAGACACCTTCCATCCACAAAAAATCTACTACAATGTTCATTTTCTCAACATTAAAAAAGATATTTAGCCTCCTCTGTATATACAATGTCATGTCTAAAAATGTATCATAACAAAACTTTAATTTATTGACGAATCTATTCGCTTATTTATGATAATTAACTTAAATTTGATTATTTTTCAATTTAATTCAAATTATTTTTGATTAACTTTCCTTGCTCTAATTTACATTAGAATTACTATTTTATTAGTCAATTCATAAATAAAATTTTCAAATATATTGGATTGAATTCTGACTCAACTTTTGGCCAAAAATCAAAAGGGCCCATATCACGGTGAAAAACAAATTCACGGAGTTCTAAATCAATCTTGACTCAGAAACTAATATATGTTTTTTGTGATAAAGAAGAAGGGGGAGGGTAAAAAAGGCATATGACCACAGGCAAATCATGGTGCTTTTCAAAGTGACAGTCCATTTGTTTCTTTAGTCTGATCAACTTTTGTCTTTGTTATTACTTTTGCGTTGCCCCCTGTCCACTAACTCTTGCTTGTATGCCATATCTGAATATAGTTCTTCTATTGTTAAAATCACTGTTATGGTGGACAGGAGTTGAACTAAAGCATTTAAACTTTATTTAGGGTTATAACTATTAAAAAAAAATTTGAGGAGGCTTCTCTCCACCAGTTCCTCCATATACCTTACTGCTAAATTTTTAATGTTGCAATGATCAAATATTTGTTTTTAGTTTTCCTAATGTCACGGGCTTTCGAGTAAACCTGACAAACGAGAAATACTACTACAGGAAGCGGATTTATTTTCTCTTCCACCTGACCAGTTCTCAACAAAACGAATCAAAAGAACATACTCGTAGAAAGTGTTATATACAGATAGTTTTGATCTAATGGTTTGTTGATGACATTCAGAGCTGTTCCTAGGGTTGGTTGGTGCCCAGGGAAAAATTAATTACAGCGCTCCCTCCGACTCAAATATACTTAAAATGAACAGAAATTGCTATCAATTATTAAATAAACCCGAAAAAATAGATGTTTATATAATGAGATTAAACGTAAACATAATAGATATTATAGTCGATGAACATATATATAGTCAAATAAACAAATACTAAAATGAATCATCATGTCCAACTTGAAATGAATAGAAATTGCGACCAGCAAGGGTAAGGCTACTGTCCTCTTAAAGACTATGGCATCATTTGCGGTTTACCGAAAACGATTTCAAATTTTGAGATCATATTTTAATGTGTCAAAACATCAAAAGTACCACAAAAAGAATCTCAATGCTAATCAAGGGTTATAATTAGTGTACTACACCCCTTCTCTCTCCAAGACACAAAACAGTTTATTTTATTTATCTTATTGGAAACAATTTGAGTTTTATTTTTGAACTAGATATCTTCAAATGTATGGACATAATTTTTCTATATTAGACAAAGCAGAACCCTGTTTAACGTCTGTTTAACGTCGACTGTTTAACGTCGGACCCGTGCTGCGAAAGCTGAAGAACGGAAAAGCTGCTGGAGTTGACAGCCCACAACCTGAGCTGTTGGAATATGATGCTGCGATCGTAGCGAAACTTCTACTAGAAATTCTGAATTAGATTTGGGAAAATAGGAGTGTCTACACTAACTGGAAGAAAGGGGCCATTGTTAAACTTTTAAGAAAGATTGTACCGTTAACTTTAACAGTTGGCGAGGTATCACCTCGCAGTCCGTAGGAAGTAGTCCTATGACGAATACTCCTCAACCAAATTCGGTCAAAAATTGATGTAATCCTGAGGAACGATCAATGTGGTTTTTTGGCCAGGCAAATCCTTTGCTGATTTAATTTTTAGTTTAAAAATACTGATTGAATAATCGAACAGATGACAGACTGAAATATTAATAGCGCTTATTGAACTTTTAATGGATTTTGGTTATGTCCATAAAGAATCTCGATGATATAGCGGCACTCTGGCCTCCCGGGAAAGATTATTAGCATTATTGTGGCTCTATATAATGATATGCTGGGTGCTGTTAGAACTGACGATTGTTCTGCAAGTTCATCCCTGTGGACCTGTCACTTTGTTGGAGGGATTCAGTTGAATAAAAGCTACACCGTCTTATATTGTGATTATGCTGATGACTTGGTGCTCCTTTATCATCTATTAGAAGAGTTACAACAGAATATGACAGAACTCACAAATACATCCGAAAAAGTTGGATTGTCAATCAGTGCCCTTAAAAAACGTGCGTCATGAACAACAACATAAATACAAAGCCGGACTGTCCACAGAATGTTTGTTCCTATGAGCTAGAGAAAGTTGTAGAATTCAAACATCTTGGAAGCCTCATAAATTGTGACAGAAGCCCGGAGCGAAAATTGGCTACACGCATTAAAATAAAAATGTCCAAAAAGAGAATAAAAAAAAAATAATCAAAACTCATAAACAACAGTTGCTGATACAGATAAATAAATAAATGTTAAAACGAGTAGAAATTAAACAAAACGATCAGAAATTAATACAAACAGGATTTTGGCTGCTGTAACGCTCTTCTGTAAGCCCTCCGAAGGATTTCATTCCACTTATGTTTCGTAGATTTGAATAAATCGCTGGTTAATAGTAAAATTAGATTAGAGAATCACATAGTTAGTAATTATTAATTTGATTTAATTTCTGGGGTAGATGCTCCTCGTTTCATTTTATTTATTTTTATTTGTTTTTTTGAATTTATTGGGAGTTTTGTTTTTGTTACTATAAGGAGAGTTGAAGAGCAATCTTTTTATTCCAGTATCTGGAGATAGTATTGTTAATTTATAGTTGAATGTATAAGCCCACACACGAGTTTTTCTCACCGTGAGTCATTAATTTGATAGTTTTGTGAAAACCTTTCCTATTGATTAATAAAGAACTTGAACTTGACAACTGCAATTTGAACATTCTAAATTGTTTTTTAACATTCAAGTTTTTTTAATTTTGAACATTCAAAATGTTTAAAATTTGGGTTTTGAACTTTCTTCCTTTAATTTTTCTTGAGGTTGGCAAATGCATATTCAAGATGGCTGGCTTACTTAGACTCTCCAAAGCCTAGTGGCGTATAGGGCTGTAATACTTAACCTCCACGTCAAATGATCCTGAGCCATAGACCACAGTTCATTGAGAGATGATTGTAGAACTCTTGCTTCATCTTCAAGGGGACAGCCGATTGTGATCCATTGTCTACCTCTTTCTGGGGGCTCAGAAAAATTCAGAACCAATCTTCATACATAAGTCGTCCTTGTCGGATTCTTGTAACTTTATGACCTTACCAGCCGTCCTTGTAAATACAGTATCATCATCGTCTAAGTCGTTGCTTAGTTGACGCTGTTTGGTGAGAGATTTCTCTTGGTTTCTAGGTCCAACTTTTCGCAAGTATTCTTTTCAGGCAACTGTTCTCAAATCCAAGTAACGTTTTCTCTACAGATCTAGATGGGCTCCAGGATTTACAACCATATGTTAATATGGAGATCACACATCTGTTGAACAGCCACAGCTTCAAAAAGTTCTTTCTAGAACTCCATTAGTTATTTCATTGAGAGAATTCTTCACTTTAATCAGTGATTCAAGCATGATCTCTCAATCACGAGTGCCATTCGGAGTTAATGTATCATCTAGATGAGCTAGGCTTTTTTAGTTAGCTCTTCAGTATTCTGTTGCATATCTTCTGTGAAATGAGCAGCAAAAGCTATCCCATTGGCAAAGTCCCGGCTATCAAATTAAATCTGAGGATTCAATTGCACCCTGCCACATAACTTGCAAGATCTTAAAACGAAGTCTCTGGCAATTAAGATTGAATACAAAAGGCATCCTTTCCTCACACCAGATTCAAAAGCCAATCTTTCCATGTCCGTTTTCAGTCTGTACGGCAAGCTACTACCCTTCATACAGGGCTTTGATCTTCTTCATAGCTTTCTTAAGAATTCCACAAAACCAAAGAACTGTCCACAGCGCTCCAGTTATATCACTTAAAAGTCCCAGAAAGTTTCAATTTAAAACCCTCTTCTTCAGATATTTTACATTACCCTTTTGACAACCTGAGTACACGCATTGGCTTTTTATTTAATTTAAAACCTCCTCAATATTCCCTAAAAAATCGCTATGGTGGATACGCTCTTTTGATAGCCTGGATGCGTCCTTCGATTTAGTTTCACATTCCCGCTACTCCTAAGATGAACATTTTGATTGGGTGACAAGATTGCTACGTGTCCCTACAAAAAAGGCCCAGAAACTGAAATGTAGATTCGACACCTGATGTGTCACCAGCGACTCTGGAGGATCTTTATCTTTTTTAAAATGCCTTTCGATTTCGTTCAACGTCAACAAAAACATTCCCAGGAATTTTCAATTAACTGACCTGAACTTCTCCTGAGGTATTGCAGAAACGCCCTTTGACAAATTAGATGGACATAGTATATTTTTGTGTCCCATCGCAAATATGTCCCTTTGACAACCTGGATGCACATGGCTTCTTTTGCTTTACACAAATAATCCCGGAAAGTTTCATCTTAAGACTTAAACCCATAAAAGAGATTTAGCTCATATACCCTTTGGACAAACTTGATGCAAATAAGTGTATTTTCATATAGCTCAACATCTCACTGGACATTTCTCAATAGCTTCTACATAATGTACTAAATCTTCCTGAGATATTGCAGATACAACCTTCTGACAAACTGGATACATACTGTATAATGTCTTTCAAATTATTTCATCATTCCCCTCAGAACAATTTGAAAGTTCTACTCTTATCACCTTGATCATTCCAGATATTTTGCAGATATACCTAGTGTTGGGCGATAATTTGATTAAACGATATATCGATATTTATACTTTCGATATTCAATAATCAACATATCGATTTCGATATTTCAGATCAATTTTTTGCTCAAATTTACTCTTGGTTTTGCCGAAGTTTAATAACAAAAATTGTAATTAAAGAGTATTTTGCACAATTTTTTCCAGAGCCATAATAACGTACAAAAAATGCAAAAAATTGCGTTTACATGAATCAATATCATAAAAACCCAGATTTGGAATTATTCGGGCTCGGCATAAAGAAAAATTAACTACTGGCTATTATTGGTTATCCAAAATCAGTAACATGTCAATATATTCCCCTGAGAATTTGTTCTTCCTTTCAGTGATTAAATAAAAAATATGTTTTTTCAAGAATAATCAAGGAGCAACATTAAAACTTAAGAGAACAGAAACCATTCCATATATGAGGGGATAACCCTTCCTCAATGCTTCACTATTCATGCCAAAGTTTTTTTGATTAAAAAAATTATTGTTCTAAATAACGACCTTTCAGAAGTTGTTCTTAAAGAATTGGGGCAAAAGTCAAAAGTTAGCGTAAAGAGTGAGGCATTGAGGAACAGACATCCCCCTTGATATACGGGAAAATTTCTTTCCGTTTTAAGGTTTAATGATGCTCCTTTCTCTTAGTTGAAAAAAATGTTTTTTTTTCGATTTCTGATCATTTTTCAAATAATGCCGAAAAATCTGCCTCTTCCTTCTATGGAAAATCCCACCCCATGAAAATTACTTCTGGGAAATCCCCCCTCTTAAGATCCTCCTTCCCCCAGATAATCCCATCCCTGCTTAAAATTACCGCCAAAAATTTATGGCGGAAAATACCACCTGGAAAATTCGATCTAACCTACTTTCATTTTAAAAAAGACTTGTTTTTTTTATATTTCTTGTCATTTTTCAGATCATGCCGGAAATCCTCCATCAGTGGAAATTTTTCCTAGAAATTTTCCCCTCCAAATATTCAATGGAAAGTGTCTCCCGTGGAAAACTAGGTTAAATTAGTTAGGTAAAAATTTTCCTCGGGCAATTTCTTCGGAATATCTCCGCAGGTAAAATTGAATTGGAAAAGAGAAAGTAAGTCAAATAAAAAGAATAATTCTGATAAATTCCCTAGTGTAAAGCTTCCCTTCAAAAGTTCCCATTCGGAGACTTCCCTCCCAAAAGAAAATTATCCCCTCGGAAAATTTCCCCCATAGAAAAGTCCCCCTCCCCAAAAGATGTCTTCCCAATAAAAAGAATTCAATTCTTGAAGAATTGGGCAAAAAGTCCAAATTCGGCGTAAAGAGAGAGGTTTTGAGGACAGGGTATCCCCCCTCATATACGAATAATTTATTTTCGTTTTAACGTTGCTCATTACTTTAAACTGAAAAATCTTTTTTTTAATTTAATGTCTGATCGCTTTTCAAATAATCCTGGCGAATCCACCTCTTCCCTCTATAAAAAATCCACCCCTATGAAAGTTCCTCCTGGAATAGTTCCTCCAGCGTAAGATCCCCTTCCCCAGGAAATTCCATCCCTGCTGAAAATTACCCTCGAAAATTTTCTTGCCGACAATTCCGCCTGAAAAATTCTTTTTAGCCTACTTTCATTTGAAGACGATTTTTTTTTAGTTTCTAATCGTTTTCAAACCATACCGGAAATCCTCCCTCTGAAAAATTCTTCCTGTAAATTCTCTCTTCCCATTATCTTAATAGAAAGTTTCTCTTGCGGAAAATTCTCTCGTCCAAAGGAGATTTTATCCCGTGAAAAATTCCCCAATGGAGAATTTCTCCCACGGAAAAATCCCCCCAAAATTTCAATCCCTTAGAAAGTTTTCCCCAGGCAATTTTCCCCGAAATTGACAATTTTCCCAGGCAATTTCTTGAAGCGCTTCCGTTTCTGGTTGACCCTCTTCCTCCACGGGACAAACTAAAAATGCGTAAAATGGACCTGCTTACAAGTAACATAACATATAGAGCGAAGCAGCTGGCAGCTGGGCGAGATCTGTATTCTATATTTATTTCATAAACCTCGCTTGAGGTTTTCTTTTCCTTTTTTTTAGTTTTATCACTCTTTTTTGAGTAAATATAGAATAGAGACCTCACCCCACTGCCCGCAGGGCTCATGAACTAATACGCTTCGCTCTATAGGTAATCTTACCTGTAAGCAAGCCCACTCTATGCATTTTTAGTCTCGTTGGAGGTGGGATTTAAGAAAGCTAAAAAATGGATGCACTTCTTTAATAATAACAAAGAAATAATATGAGATCATCAGATTCTTGCTATATCCAGTAATACACACTTTAGAGTACTTGGAACGAAACTAAACATTTACCCTATCTCTTTTAAACTTTGAGGCCCCGCAACTGCAAACCGATAGTTTGCAGTTGACAAAAACTGAATCTTCACGTACAAAATGAAATAAAACGCTTATTTTTTGAAATGTTGCCTTTCTGGGGCTTTGCTATACATTTGAGTGACTTTGTTACATCGTTCTCTGAAGTGTCACAGCAGACCCCTCTGCCTTTCTATGACGAACAAATAAACATTCAAATGGGGATAAATAGATTTAAAAAGACAGAGTCAAATTTTTCACTGACTAATAAATTAATAGCCAATGTCTAATAAAATAACAGTCATTAATAGCCTATTAAATAAAAAAAACAATTTTTTTTAGCTGAAAGTAAGGAGCGACATTAAAACTTAAAACAAACAGAAATTACTTCGTATATGAAAGGGGCTGCTCCCTCATCAACGCCCCACTCTTTACGCTAAAGTTTGAGTCTGTCTCTTAATTCTGCTTTTTAAAACAGTAAAAAACTTTAGCGTAAAGACCGGGGCGTTGATGAGGAAGCAGCCCCTTTCATATACGAAGTAATTTCTGTTCGTTTTAAGTTTTAATGTCGCTCCTTACTTTCAGCTAAAAAACTTGTTTTTTTCATTTAATTTCTGAACGTTTTTGAATCAATGCATGTTTTGATTTTGGCTCTCCGCAGAGGAATAATTAACACGAAATTTGTAAGTTTTTTTTTTGGCTAAATGGCTTTCTCATAGTTTTGATCGAATGATTTTGAGAAAAAAAGGAACGGTGGAGGAAGCCTAGTTGCCCTGCGATTTTTTGGTTACTTAAAAAGGCAACTAGAACTTTTAATTTTTTACGAATGTTTTTATTAGTAAAAGATAAACGTAACTTATAAATTAGCTTACGTAACGAACTTTTGTAATCTCATGTTTTTATTACATATATGAGGGGTTCACCCCCTCGTCAGTACCTCGCTCTTTACACTAAAGATTAAATTTTGTCCCAATTCATTAAGAATGACCCCTGAATCACAAAAGCCGTAGAATAAATAGTTGAAATCACTAAAAATACTTTAGCGTAAAGAGCGGGGTATTAGGAGGTGAGCCCCTCATATGCGTAATAATTTCTGTTCGTTTTAAGTTTTAATGCTGCTCCTTACTTCCAGTTGAAAAAACTTTTCATATTTATTTTTTCATTGTTTTTTTTTAAATAATGCTAGAAAATCCTGCGCTCCCTTCATGGAAATTTTCCTCCCCCATGACAAATTCCTTGACGGAAAGTTCCCCCAACATATCCCCGTCTTGTCAACCCCTCCCCCAACAAAAAAATCCCCCTGAAAACGTCTGTACACTTCCCAATAAGCATTACTATATGTAAGTACTGGTCAAAGTTTGTAACTTGTAGCCCCTCCCAAGGGGACTGTGGGGGAGTAAGTCGTCCCCAAAGAAATAGTTACAAGGTTTTTCGACTACGCTGAATAAAATGGCTATCTCAGAATTGTGATCCATTGACTTTGGGAAAATAATTAGCGCGGGAGGGAGCCTAGGTGTCCTCCAGTTTTTTTGGTCACTTAAAAAGGGCACTAGAACTTTCATGTCCGTTAGAATGAGCCCTCTCCCAAGATTCTAGGACCACTGGGTCGATACGATCACCCCTGGGAAAAAAAAACAAAAAAAAAACAAACAAATAAACACGCATCCGTGATCTGCCTTTTGGCAAAAAATACAAAATTCCACATTTTTCTAGATAGGAGCTTGAAACTTCAACAATAGGGTTCTCTGATACGCTGAATCTGATGGTGTGATTTTCATTAAGATTCAATGACTTTTAGGGGGGGTGTTTCCCCCTATTTTCTAAAATAAGGCAAATTTTCTCAGGCTCGTAACTTTTGATGGATAAGACTAAACTTGATGGAACTTATATATTTAAAATCAGGATTAAAATGCGATTCTTTTGATGTAGCTATTGGTATCAAAATTCCATTTTCTAGAGTTTTGGTTACTATTGAGCCGGGTCGCTCCTTACTACAGTTCATTACCACGAACTGTTTGATATCGTATGGACTTATCCACCTGCATTGGCAAAGGATGTATTTGCAGCAAGTCGTATATTTGGTAAGGGTGTTAAAAAGCAATTCAATTGGTTTGATTTTCTTTTAACTAATGAATTAATTGAGCAAATCAATACTAAACAACGAGTGGCTCAATAATGAGCAACTCTTGTGCTATTTAGCCTTTAGCCAGGAAAAAGATCAACCCATACAGTGGCGTGGCAAGGGGGCGAGGGGGATGACTTTTATGGGGTGCAACCTTCAAGGGGGTGCCAACATGACTTTTTCGTCAAAAATATGGGTCAATGTTCCTATTACCTGAGCAATTGTTTAGGGTCATGAAACGGTAAAATTCTAGTGAATTGACTTCTTGCTATCTTGGAAAGGGTTTAGGATAGGAAAATGAAACTTTTAGGGATGGGTCTACAGGCTCAATTATGTCCCGGGAAGGTATTTTAAAGTACCCACCTCCACTCCTTCTCCCTCTAGAGGGCCCTGAAATTTGCCTACATGACAGGTCTATACCTATTGAAATTTTGACAAAACAACATTTAAAAAAAAAAAAATAGGAACTGTATTTGTATATCTTTAAAACCTTATAAAATGGAATTGAGCAAAGTTATGAAGCTGAAAAAAAAATTTGTTGTACTTCAATTAAGCAGAAGATCTATTTTGCAAGATTTCAATTTTATAACACACATATTTTTAAAGGTCATCAAAGGTCAGGGCCCTCTAGATGGAGAAGGACTGGAGGTAGTTGCTTCAAAATACCTCCCCGGGACATACTTTAGTCTGTAGATTCATCCCTGAAAGTTCCATTTTCCTAACCTAAACCCTTTCCGAGATACCAAGAAGTCAATTAACTAGAATTTTACCTCATGAAACTATCGTTAATAGATGCATTTTGACTTTTGGAACATCTTTTCTCTCTTGCAAAACTACCACAAACTCACCGTTATTCCCGCCTAAATATCTTGTATTTACACATACAGAATTGCAATCATTTCCGTCTTCGTTGATCGGATATTTGAAATTCCGAATTTGTAATAGTTTAGAAACAAATTTGGGCTATGTATTTGCACATCAGGGGAGTGAAGGGGTAAAGCATAGCATAGATTAAATACTTAAACAACCATTGCTGTATTTAATATATGCTATGCTTTACCCCCCTCCCTAATGTGCAAATATATAATAACTCCATAACGGTGAGTTTGCGGTAATTTTGTAAGAGAGAAAAGATGTTCAAAAAGTTAAAATGCATCTATTAACAAACAATAGTTTGGAACATTGACCAAAAAATATATTGTGATAGTTATGGTGGTAAGAACTGACATTATAGCGGGCACTGAAAACGTTCGCCTTTGGACCTATATCCAAACAAAAGAACAAAAAATACTTGCCTGATTGAAGCCAGAGAATTTAAGTCTTTCCAAGTTGTTGCCGACAAACCATATTCAACAAAACCAAATACTACAAACAGTAATATCCGCATTTTCTGCATTACAAACACTTCGAAGGTGTAAACCCTTATGTTACCCTTGTTTAACCCCCAATTTTACCCTGAGCGGGTAGGCACCTTTAGGCACTTCTTTGACCAAACACTATTGACGCACTGTGCATAAGGCCTTGCAAAGAAAGTAAAATTCTAAAAAAAAAACCGGTCAGTATTTCAGGTTTCGAAGATTCACTGGCAAGCAGACATTAAAGACGGGTAATTAAAATTGGCTGTCTTTACCTCCATTCAATTAAACATATGTTTGCTGTATAAAAAAAAAAAAAATAATAATATGAACCCGTTATGATGAACTTTTTTTGCAAAATATACAGTAGCAGTTTATTTCTCAAGGTTTAATTACGCCACAGATTTTTTAAAATTTATTATCGCATTTCACGATTTTGGTAAAATTCTTGGGCTTAGCAATAATGGGACCTGGTATCTTTATAATAGTAACTTCAACTTAGTAACTTCAAGTAACTTAATAGTAACTTCAAACTTCCCATTTATGTAGCTCCAAGAAACACAACTCAACACCTAAATAAACCTTACTCCCAGACGATCCCATTTGACGTTAATATAAACCCGTTATAATAAACTTTTTAACACATAACCTATAAGACCAAACTGTTTCTCAAAATCAAATGTTTCACAAATGTTTTAAATTTATTATGTCTCTCCACAATTTTATTAAAATTCTTGGGCTTAGTAATAATGTGAATTAATGAAGTTGACATTGTCATGATAGTGGGAGCAGAATTCTCCATTTACGGAGTGCCCAGCTGCAAAGCCCAGCGTCGACATAAAACCTCATTCCAGGCGATGTCGCATAACGTACCTCTTTAAGTTCATTACACGGGAGTATGCTAACATAATAGATTATGCCGAGACAAAATGTTTCCTAAGCTATAATTATGTCACACATGTCTATAAATTTATTTTACCGCTCTCTGATTTTATTAAAATTCAAGGGCTTTCCATGTGTAAATTTCTTCTGTAAATTGTTTATTTTTATTTTGTTTTTATTTTTCCAATCAGAGATTATACATAAACAAATAATTGAAATATTTTTTTTGCAAGAAAATGGCTTGGTCTTAAGGTTTAATTACGCTGCAAAGTTTTTCAAATTTACTTTTTAAATTTTTGATTCTAATGTAAATCCTTTAAGCAGTAAAATGTATTTGTTAAAGTGAGCTCATATCTCTACAATTCTGACAGCTCACCAGTTATACAAATCATAACCATGTAACTGAACATCTACATAAGTCTCTCTCCACAAAACTTTATATCCCACACTGCGTCACCAAAATAAATTACCCTTTACATTTGAAGTCATCGAGGTTATATTTGCAGTACCCAGAATGATTTTTCTTCGGAGCCAAGAAATAAATCTTTAACCCTGGTGAACTATACTAGCCAGTTTCGATGGCGAAACTGGCCAAAGAGTTGATGTTTTTATTTTGTCCCTTCGCCATCGATTAAACACAAATGTAAAACCCTCAGAACCTAAAAAATGTGTGCACACAAAATAGTCTTATCTTTATATATTGATATATTGACCTGGCAAAACCATTGGCCAGTTTCGCCGACGAAACTGTTGCAAGAGATGATGCTTTTATTTTGTCCCTTCGCCATCGATTAAACACAAATGTCATAAAATCCTCAGAACCTACAAAATGTGTGCACTGAAAAGAATCTTATCTTTAAATAAGGAAAATGATGACCCATTCCTTAAAGTTGGTCTCAAAAATAAAGTATTCTTAAAACTAATTTTACTATCTGCTTCCTGACACCCAATCAATGTTGCTAGTTTTGAAATACACCATGTATACAAGCTAAAGCTTTAATATTTTGTCCCAAAACAGGAAACTGAACAAATTGTAAGTTCATATTCCCTAAGATTTGAGCATGTACGAGTTAAGACTACGTTTCATCGCCTCAAACTACATAACTTTTTAGTTGTTTCCTAATTATTTGGTGGTACAAACAATATGATTCTATGTTTATCACCGATTACCACGTATGTTCAATATGTGCAAAACTATATGATTACGGTACAGTGCGATTTATAATCTTTGCGTAGCCATTTACATGAAAACAAATACCCCTACCCTGAAATAAACCGGAACTTAATAAAAGGTAGACCAATACAACGCCAGGTCCTTAAAGATAAACAATCGTATGCGGAAGGTAGGTTGTTGAATAGCCTGTTCCGTAAGTTTCGAACACATTGAGGGCTGGAAAAGGGGAATATGCGTCTGAAAATGATTATCTTCACGTTCTGTTCATCCTGGGTGCCCTGGTTCCCACAAATTTCAGTGGGAATACCTGCTTTCATTTCTGTTAGAAAATTGGCAATGGTAGGTGGTCATGAAGAAACAAAAGGCCAACTGAATGCGCCGGATCATATAAATAAAAAATTCATATGATTCCGCTTCAGACAAGACGTAAAATGCCTATTTTTCTGCTAAAAAGTTTTCCGTGAGAGGGGGAGATGTGCTCCTTTCGTCATAAAAATAAAAAAAAACCGCCAAAAAGCTTAACAACTGTGTCATTTTCGATTTGCAAAAAATTGTTGGCTGACAAAATTCACCAGATCGAATGATTCATGCTATACTGAATAATTTAACACTACTCCCAGATTTCATACATATCGCCATTCTGGAAGATTTTTATTCGCACATATAAAATACAAACTTTTCAGTATTTTTCAAAGTGCTGAACATCTACTTCATTTACCCCATCAGTTTGAAACTCAGCATTAATTTACAAACATATAATAGCAGACCCAAAAATACTTTTGTCAAAACCAATTTGAAAAGCCCCCCCCCCAAAAAAAAAAAATTCATTCATAGACATAGACAGTGATGACTGAACTACTATGGATGTCACCGTATTTCATTGTTTAAACATGTAATATTCACTAGTTGTGTCAACTAACACTGGGACTGTTTTTTCCTCCCTCTTTTGTACTTTGTTTCCTATACTGTTTGTGGCGTTTGGTGAGTAAGAAATAAATAAACAAACACGGCGTCGAACAGGTGTAACAGCAGAAATATATTCGCTGAGCCTTAGAGTGACACCTCTAAACATTTTGGCGGTTAAAATTGTTAAATAAGGGGGGTTATCAGAGCCCCTCTGAAGATTAAACATTCATAAAGCTAACAAACTTGTGAGCAAAACACTTGTTCACTTTGCACATTTTATAGAAGTTTTTTTTCCAGAAAACTAATCTAAAATACAGCTTTCCTAAATTATTTTGTAAACACAACCATTTATTCAGAATGCAGTTTCATTACTTTCTCCTTTTTTATGACAAGAGCATTAAGGGTATTACCCTACCCAAATTCTGGCTTCATACCATACTCATCTTCCTATCATTATTCATTAGGTAACTGACGGAAACTGTATCCGTCGTCATATTTCTGGTTCTTCTTAAATTAAATAAAAAAAACTAGTTTTTTTAACTGAAAGTAAGGAGCGACATAAAAACTTAAAACGAACAGAAATTACTCCGTATATGAAATGGGTTGTCCCCTCCGCAGTCCCACGCTCTTTACGCTAAAGTTTGACTCTTTGCCACAATTCTACTTTTTAAAACAACTAAAAACTTTAGCGTAAAGAGCGTGGGACAGCGGAGGGGACAACCCATTTCATATACGGAGTAATTTCTGTTCGTTTTAAGTTTTTATGTCGCTCCTTACTTTCAGTTAAAAAAACTAGTTTTTTTTATTTAATTTCTGAACGTTTTTGATTTAATGCATGTTTGATTTTGGCTCTCCGCGCATAAATTATTGAAATGAAATTAGTATATTAATTTTTTTTTGGCTAAATGGCTTTCTCTTAGTTTTGATCAGACGATTTTTGAGAAATAAGGGGTGGGGAAGGAGGCCTAGCTGCCCTCCAATTTTTCGGTTACTTAAAAAGGCTACTAGAACTTTTAATATTCAACGAACGTTTTTATTAGTAGAAAATATACGTAACTTAAGAATTAACTTACGTAACAAACTTTTATATTCTTATATTTTTATTATATGTACGAGGGGGTTTGTACCCTCGTTAATACCTCGCTCTTTACACTAAATCGTAAGTTTTGTTCCAATTCTTTAAGAATGACCCCTGAATCAAATAGGCCGTAGAATAAATAGTTGAAATCACTAAAAATATTTTAGCATAAAAGCGAGGTATTTATCTCCTCCTAAATACCTCGCTCTTTATGCTAAAGTATTTTTAGAACCCTTCATATGCGTAATAATCTCTGTTTGTTTTAAATTTCAATGCTATTCCTTACTTTCATTTGAAAAAACGTTTTCATGTTTATTTTTTCATTGTTTTTTTTTATAGTAATGCTAGAAAATCCTGCGCCCTTTTCATTGAATTTTTCTCCCCCATGGCATATTTCTCCAAGGAAAGATCCTCCCACATAGCCCCCTCCCTCAACCCTACCCCCAAAACCAAAAAAATCCCCCTGAAAACGTCTGTACACTTCCCAATAACCATTATTATATGTAAACACTGGTTGAAGTTTGTAACTTGCAACCCCTCCCCCAGGGACTCTGGGGGAGTAAGTCATCCCCAAAAACATAGTTATTAAGATTTTCGACTATGCCAAACAAAATGGCTATCTCAAAATTTTGATCCGTTGACTTTGGGAAAAAAATGAGCGTGGGAGGGGGCCTAGATGCCCTCCAATTTTTTTGGTCACTTAAAAGGGGCACTAGAACTTTTCATTTCCGTTAGAATGAGCCCTCTTGCGACATTCTAGGACCACTTGGTCGATACGATGACCCCTGGGAAAAATTAAAAAAAAAACAAAAAAACAAACAAATAAACACGCACCCGTGATTTGTCTTCTGGCAAAAAATGCAAAATTCCACATTTTTGTAGATAGGAGCTGGAAACTTCTACAGTAGGGTTCTCGGATACGCTGAATCTGATGGTGTCATTTTCGTTAAGATCCTACGACTTTTAGGGGGTGTTTCCCCCTATTTTCCTAAATAAGGCAAATTTTCTCAGGCTCGTAACTTTTGATGGCTAAGACTAAACTTGATGAAACTTATATATTTAAAATCAGCATTAAAATGCGATTCTTTTGATGTAGCTCTTTATATCAAAATTCAATTTTTTAGAGTTTTGGTTACTATTGAGCCGGATCGCTCCTTACTACAGTTCGTTACCACGAACTGTTTGATATTTTTTTTTTGTCTGAGCCACCATTCAGTTAGAATTGCGGATTAAAAAAATTTCACACAACTACAGCACGCAACTATCCAGTATGTAACTTGGTATATGGAGCTACGTTCAATATAAAAATGTATTTTTTATGGTTGGCGAATCAGAGTGACGATGTGAAGATGCGACTAATCGGAGTGAAGGCTTAATTATTGAGTTACATAAGAATTTATTTTGAAATAGAGGTTTTTCCATCTGTATGATGAATCTGGCAAAAAAAAAAAGAAAAAAATATTTGTTTGTAGACAATACTTGGTGTCGATATTTCTATGTTGCATGTTGTACATAGGAAACTATGTTGATAGTCTCTCTATGTGACTATTCAAACCAGTATCTTGCCATTTTAACAGCCATTTCTATAGTAACGCAAGAAAACATTTATCTTTTAAAAGTGCTGGATTTTAATGAACCCTCGCTACTGTTGTTCTGCTCAGGCACTAATCTCAACCTAAGAACAATATGTTTATATCGGCATCCCCAAAAAGAAAAGGTTATTAGAATTCAATATCTATGTTTTATTTTAACTCATCTTCCCTCTCCTTTATTTTAGTGAGGTCTCCAGCCTTATCATGCAGTATTTGACTGTAATTGGATTTCTATTAATATATTGTTCTGAATGATTTTTGTGTATGTGTATTTTAATCGTGGATATGCATGTATCTTACCACACCTTCTTCAGAATATAATCCTAAGAAACACAGAATTTTCGAAGTTTTGATACTTTTTGACTATGAAAAATATCTTTTTACCTATGTTTACCCCTCCACCCTAACATGAAGAGTGTATATGGAGCGGGTGTATTAAAAGAAGTACAGAGCCCAACCATAACAGGGACAAAAAAAATCTGTGAACCTACAACCTTAAGGTCACTTACAAAAGTTTATTTATTTAAAATATAGTAAAAAATATTTATTCAACTGAAAGTAATAACGGCAATAAATTTAAAATCAGTGGAAATTACTCCGTATGTGAGAAGTATTCCCCATCCTCAGTTCCTTATTCTTCACACTAAAGATTTTTAATATTTTGAAAAGCTTCGTATTCTAATTAAACGGCCCTTGTGTTTTAGGAGTCGTTCTTATAGAATTGGGACAAAAAAAGATAAAAAGAAAATAACTTTAGCCTAAAGAGTGAGGTATTGAGGACGGGTGAAATCCCTCATGACTTAGAATAATTTCTGGTTTCTTGAGTTTTAGTGTTGCTCTTTACTTTCAGTCGAATTGGCCTGTTTTTTTTCTTGAAGTTAATTTCTAATTTTTTTAAGTCGTACTATGAATTCTGCTCCTTCCATGAAAAATTCCCTTTCCACAGAGAAAATTCCTCTATGGATAGTTCCTCTCACGTAAAATACCCCCACCCTTTCGAAAAATTACGCTCGGACAACTCACTTCTTCCTGAAAGCTCCCCTTGGAAAAGTTTCTTGCAGACGATTCCACTTGAAGAATTTTCCTTAGCATACTTTCATTTGAAAAAGACCTCAATTTTTAATCTTTTATAAATCATACCGGAAATCCCCTCTAAGTGAAAAATTATACCGGAAATCCCATCCTCCAAATTGGAAAGTTGCCCCCGCGGAAAATTCTTTCATGAAGAATTTCTCCCTTGGAAATCCCCCCCCAAAAATCGATCCTTCAGAAAATCCCGATCCCACTGAAAATTTCTCCGGACAATTACCCCTTAACGTCTCACATGTAAAATTGAGCCAGCAAAGAGAAAGTAAGACAAATAAAAATAACATCTTATATGAATTCTGGCAAATTCCTTCAGTGTTAAATTTCCCCTGGAAAGTTCATATCTGTAAACTTCCTCCTCACGAAAAATTCTTCCCGTAGAAAATCCCCCAACAGAAATCCCCCCCCGAAATGTCTGCACACTTCCCAATAACAAATACTACACGGAAACAAATTGCAAATTTTATTACTTACAGGGCTTTCCTAAGGGGCAGTGGGGGGGGGTCATGTTATCCCCAAAGACATACATATTAGACTTTTTAAGACTTTGACTTTTGGGAAGACTTTGGAAAAGAAGGGGCGTGGAAGGGAATCTAGTTGCCCTCTAGTTTTTTTCGTCGCTTAAAAGGGAACTAGAACTTTTAATTTCAATTCGAATGAGCCCTCTCTCGATATTTCTTCTGGCATTTGAAGCTTGCATATACAAAAACGTGAAAATTTCCTTTTTTAGAAGGAAGATGACGGAAGATAACAAACATCTGCTTAGTGCATATACCGATCTCCTGACTTTTTTGCCTTCGACCGGGAGTGCAGCACGTGTTTGGGGGAAAATCACCTGACATTGTCCGTGTTTCCCCACCCCCAGACTTCACCAGGTACCCAATTAGAGCTGGGTCAACCCTGGTTGACCAAACTGAGTCACACAGCTGACACCCTTAGCAAACCAAATAATAAGCGAAGTTAGGATTCAAACTCTTGCTGGACAATTGATTTCAAGTAACACGGAAACCTGTTTATTTATTATTGTTTTTCCCAGTGGTTATTGCATCAAACAAATGGTCGTATATAATTCGTACCTAAATTAGGTTTCTAGCGCCCTTATAAATAGGTAAAAAGATTATACCATTGAAAAGTGGCATTTTCTGCCATTCTGTGGTACCGGGCAACAATTATGACCCAAAGAGGGTAGAGTAGCTATTGATGAAAAATTTTGAGATAGGCTAGTCAATAGATTTAAAATTACTGAAAGAGTATGCGCTGAGATTCCCATTTTTTGAGGCAGTAATGCCACACGGTGGCAATTCTGTTCTAAAGAGGCACGTGGCCCCTATAAAAACAAATAGTAAATATAAATAATTCCCTTAAAGCTTTATTTAATGATTTTGATTCATTTAACGTTTGATAAAATAATGCACATTGATGTAATTACACATCAGCTATTATGGAGGGGGCCGGCGGGTCCTTGTGTGATTTTGGGGGGTGGGGTGCCTGGTACCTCAAAAAGATTGTTTTCATGCCTAAATTTCTCATTTTCCGTGAGTATTCAGGTAAATATACAAGAGGGTGTGGGGGTCATTTCAATTAAACTTGAATGTAGTTAGCGTGGAATGATAACTGCCTTCTTACTGCAGAAAATGTTTTCTCTGTAGAGTGAAAGGTTATAATTGGATGCTTATCGGGAAACAAGATGTAAAAATCAAAGGACATCTTTCATTGTTATCAGGAATGTCACCAGGTGGGCAGGCTAGTGTTACCAGTAACTTTTTTTTATCGATATTCAAATTGAACTACTTGTTTTTGTGTGTTTTTTTTATATATGTTAAACAGTTATTGTGGCAACGAACTGTAAGAAAGTTGCAACTCGTGATTATAGAAAGAAAAAAAAGTTTAAAAAAAGTTTTGATATCAACAAATACATTAAAGAATCTGGTTTACATTGTAAACTCAAAAATATAAAATTCTTTAATTTAAAATCACTCAACAAAAGCTACGATCGTGAGTAAATTTGCACGATTTACGAAAAAAAGGGAGACAATTGCAACTGTTTTCTTTGGTTCGAAAATTGACCGCAGTTACAAATTCATCGTAGCTGATGTTGTGCCATTTGTCTTTTTCAAATGAATCCAATCGCTTTAGTCATTCGTTACTGCGTAAAATAAATTAAGTAATAGAGAAATGTGTTAATCCTCAGGCAAGTGCTACGAACTTGGGACGCTGCTTAACAATTTGCAAGTATTGATAGAAGCGTAACTTAACAGCCAGCAGTACGGAACTTATGAAGGGAGTGGCCCCCATAGGATCTTGAAGATGCTTGAGCATGATTTGAAAACGATCAGAAATTAAATAAAAAACGAAGTTTTTTCAAATGAAAGTAAAGAACAATATTTAAACATAAAATGAATAAAATTTTTTGCTTAAATGTCGTTCCTTATTTGGATTAAAAATGTTTTTTATGATATGGCTAGCGTAGGTAGGGCTGCCAGATTGAGATACCGGGTTTCTGGTAATTAATGAATTGAATATTGAACAATTAAATTTATAATATGAGGTTCAAAAGGGTAATCTAAAATTAAGGATTAAAACAAAACATGGGCTAATGGTGTTTGCCATTTAGACTACTCTAGTCCAAAAACAACTAGGTCATCATGATTTTAGGGGTTAGTATAAGAACAGACATGCTGCTATTATTACACAATTAGATATACTAAAAAGTTGTATAAGTAAGTTGTCACAATTTATCGGTAAACAAACGCTCCATTGTCTATTGCGCGTCGTGAGGATTATTTGCTTATATTGTTATATTGTATTATTATATTTATATATTATATAATATATTATATATATATATATATATATTATATATTATGTATATATATATTATATATATATATATATATATATATATATATATATATATATATATATATATATATATATATATATATATATATATATATATATATATATATATATATATATATATATATTATATATATTATATATTATTATATTTATATATTATTATATTGTTGTAATAGAACACTACTGATAATAGTATGGCTAGCGTAGGCAGAGCTGTCATATTGGGCTAGTTACAACTAATTGAATCAGTACATATTGAATTTGGCTAATAAAATTATAACAGGTATCCTTCCCAGCAAGATAAAAATTAGCTAAATTCAAAACAAATAGCAATATTAAGTCAAATTTCCCCATTGGGCTTGTAGTTTTCATCATTCGGATTACAAAAATTAAAAAAAATAGAGAAAAAAAATAATTGGTGTTTTGAGGTTAGCATCCAGTATTTCCCATACAGCTGTTCATAGGCAACTGCACTAAACAGTTCAATCGATCATGTATAGCAATTTATCAGCCATCTGACGCTTCGTTGCATGTTTTGGACCATAAATATTTTGTTACTTACATTAACACTTCCATTCATTATTTTGGCATTGAATAAAATGGTCCATTGAGGACATCGTTTTAAAAGAGTTAAAATAAAAAAAAACTAGTTTTTTTTACTGAAAGTAAGGAGCGACATTAAAACTTCAACGAACAGAAATTACTCCGTATATGAAATGGGTTGTCTTCTCCTCAACGCCTCGCTCTTTACACTAAAGTTTTTAATTGTTTTAAAAATTAGAACTCTGGCAAAGAGTCAAACTTTTACGTAAAGAGCAAGGGATTGCGGAGGGGACAGCCTATTTCATATACGGAGTAATTTCTGTTCGGTTTAAGTTTTAATGTCGCTCTTTACTTTCAGTTAAAAAAAACTACTTTTTTATTTAATTTCTGAGGGTTTTTAATTAATGCATGTTTGATTTTGGCTCTCCACACATAAATTATTAAAATGAAATTTGCATATTAATTCTTTTTTTGGATAAATGGCTTGCTTTTAGTTTTGATCAGATGATTTTGAGAAATAAGGTGTGGGGAAGGAGGCCTAGTTGCCCTCAAATTTTTCGGTTACTTAAAAAGGCAACTAGAATCTTTAATTTTTAACTAACGTTTTCATTAGTAAAAAATATTCGTAACTTGAGAATTAGCTTACGTAACAAACTTTTATATTCTTATATTTTTATTATGTATATGAGGGGGTTTGTCCCCTCGTTAATACCTCGCTCTTTACACTAAATCTTAAGTTTCGTCCCAATTCCTTAAGAATGACCCCTGAATCAGAAAGGGGGTAGAATAAATAGTTGAAATTACTAAAAATACTTAAGAATAAAGAGCGAGGTATTTATAACCTCCTAAATACCTCGCTCTTTATACTAAAGTATTTTTAGAACCCCTCATATGCTTAATAATCTCTGTTCGTTTTAAGTTTTAATGCTACTCCTTACTTTCAATTGAAAAAGCTTTTTCATGTTTATTTTTTTATTTTTTGTATAGTAATGCTAGAAAATCCCACGCCCTTTTCATTGAATTTCTCTTCCCCCCGAAACACATTCCTCCAAGAAAAGATCCTCCCACATAGCCCTCTCCCTCAACCCCAAACCAAAAAAATCCTCCTGAAATCGTCTGTACACTTCCCAATAACCATTACTGTATGTAAACACTGATCAAAGTTTTTTAACTTGCAGCCCCTCCCCCAGGAACTGTGGGGGAGTAAGCCATCCACAAAGACATATTTATTACAGTTTTAGCCTATGCGGAACAAAATGGCTATTTTAAAATTTTGATCCGTTGACTTTGGGGAAAAGTGAGCGTGGGAGGGGGCCTAAGCACCCTCCATTTTTTTTGGTCATTTAAAAAGGGCACTAAAACTTTTCATTTCCGTTATAATGAGCCTTCTTGCAACATTCTAGGACCACTTGGTCGATACGATGACCCCTGGAAAAAAAAACAAAAAAAAAACAAATAAACACGCACCCGTGATCTGTCTTCTGGCAAAAAATACGAAATCGCACATTTGTGTATATAGGAGCTTGAAAATTTTGCTGTAGGGTTCTCTGATACGCTGAATGCGACGGTGTGATTTTTGCTAAGATCCTATGACTTTTAGGGGGTGTTTTCCCCTAAAATAAGGCAAATTTTCTCAGGCTCGTAACTTTTGATGACAAAGTCTAAATTTGATAAAACATATATATTTAAAATAAGTATGAAAATCAGATTCTTTTGATGTTACCACGAACTGTTTAATGCTACTCACTTTAGAGGGAAGATTGAAGCACAGAGAAGAAGGAGGCCTAGTCCAATATTTTGTGCTAATAGACTGTAAGTAAGTAGCGATGCGGCTCAATAGTAGCCGAAATTCCAAGAAACAGAGTATTGATAGCAATAGATACATAAAATAAACCGAATCATTAGGCTGATTCAAATTATATAAGATTCATTAGATTTAGTGTCACCCGTTAAAAGCTACAAGCCTGAGAAGAGTCATTGAATTTTCGTAAAAGGGGAGGAGGAAACCCTCCAAAAATCAAATGATCTTAATGGAAATTATGCCGTCATATTCAGCAAAACAGAGAACCTCACAGTAGCCGTTTCAATTTAATATGTACAAAAATGTGGAATTTTGAATTTTTTTTTTTCTGCTAGAAGAAAGATAACGAATTTTTTGAACTTTTTTCCCCAGGGGAAACTTTATTGAGCCATTGATCTTAGGAGATCAGGAGAGGGATTATTTGATCGAATACCGAAAGGTCAAGTGTCCTTTTCAATTTACCAAAAACATTGGAGCGCAGCTAGTCTCCCTCTCACTCCCTTTTTTTTCACTCCCCTATTTTTCGGGGGTGGGGGATTTTACAGCATGGAAGGGAGGAGTGTGCTTTGTTTGAATATCTTTCCATGGGGGATTTTTTTGTGAGAATAGGGAATATTCCATGGAGGGGGAGCTGAATTTTCTGGCAATATTTTAAAAACTATCAGTTGCAAAACAAGTTTTGCAACTGAAAGTAGGGAGCAAAAAACTTGAAACAAACAGAAATCATATGTATGTGAGGGGTTTACCCCCTTTTCAATACCTCACTCTTTACACTAAATTGTTTTTACAACTTCTTGTTCTAATTAAATGGCCCTCGCGTTTCAGGATTCATTCGTAGATAATTGTGTCAAACTTTAGCGCAAAGAGCAAGGTATTAAGAAGGGGGCAATCTCCCTCGTATAGGTAATAAGTTCTGTTTTGTTTAAGTTTTAATAATGCTCCTTGCTTTCATTTGAAACAGTTTTTTTTTATTTAATCTCAACTAAGGAGGATATATTTAACCTTGAAAGATTTGATGTATTATTTGAAGGATTTTTAGTTTGCCTAAAACAAAGGTTTACTTATTTTTTGAAATTTTTATTTTCTCTTTCTATGTAGCTCATTGAAAATTTCCCTTCATCCTCATGAAGAAAAAATGCTAATTTAATTCTTATTATTACAGATGCTAATATAAGGTTTGTTTTCTATTTGAGATGTGACCTAATTAGCAGATCCAAGGATGACTATGTCTCTTTCTTAGGCATCCCTTCTTTATAAGATTAAATAATAAAAAAAAAAGTTTTTTAACTGAAAGCAAGGAGCGGCATTAAAACTTAAAACGAACAGAAATTACTCCGTATATGAAATGGGTTGTCCCCTCCGCAATCCCTCGCTCTTTACGCTAAAGCTTTTAATTGTTTTATAAAGTAGAATTGTGGCAAAGAGTCAAACTTTAGCGGAAAGAGCGAGGGATTGCGGAGGGGACAACCCATTTCATATACGGAGTAATTTCTGTTCGTTTTCAGTTTTAATGCCGCTCCTTACTTTCAGTTAAAAAAAACTAATTTTTTTTAATTTAATTTTTGATCGTTTTTGAATTAATGCATGTTTGATTTTGGCTCTCCGCACATAAATTATTAAAATGAAATTTGTATATTAATTCTTTTTTTGGCTAAATGGCTTTCTCTTAGTTTTGATCAGACGATTTTGAGAAATAAGGGGTGGGGAAGGAGGCCTAGTTGCCCTCCAATTTCTCGGTTACTTAAAAATCAAACTAGAACTTTCAATTTTTAACGAACTTTTTATTAGTAAAAAATATACGTAACTTAAGAATTAACTTACGTACAGGGACGTACGCGGGAATTTTTTTTCGGGGGGGGGGGCCAAAACCTTCGAAACAGCAGATATAAAGTAGCACTTTTTGTTTAGTAATGCAAAAAATAGGTATATCGTAAAATACAGATCCTGTAGTATTGTAGCGGATGGGGGGGGGAAGAAGACTAAAGCCTCAACAGTATTTTTTAGGCTCAGGTTATGTTCATAGCGATTTAGAACCAGTGATTAATCTATTATATTCCACTGAAAGGGAAATATTAGGGTTAACAGTGCAATATGGATTCTGTGGGGGGGTAGTTCTTTTATCGCAAAAACGTAGATTTTAATGAAAAACGATAGTTTCCAAAATTGATCCATTAAAAGCTGTACTTTATCCTGAAAAGGGGGGATAAACGCCCTAATATGAAGGATAATTCTATTTTGTTGTGGAAAGCAAACTCTCTTTACGAAAAAAAAAAAAAAAAAACAGTACAATTGCTAATTACTTCAAAGAGGGTAAAAAGTTAGACAGAAAATGGGTTAATAATTGGGCAGTGACTTGACCGGATAATGGGATGCTGTAAAATCCCCCAAAAAAGGCTTCCCACATGTATCTAGATTCTTAATAAATGTCCTACTTTTGCCAGAAATCCCAAGAAACCATGGGGAAATTAAACGTTTCACAAGGTTTCGGGGGGGGGGGAGCCCGAAGGCCCACACCCTGTGTACGTGCCAGCTTACGTAACATACTTTTATATTCTCATATTTTTATTATGTATACGAAGTGATTTGTACCCTCATCAATACCTCGCTCTTTACACTAAATCGTAAGTTTTGTCCCAATTCTTTAAGAATGATAGAAAGGCCGTAGAATAAATAGTTGAAATTACTAAAAATACTTCAGCATGAAGAGCGAGGTATTCATCTCTTCCTAAATACCTTGCTCTTTATGCTAAAGTATTTTTAGAACCCCTCATATGCGTAATAATCTCTGTTCGTTTTACGTTTCAATGCTACTCCTTACTTTCAATTGAAAAAACGTTTTCATGTTTATTTTTTCTTTGTTTTTTTATAGTAATGTTAGAAAATCCTGCGCCACTAGAACTTTTCATTTCCGTTAGAATGAGCCCTCTCGCAACATTCTAGGACAACTGGGTCGATACGATCACCTCTGGGGAAAAAAACAAATATACACGCATCCATGATCTGCCTTCTGGCAAAAAATACAAAATTCCACATTTTTGTAGATGGGAGCTTGAAACTTCTACAGTAACAGAAACTTCTACTCTCTGATACGCCGAATCTGATGGTGTGATTTTCGTTAAGATTCTGTGACTTTTAGAAGGTGTTTCCCCCTATTTTCTAGAATAACACAAATTTTCTCACGCTCGTAACTTTTAATGGGTAAGACTGAACTTGATGGAACTTATATATTTAAATCAGAATTAAAATGGACTTCTTTTGATGTAGCTCTTGGTATCAAAATTCTATTTTTTAGAGTTTTGTTTACTATTGAGCCGGGTACTATTGAGTCATGGCTATTTATAACCTCCCTCTCAACATTTCCTGAAAGTAGTCACTAGTAGATATACTAGGAGTTGTAAGCAGTGGCAGTAACAGTCACAAGTTGTCGTGGTTGGAAGTGTTTAAAGGCGCTGGTGTAACTAGTCACGTTAACAGCTGCAGTGGTAGCAGTAGTCATAGTAGTGGGTCTAAAAGTTTCAAGGTAATAACCCTACCTATTTCTAAGATATTGCAGATACGACTTAATGATAACATGGATGCGCATACTTTATTTTGATTTGCCTAAGCCGACCCATCAACATTCCCCGAAATTTTCGTGTCTACATACCTTGTGGGTTGGGGGATCATCGCCAGGGGGTAGGCATGGTGTCAGTTTATCACTCGTGAGTAGAAGAGTCATCCTTGGCCTGTGTCAGAAATTTTGATCGTGTTCCAAGCCTGTTGCCTTTGGTTGGTATGAACTTGCCTGATCTTGAATAAGTCAAGAAAGGCACTTCAACGAACAGAATTCTGTTCCCAAGCCAGATTCAAGCTTTTTTGAAAGAAGAGATTTTAGCCGTAATAAATATTTCTAGGCATTTCTGAGTTCTTTCTGAGTTCTGAGTTTTTTATTTAACATTAAAATCCATAAACAAAAAATTACTTCAAGACAATCTCCCCCTTAAGGCTCCATGGCCGGGAAAGAACAGGGGAGAAAAAAAAATACCAACAACAAAAAATATAAACAAAAACCAAAAAACAAAATTGAGTCGCCCACCTTAATAATCTCCAAAAAAATGATTTCACCAACTCAATTAAATATCCAACTCAATCCAGAGACATCAACTCCAAGGGAAACCGGAATAAAAAATAAAGAGACAAAACAACAAATAAAAACAAAAAAACAACAAACAAACAAAATTATTTACTAGCTAGAAAATCTCTAACATAATTTTTGAACATACCAAACGAGAGGCAGTTTCGTACGAACTCTGGGAGCGTGTTCCAGATCCTGTTGCAAGCTGTCAGAGGGTTGAAGTCAGACCTCACTGACGGTGTGTGAAGAGCCAGTAAATTGTTGGAAGTGCGGAGATGATAAGTCGATTGATCAGAAACAAAAGATATATTATTACATAGGACAGCAGGAAGATGGCCGTGCAACTGTATAAAAAAAGAAAAAAAATAGATATAGATATTAAATATAGGCAAAGTTTGGCCATGTAGTTAATAAACATCTTTAGTTTAGGGTTCAACTGGAGTCATTCATTGAATTTTAACTTGAGACTGCTTTTGAAATGACCAAGAACATCGATTTATATGATTCAGTGGGAGCATTGTGTTGGAAAAGTTAGAAGAACAGTTCTGTTTTGTTTGCAGAAATAAATCTTGGATCAAGGTGACTATCGTGGCTATCAAACACAAGGGAATCAATATTATCCTTTGAAGACCGAGAATGCGGTCTGAAGACCGTAAGTGTTTTAAGGGCAACAAAAAAGTTTCTCTATTCTTCCAGCTTGACAGATATGCAAACATAAGGGACCAAGAAGGATCTCTTTGCACGAACTCAGGCTGAACTCAGGTTGATCTCCCCATTGTATTAATGGGGTAAATCAATATCATATTATCTCTAGGTTCATTAGAGATGGTTTCTTTCACCTGTTTAACTCCTGTATGTGCCACATCTCTTGGCAGTTTCATAATTGTAGGGCTGCCACTCTCACCAATATTCCTTATGTTGTGAATCGGTGCCTGCCATAGACATCAATCAGATTATCAATAGAATTTAAAACAAATAATAAGCTCATACCATTTGCCTTGGCTCAGCTAGTGTGCTCAGGTAAACTCTTTAGTTTTTCTTATTACCGTATCAATATTTGCTTCAGCATGATCATCCCTACACTTCTTACATCTATCTCTTTTGTTTCAGATAATCATAAAGGGGTTTTTTCTTAATTGTGAAGCTAGACATTGGGTCTCTGATAGATACGACTCCCTTCTAAATGTTCTCGAACAGCCTCTCTCACATTCCTCTGATGTGAACCGTGGTCTTCAAGCGTCTTTCGTGTGTAATTTCTGGGCATTTCTAAGAAACTACGGTCGTTAGTAAATGCAAATAAATAATTGTCTACTCTTACCAATCTTGGGTTGAATTGGACACTGTCTGGCTAATCCCGAAAAAAAAAGTGTCTTGATCAACCCTCCCATCACAATCTGAATGATAAAACCTTCCTGACCAAGAGCATTAAGGATAATATAGGTAGCGCTGCTATTTCTCGATTCTATATTGAAAAGGATATTTAAAAAACAAGTGAAAAAGTTTCCAGTATCATAATTACGGCTAAGCACGCATATTTTCAAATTCAAAAATTTAAAAAAAAATTCAAATTTTCTTAAGGAATGTAAAAAAAAATTGAAAAAATTAACCAATCTAAAACAACTTTTGCAATTTAAATTTTGAAAGGCTGAATCAAACGAATAGAAATTCTTCGTTGAGAATCGAAGGCTAGATGTCATTCTTACCAATTTCTGCAGAATTTAGCGCCGACGGGCGTCGGAGTAATTGAGTAAGATTTAGTATTGACCTCCCCTATGGTTGATAATAAATCATTTGTATTAAAATGCAAAGGAAATTCGGATCTTTAGAAAGCCAAGAGGGCAGAACGCATATTCAGGTGTGTCACAGTTTTTGTTCGTCCTAAGGCTTACTTGATTATTCATTCTGTTTTTATTTGTTTTAGGATTGATCTATTGTGGTATCTGTCATCTTTTTGTCTGATACTATTATTTATTTAAAGTTCTGCTCGTTTTAAGTTTAAATTAATGCATGACTGTATAATCTTAGATTCTAACAAGGCTCTTTACTTTTCTTTGAAGAAGGTTTTTAAAATTTTATCTTATACAATTGGAACTACTAGTACTAATAGTAATACTAATAACTCACCACAGCACCAAGCCGCCTGAGGCCAGCACAGTTATCAGGCTCCTTTTCATTTTTTAAAAGGGGAAGAACCTAGTAATTTTAGGAGAACCCTAGTTAAACCCCTGAATGAAAAAGTTAATAAGAGAGAGTGTGGTAATTATAGAGGCATTGGCCTGATTCCTATAGGTAGCAGATTACTTAGTACGATGATACTTTTTAGACTTAAGGATGCTGTAGACAAATTTATAAGAGAAGGACAGTACTGCTTCAGAGCAGAGAGCTTCAGCGAATGTCTTATCCTTTTATCATATACCAGACAAATACATTAAAGGATTAGTGTTATGTACGAGAATAACACTGCTGTGATTAAGGTAGGAAAGGAGGTTAGTAGCTGGTTTTGAATTAAATCAGGAGTAGAGCAGGGTTGGGTTCTATCCCCCTTTATACAGATCATTTGGATGATCTTTGTCTTAAGGAGCACAGAAAAGGTAAGGGAAGAACATGAATAAATAGATTGGGATACAGGAGGAGCATGCGTCACTGTATTAGCCTTAGGCGTCCTGGTGCTTGTTGAGTTGTTAATAGTAGTAGTAAGACTTATTATCTAAATTTCTAGTGTCACATATCAACGCAAAGACATGTTAGATTATTTCCTTATCATAAAATTCAATCTAACCCCATGTACATATCCGGCAAGTTATGATCCTGACAAAACAAATTATGGGTCTATTTTTGGGTTTTATGAAAAGAATTCTTGTAATAATCAGGTCCTCATACACGGGATGGACGTAGCAGACTTTAACTGCAGAGAAGGGAAGAATCTCCGAGATCTCTCCGAGATCTCTAATTGTGTCTAACAATGCGAGATCTCTAATACCTCCGAGATCTCTAATTATACTCATGGTTATTGGGTCGATGTATAATAAAAGTAAATAATAAAAGCAATAAATAAAAGTAATATAATAAAAGTAGTATGTAAACATAAAAGTAAATATGAGTAAAGAAAGACAAAATTTATAAATGAAGCAGACAAACGTGACTACGGCTGGTAGAAGGAAAAGACAAACTAAAATGACACGGATATTTCGCTTGCATAAAGCAAGGCGTATTCAACGCTAAGAACAAAGAAAAACAATCTTAAATAACCTATAAAACCAATAACTAAATAAAATCTAAAACCAAGAAATAAAAAAATAATATCTGTATTTACAATTAATACTGCTGCAATTGAGTACCACAGAAGTTAGTTACAGTTGCTTCAATGAGAGGAATGAAGCGACTGCACAAACAGTAGAAGAAAAAAAAATAATATGAAAGTAATTAATTTGCAGTTGAATATTCCTTTGTTAGCTTCCGCTGCTGCAATTCTCCTTGGTTTTTATTTTACCTAGTCCCCTGGTGATTCTGTATATTTTCGAGCAAAATTTTTTCCTTCTTTCTTTATCATGAGATTTTTTTTTCTCTTTGTTTTTGTCATGGCCGGCCAATTTCGCTTTTGGTCTTTCAGATTTAAATATTAGAATGATAAAAGCTATTTCTTTCAAAAAAAATATTTAAATACTGTATTTTAAACAAAAATTATAAATTTAGTTCAATCACAAAAAAGGACATTAAAAGACAAAAAGCAGCTGGAATCAGTGTCTATCTTTTCTATTTGAACAACAAGTTTAATTGATGAAATCAATGTAGGCCAGGCAAATAGATAAAATATTGGATACGTTGTCAAAATTAAACTTGTTAAGGATACTAAAAACAACAACAAAATTAACCACAAATATTTCTGTTATTTCGAACTATGCACAAAACCTACTATTAAGAGTGAATATATCTGAGTACAACCCTTGTTCCTAACAAACTCACCCTTGTTGAATAAACCCAAAGCATAAAAAAAGGTCTATAAGTATAAAATAGGATCATCTGGCATAAATATACACAAGTTAAAATCCGCTTATTTTGACCTAGCTCTAGATTAAGCCTCATTTAGGCTTGAACCCCTACATTATCCATTACACTACATATGTAAATACTTCAACAAAGTTATTAATTATTCCACAAATAGGGATACCACTTCGAGGAAAAAAGCCTATGGCTCAGATTTAAGTATCTTTTTTTTAATTGCAAACAATCCATCCTCAAATTCATTAAAATGTTCTAAATATTTGTCACAAACCTTCTCCTCAATCACTACCAATGAAAAAGTTTAATGGCTATAAAATTGTAAACTTTATTCTTTTCAGTATTAAATAAAAAAAAAAACAAGTTTTTTTAACTGAAAGTAAGGAGCGACATTAAAACTTAAAACGACCAGAAATTACTTCGTATATGAAAGATTCCTCATCAACGCCTCGCTCTTTACGCTAAAGTTTGACTCTTTCTCTCAATTCTTCTTTTTAAAACAGTAAAAAACTATATCGTAAAGAGCGGGGCGTTGATGAGGAAGCAGCCTCTTTATATACGAAGTAATTTCTGGTCGTTTTAAGTTTTAATGTCGCTCCTTAATTTCAGTTAAAAAAACTTGGTTTTTTTAATTAATTTCTGGACGTTTTTGAATCAATGCATGTTTTGATTTTGGCTCTCCGCAGAGGAATAATTAAAACAAAATTTGCATTTTTTTTTTGGCTAAATGGCTTTCTCATAATTTTGATCGAATGATTTTGAGAAAAAAAGAGCGGGGGAGGAAGCCTAGTTGCCCTCCGATTTTTTGGTTAATTAAAAAGGCAACTAGAATTTTTAATTTTTTACGAATATTTTTATTAGTAAAAGATTTACGTAACTTATAAATTAGCTTACGTAAAGAACTTTTGTATTCTCATATTTTTATTACATATATGAGGGGTTCCCCCCTTGTCAGATCCTCGCTCTTTACACTAAAGCTTAAATTTTGTCCCAATTCATTAAGAATGACCCCAGAATCACAAAAGCCGTAGAATAAATAGTTGAAATTACTAAAAATACTTTAGCGTAAAGAGCGAGGTATTAGGAGGAAGTGAGCCCCTCAAATGGGTAATAATTTCTGTTTGTTTTAAGTTTTAATGCTGCTCCTTACTTCCAGCTGAAAGAACTTTTTCATATTTACTTTTTCATTTTTTTTTTAATAATGCTAGTAAATCCTGCTCTCCCTTCATGGAGATTTTCTTCTCCCATGACAAACTATCGATGGAAAGTTCCCCCAGCATATCCCCCTCTTCTCAACCCTTCCCCCAACCAAAAAATCCTCCTGAAAACGCCTGTACACTTCCCAATAACCATTACTATATGTAAGCACTGGTCAAAGTTTGTAACTTGTTGCCCCTCCCACGGGGACTGTGGGGGAGTAAGTCGTCCCCAAAGACATAGTTATAAGGTTTTTCGACTACACTGAATAAAATGGCTATCTCAGAATTTTGATCCGTTGACTTTGGTAAAATAATTAGCGTGGGAGGGGGCCTAGGTGCCCTCCAATTTTTTGGGTCACTTAAAAAGGGCACTAGAACTTTTCATTTCCGTTAGAATGAGCCCTCTTGCAATATTCTAGGACAACTGGGTCGATACGATCACCCCTGGAAAAAAAAAAAAAAAAAAAAAAAAAAAAAAAAAAAAAAAAAAAAAAAAAAAAAAAAAAAAAAAAACAAAAACAAATAAACACGCATCCGTGATCTGCCTTCTGGCAAAAAATACAAAATTCCACATTTTTGTAGATAGGAGCTTGAAACTTCTACAGTAGGGTTCTCTGATACGCTGAATCTGATGGTGTGATTTTCGTCAAGATTCTATGACTTCTAGGGGGCGTTTCCCCCTATTTTCTAAAATAACGCAAATTTTCTCAGGCTCGTAGCTTTTGATGGGTAAGACTACACTTGATGAAACTTATATATTTAAAATCAGCATTAAAATGCGATTCTTTTGATGTATGTATTGGTATCAAAATTCCATTTTTTAGAGTTTTGGTTACTATTGAGCCGGGTCGCTCCTTACTACAGTTCGTTACCACGAACTGTTTGATAAGGAATGCGAAGATTGAAATATAAGCAGGTGTTACAGCCAAATGATTTGAAAAATTAAGGACAAGTTCTTCTTCAAAAAGAATAGGTCATTAAGCAGAGCAAATCGTGAGGTAAATACATGTATCTTTGAAAAAAGCTAGCAAATCTGCCAAACGAGTTTGAATGGAACAGGTTTTATTTCTTGTTTTTGTTGACTCATACAATCAACTAGTCTGATTTGAGTCCTTGTGAAGCGAACATTAAGTGAAAAAAGTCAGTCATTTAGTAAGTAAAATTTCTTGCTTTTTTATAAAGATTCTTAGCAAGGCGAAAATTCGGTAGAAAGAAAGTATACCGTTAGCTTCTTTATCCAATGATCGGTACTTGTCTGTTAAACTAAACACAATCAAGAACTACGCTGTGTAAGATCTGACAAAACCGGTTTGTCTCTCTGGAATCGGTTATGATTTGCTTATTTGGAGTGAGAAAAACTACGTCGTATGTATATTTTTATTGCATATTTAATACATAGAAGTTAGGTATTTATTATAATACGTTCTATGCGGCCTGCTTTCCATAATTGTTTGTTGTAGTTTCTATAATTTTGTTTCTATAGCATTATATCATCCTGTTTTGGTATATTTAATTACGATTAACCTAACTTTGCTTCTTGGGTGTGTTTCGTTTAACAGACAAGTACCTAATATTCTTATATTAATTGCGTCCCGGTCATCTACCCTCTAGGGGCTAGATATAGCCCTAGTATATCTAGTAAAGTTTGCTGGAAAAATGTTTGGCACTATCATTTGGGCTCAACACGCTCTTGACGCACGTGGTCCTTAATCCCGTGTTTACACTATGCTTTTCTATGCGGAGGTTTGACACAAGACGTCATAGAGAGAGAATAAGCAACTTTTTCCATTATTATCTTCTTTCACTTCTACATTTACCTATTAGAGCTTTATATCTTGACTGCGTTGTTTCCCCACAAACACTTTTTCACTTACCGGTATCCACTTTGTCAATATATAAAAATCGCACATTTAAATACATCAAAATAAAAATACATCTAAAATAAATAAACACATCTTTTATCATTTTTTCATTATGCTAATTTTTTCTTTTCTGTTCTTTTTGGCATAATTTGTTCTTACCAAATTATAGATACGTCACTTCCTTATCACAGAATTTTGAGGAGACCTAATTCTATTATTAACAGGTCTAGATACCCCACAGAGAGCTTCTTAGCCCACTTATGGGCTTGGGCATGGCCTAAAATACATTTTAATGAAAAAGCGCCAACTCTCCTAACCAATTTATCCCTTAACGTAACTCTTGCTACCTCATACCAATCACAAGCAAAAATAATATGCTCAAAATCATCTTAAGCACACCAAATATCACAATCTGGTGTAGGGCTTACCCTCCATTTATGGAGAACTGCATTCATTTTAGCATGACCTGTTCTAAGTTTAAAATGTACCGAATATACCGGATTTCATTACTCATGTACGGACATCCCTCCCCGTTGCATGTTTACAGTTTATTTACTAAGAAGAAAATAGTCGGACTAGCGAAAATTTGTTGAATATTTTAATTTGAGCTATTCATTTGTGCATAAGGGGCGGGGAAAGAATTTTCTTGTAATTCCTTCTGAAGATTGCAAAAAAATTAAGGGATTTTTTCCATTATATCCACACAAATATTTAAGATGCGTTTTCTAGTCGTTCCTGAGTGTTTAGTTGAAACAAAATAGCAACTTCTTGCTATGAGAAGTATATAATTAGAACTATACACTTGCATATTAGGAGGGGGTTGAGCGTAAGGTAAAGTGATGTGCCCTTAGGAGTAATATAATTAAGAATTTTAGGATTACTTATTTCATTCCTAAAAGTACATCACTTTGAGCCCCCCATCTCTAACATGCAAATAAATAGTCAAAACGATAAATTCCTCGTTCGTTTTCCAGACGTCACTCTTTTGTTTCAGCTTAATACGAGTATATTTAAGCAACTTGATCCATGAATAAATGACGGTATAGGTAAAACAGAAAAAGTCCAAATTTAGAAATAATTGCCACTTAGGGCCAATGCAAGGACTTTAAAATGGGTTTACGAGTGAAACTATAGTCTTGGAGATACCAGCTGTTTAGATTGAATAACACAGAATTTGAATATTGGAATCCCCAGCTCCCCCCTCATTTCATTTTGCAGCTTCTTCCCAAATTACGAGCAAAGCGTTTGTATACAAATTTTCGATAGCAGCTATCCCATGACATGTTTTGCGAGTTGAGACCAGTTTCTTGTAACCTTAGTATTTTTTTTCGACATTTAAAGACGACTTTTGGTCAATGTTTGGTATTACCGGAACAATTGTTTAGGGTGATGAAACTATTGTTAATAGATGCATTTGGACTTTTTGAATATCTTTTCTCTCTTGTAAAACTACCACAAACTCACCGTTATGGAGTTATTCCGGCCCAAATATTCTTGTATTTATACATATAGAATTGCAATCATTTCCGTTTTCGTTGATCGGATATTTGAAATCGCGAATCTGTAATAGTTTAGAAACAAATTTGGACTATTTGTGCCCAAATTTGCACATTCGGGGGTGGGGGTAAAGCATAGCGTATATTAAACACGTACACTAACCATTGCTGTATTTAATATATCCTATGCTTTACCCCCCCCCCTAATGTGCGAATATATAATAACTCCATAACGGTGAGTTTGCGGTAGTTTTGCAAGAGAGAAAAGATGTTCAAAAAGTCCAAATGCATCTATTAACAATAGTTTCATGACCCCAAACAATTGTTCCGGTAATACCAACATTATCCCGACTTTTTAATTATCGACTAATTAATATAGTACTTGACGTATTCCGGTGCCCGCTTCCTGAATCTTGACTATATGAAAGCGAGTTATCTGCGCTGCTCAGGGATAGACAAAAACCACGTGTTGGTATTTGGTAGGTAATTCCAGTGTAAAAAAAAAAAAAAAAAAAAAAATATAAGCACACACAAAGAATGACATAAACCAAAAAGAAAATGAAAAATATTGAATTCTTAAACATAAGAACACAACACTATAAGCACTTTCAATTTTAAGGGTGAGTGTTTATTTTCTTTTGTATAAAGATACAAAAGGAAAGTGTATTTTTTTTTAAATCTAGGGGTCAAAAATTTACTTTTTTTGTTACTTGTTTTTAGTTTTTGTTGAAAATTTTTAATCTCTGTCGGATGCATTTGTGGAAAATGCTGTGTGGGGTGTGGCTGCCCTCAGATCACTTAGATTCATAAAAAGAACACTAGAACATCTGATTTCAAATCAAATCAGCTCATGCCGGAGTTCTTACGTCCAACCTTTCCGTAAGAATATTATATGCCTTTAGACTTTTTTTTTTTTTTTTTTTTACCAAGGCACTAGAGATAGCCATTTTGTTCAGCGTAGTTGAAAGCTCTGGAAATTATGTACTTGAGAATGACCTTACCCCCATATCTTTCAGCGCAAGGGTTGTAAGTTATGCCCCGATAACTTACTAAAAAAAAAATACTTTGCGCCCAAATCGCTCTTTACTTAGGCAGCGCTATTCCACTGCCAATGGCACATTTTTATTATCGGTTGTTTATATTTCAAATGCATGTTTAAACTTGAAAAGACGACTCCTAAGATACTATGAGCATATTTCGAGCCATTGCGCTTTCCATGCATTATATTACTATGCTATGCATTATATTACTTTCGGTTCGCTTTTTCAAGTAATTCTTTCTCTTTCAGAAACACATCAGTTCAATAAAAATCGAAAGCATATATGTTCTGTATGCGATAAGTCTTATATAAGTAGGAAAAGTCTCAACTCTCATCTCAACAGCGTATACCATATGCAAATGATTCGTAAAAATAACGGTGAGTTGCATTTATATAACAATGGGAACAATTTATATGACAATGATAGTCCATATATTGAAGTCTGTACCCAACTATATATATATATATATATATATATATATATATATATATATATATATATATATATATATATATATATATATATATATATATATATATACCTTCCTGTCTCGTATTCTTTACTTAGGCAGCGCTATTCCGCTGCCAATGGCACATTTTTATTATCGGTTGTTTATATTTCAAATGCATGTTTAAACTTGAAAAGCCAACTCCTAACATACTATGAGCATATTTCGAGCCATTATATGCTATTCATACATTATATTACTTTCGGTTCGCTTTTTCAAGTAATTCTTTCTCTTTCAGAAACACATCAGTTCAATAGAAATCGAAAGTATATATGTTCTGTATGCAATAAGGCTTATAAGTAGGACCAGTCTCGACTATCATCTGAAGAGCGTATACCATATTCAAAAGAAACGTAAAAATGACGGTGAGTTGCATTTATATAACAATGGGAACAATTTATATGACAATGATAATCCATATATTAAAGTCTGTACCCAACTATATATACATATATATATATATATATATATATATATATATATATATATATATATATATATATATATATATATATATATATATATATATATATATATATATATATATATATATATATATATATATATATATATATATATATATATATATATATATATATATATATATATATATAATATCCCCTTACGGGAGACTTCTCTGTGGAGATTTCCTCCTACGTAAAATGCAAACTCCTCATAAATTTACCTCCTATCAATTTTATCCTGACCCCCCACCCTCGTAAAACTTCTTGCGAATAATTCAGCCAGAACAATTCTACTTGGCATATTTTCATTTGTAAATAATTTAATTGTTAATCGTTTCCCCAATCACTCCGGAAATTCCCCTTTCGTAATTTTTTTCCAGGAAATCCAGACATGGTAAAAATAGGTAATTCACCCAGAACTTATCAACATGCAAAATTGAGTTGTCTAAAAAAAAGACAAATAAAAAAATTTCATAAAGAAATTATGTAACATCTCACCCAGTGTAAAATTGTTCCTGGAAATCCCCCCCCCCCAGAAGCTTCCTTCCCACGGAATACTCTCTCCATGGAAACCAACCCCAAGCACAAAATCATCACTCATCTCTAAAAATGTCTGTATTTTTACCAATGACAAATACTAAACGTAAATAAACGGACGATTTTGCAGCTTACAGGCCTCTTCCCACAGTCTTTGGGGGGTCTTGTTACCCCTAAAGTTATAGTTATTGGTTGTGTCAATCATGCTCAAAGAAATGGTCATCACAAAATTTTGACCATATGACTTTTGGGAAGAAAGAGGCGTTGAAGGGGACTAGTTGCCCTCCAATCTTTTTGGTCTCTTAAAAAGGGTACTAGAACTTTTAATTTCCATCCAAATGCACTCACTCTCATTCTTCTAGGACTATTATTTTGATACCATCCCCCATTAGAAAAAAATAATGAAAAAAAAACAAATAAACATGCCTCGGTGATCTTTCTTATGGAAAAAGAAAATCCAATAATCCACATTTTTGTACATAGCAGCTTGAAACCTCTACAGTAGGGCTCTCGGATACATTGAAGCTGATGGTATGGTTTTAATTGAGAGTCTTTGGCCTTTCGGGGGTTCCCCCTTTTTTCGAAAATCAGGATAATCTTTTTAGGCTCGTAACTTTATTAGGCAGCAACAAACTTGATGAATCTTACACATTTGGAATCAAAATAATAAGCTGATTCTTTTGATGCATTTATTAATATCAAAACTTCGCTTTTTAGAGTCTCGGTTACTATTGAGCCGAGTCGCTCCTTAATTACAGTTCGTTGCCATGAACTGCTTGATTGACTCACAGTGAAGGTAATATGCGGTAGCAAAAAAATCCTATACCCCCATTGAAAATTTTTGACACGAATGTGAAACCACACAAGATTCATGATCCCGCCTTCGCGCACGCGCAATTACATATGTTTCCAATGGAGAACCAAGTAACAACTGAAACTATGGCTTTAATGTATATGTTCAGAGTCTAATTACGTGCTATCAAAAGTGTATCATGTTTGGAAAAAAGAAATATTTTGCTACTGGTACACATACTTGTATTCTGGATCGACTGCAGAAAATATCTTTAAGTGCCTTTAAATAGGCTTTTGAACAGCCGTATTGATGCTGTCCGGCTCTTATCAAACAGTTCGCGGTAACGAAAGGCAAATACATCCTTTGCCAATGCAGGTGGATAAGTCCATACGATATCAAACAGTTCGTGGTAACGAACTGTAGTAAGGAGCAACCCGGCTCAATAGTAGCCGAAACACTAAAAAACAGAATTTTGATACCAATAGTTGCACCAAAAGAATTGCGTTTTAACGCTGATTTTAAATACGTAAGTTTCATCAAGTTTAGTCTTACCCATCAAAAGCTACGAGCCTGAGAAAATTTGCCTTATTTAGAAAATAGGGGGAAGCACTCCCAAAAGTCACTGAAACTTAACGATCGAAATCATACCATCATATTCAGCGTATCAGAGAACCATACTGTAGAAGTTTCAAGCTCCTATCTACAAAATGTGGAATTTTGTATTTTTCTGCCAGAAGACAGATCATCGATGCGTGTTTATTTGTCTTTTTTTCCCAGGAGTCATCGTATCGACCCAGTGGTGCCTGAATAACGCAAGAGGGCTCATTCTAACGGAAATTAAAAGTTCTATTGCCCTTTTTAAGTGACCAAATAATTGGAAAGCACCTAGACCCCCCCCCACGTTCATTTTTGCCCGAAGTCACCGAATAAAGATTTTGAGATAGCCATTTTTTCAGCATAGTCGAAAAACCTAATGACTATGTCTTTGGGGATTACTTATCCCCCATAGTCCCCATGCGAGGGGCTGCAAGTTACAAACTTTGACCATTGTTTACATATAGTAATGGTAGTTGGGAAGTGTACAGACGTTTTCATGGGGAATTTTTCGCGTTGTGGTGGGGGTGGGTCAGGGAGAGGGGGCTAGGTTGGAGAATATTTCCATGCAAGAATTTGTCATGAGAGAAGACAATATCCATGAAGGGGGTGCAAGATTTTCTAGCATTATTTTAAAAAAAATGAGAAAATAAACGAAAAAAAGTTTTTTCAACTAGAAGTAAGAAGCAGCATCAAAACTTAAAACGAACAGAAAATATTACGTATATAAGGGGGTTCGTCTCCTCCACAATACCTTGCTCTTTACGCTAAAGTATGTTTAGTAATTTCAATTATTTATTATATTGTCTTTGTGATTTAGGGGTCATTCTCAAAAAATTGGGATGAAATTCAAGCTTTAGCGTAAAGAGTGAGGCATTGGCGTGGGGGCAAACCCCCCTCATACACGCAATAAATACAAACAAATAGAGACTTTCGTTACGCAAGTTAATCCGTAAGTTACGTATATTTATTACTAATAAAAACGTTTGTAAAAAAATTTAAAATCTAGTTGCATTTTTAAGTAACCAGAAATGAGAGGGCAACTAGGCCTCCTCTCCCACCTTTTTTTGTATCGAAGTCGTCCAATCATAACTATGAGAAAGCCATTTAGCCCAAAAAAATTAATATACAATTATTTTTTTTCTTAATTGTTCATGTGCAGTGAGCCAAAATCAAAACATGCATTAATTCAATGAGGTTCAGATACTAAATAAAAATACATTTTTTTTTTTAACTGCAAGTAAGGAGCGACACTAAAACGAACAGAAATTATTCTGTGTATGAAAAGGGTTTTCCCCCTCTTGAACGCCTCGCTCTTTACGCTAAATTTTTTATTGTTTTAAAAAGTAGAAATGTGACGAAGAGTCAAACTTTAGTGTAAAGAGTGAGGTGTTGAAGAGGGGACAACCCCTTTCATATACAGAATAATTTCTGTCCGTTTTAATTTTTAATGCTGCTCATTACTTTCAGTTGTTTTTTATTTAATTTCTGTTAAGAAACAACCGTAATGCATTAATACTCATACCTGGAGCATATGCAAATTTTAATTTGATTGGTGTATTAGTTTATGTAATCAATAATATACTACTTCACATTCTTAAAGTGAAACAAAGAGGAAACTGATGCTAATGAGAAAAATCAAACATATCATGTAGGATTAATGGCGATTCTATTCTTTCTTTAGGTTAAACTGAACTCCCACATACTTTACGTGCACTTTAGAATATAAAGCAGAGCAAAGAAAGAATATTCCATTCCTAGTCAACGTACCAGCCTGTGGTGGTAATTCATGCAAGTTGATACATCCAAATTTTATGATTTGCCGTCAACCCTTTTTCCCCTCCCCCTAGATAGTGAAATTATACTCCCCATCTTCAAAAATTGTCGTGGATCAAACCCACTGCTTAATCTACCAATGCTCTTCCAAGCTAGCCTAGGTGCAGCTCTTCCAGGCTCCTTTGTGCAGAACAGGTTTTGATATAATCATTAATAATCTACTACTACTACTACTACTAATAGTAATAATAATTCACTTCAGCACCAAGCCGCCTGAGGCCAACACAGGTGCCTACTCCATCCAACTCTCCATCGCCCGCTCCTCCTCCAACCTAATCTATTCAAGGCCTCCCTCTTTACACCCTCCCAAGAAGCTTCCATTTCCTTTCAATCTTTATTTATGACATCCTCCCAACCCAGACGAGGACGACCCGCTTTCCGTGTAGCCCCAGGCGGTTGGCCGAAAAGGACAATCTTCGGCAATCTGTCATCCTTCATCCGCAGAATGTGGCCTATTCATCTCAACCTTTCTTTTATTATAGCCCTAGAAAGGGGGATTGAACCACATTTTTCGTACAACCTACTGTTTGAAATACGGTCAGTCAGCCAGGTAGCCAGAAAAATTCGTAGGCAATTTCTCTGGAAAACATCTAGTAAATTTTCATCTGCTTTTCGGAGCACCCATTCTTCAGAGCCATATTTGACCACCGTCATCACATGCTGAAAATATTCCGCTGTTTTCTATAATATTGCAAATCAGTTATCCCATTTTCTTTGGAATTTTGACTTTTTTCACAAATTCGCCAGGTGTCAAACTTTCAGCAGCGCTAGATTTTTAATCCTTATTTTCATTAATTTCATATTATCAGCGTTCTAAGCTCGATTATATGAATAACAGAACGAGCTAATAATAAAAAAAACTAAGAGGTAATTGAAAAGAGGTAAACTCAGAAAACTTAGAAGACTAACTAAGAAAACTAAGTAGAAAACTAAGAGCTAATAAAGAAGTTTTTTGTAGTGGGTTATATGTAAATTATTATTTTTATTTTTATTATTATTATTATTATTAAAAGAGGTAATAAAAAAATTCGTTCCAAGACAGTACAACCAGTACCATCGAGTTTCAACCAGCAACATGCTAAAACTAATTATTAAAGCATAATTAAAATTATTAGCTACATATATGCGCTTATCTTTCCTATAATTCTGCTTTGTTTGCTAAAATAATAAATGAATGATATTTTTTGAAGTGGGAAAATTGATTTATTTTGAACATTTTCATTAACGAGGTAATGTTTTGCTTAGGTTTATCTTATTTCATGGCCTAAAGAAGAATTTAAATTGCTGAATTCTGCATAGTTTCACAAATTTAGAGGTTGGATTCTGCAATCACTGCTCCTTAATAAAAACAAAATTTCAGTAAATTGAAAGTAAACTCAGTTTAATCTTCTTCTGAACGTTTCTTATCTCACTGAACCATTGCACTGTCAGTTTTTATTCCTATTTTACTCCAGTTTTTATTCCAGCTTTTATTTCTATGTCAGTTTTATTCCTAGTTTTTATTCCTATCTTTTCCAAGATAAAATGTTAAAGGTTCGCTTCCATTCGTTTTCCATTTTTTCGGCATAGTTAACAAGATTTCTATATCAATTAAACGGACTTACATTTCCTTAGGCCCAGCAAATGCCCTGTCATAGTAAAAGAATTCCTTATGCATCCTAATAGTCTCAGTTATGGATGTTCTTTGACAGAGTGAAACTGACAAATAAAACAGATAAACCTGTCTGTGAATTAGTAAGTATTTCTCATTTTCTTTTCCTTTATCTTTTCGTACCTTTCCTCTTTTTCCTAGATTTTGTTTGACTTTCACATTTATTGATTGATGAAAGTTGTCATCAAAGTTATATGTGACAAAAGAGTCAACAAGAAATCAAAGGCAAGACTCATTTTAAGGTTAATTGTTTCCTTTTTATAGCAGTCATAAATGTTTTACGTAGGCATTACGTTTTACGTAATGTTTTACGGCATTACGTAGTCGTGACAAAAGGCAAAAGGCACATCATTGCTTGGGTGTAAAAGCAACACAATTTGCACTTTATTGAAAACAATCCTTGTTTCCCTTACCTTAGACTTAGTTCCTCCAGTGCCTCTGGAGGCGCACAGGGGGTCAGTGAGTAGCCTTCGATCTTCCCTCGTGTGAGCTGCTGCGTAAATGTCTTCCCACTCTTGAATGAGACTCGTCTGGAGGGCTCTTCTGTCACCTTCATAGGTCCCAAGGAGCGTGTTCATTGGTCTTTTTTGGTGACGGGTGCCTTCCAGTTGCCAATAGAGGAAAATTTTTGGAAGTCTGTGATCTGACATGCTGAGAATGTGTCCGAGGTATCGTCATCTACATTGTCGTACAACGATTGTGATATCTGGATGGCCTGTGCTGCTACGGATCTCGTCGTTTTTGACACAGTTCCTCCAACTGATTCTAAGGATTTGGCTAAGACAGTTAATCTCGAAGGCAGTAAGGCGTTTCTCCTGTTCCACCGTTAGCTTAAGGCATTCCATAGCGCAACTCAGGACAGACAGTACATTGCTCTTGAACAACCTGAATTTTAACTTCAGCGAATATACGGTGGATTTCCAGACTGGTAGAAGTCTCTGAAATGATGCATTGGCCAAGGCTATCCTGATGCACAATTCTTTTTCAGAGTCGCAACAGGAAATGATTGTACTCCATAAGCACTTGAAGTCTGTCACCAGTTCGATGTCTTCTCCTCCTAGTTTGATTCCCATGGGCGAAATACCGCTTGACATAGCTTCTGGCTTTGGGGCGTTGATACGTAGTCTGGATTGTTCAGCTCTCTCTGCAAGCTTGTTCAGGAATTCCTGAAGTTTCTGCTTGTCGGCTTTTATGAGCCCAATATAATTGGCGAAGTCGAAGTCCTGAAGAAGTTTTCCTGCAATCTGGATTTATTGCATATTTATCTGTCTAAGGATGTAGTCTACAACTAGGACGAAGAGGAGGGGTGACAGGACACAGTCTTGTCTGACGCCAGACATCACCTTGAAGCAGCTTCTTTCACGTCTCCTTTCTTGAAGAGTTTGACGACGATCCCTGTTCCACTGTCTGTGGGGAATCTTTCGGTCTGCCAGAGGAGCAAGAAGAAGGACAGCGAGATGGCCAGGCTTCAACGCAGACTGAACTTAATCACTTCAGCTGAAATTCGGTCTCTATCAGGGGCCTTTCCATTCTTAAGTTTTTTAGCTGCTGAGATGAACTCGTCAGCTATCGGCTTTTTCCCATGTGAAGACTGAAGAGAGGTTGGTCTGGTGTTTCCAGTGATACTGCTCGTTCGATGATTAATAAGGGTTTCGAAATAAATTTCCCATCGTTCCGTTTGTTCTTCTGCATCTGTCAGAAATCTTCCGTTTTCATCTTTCATAGAACATCGGTTTAGCTTTTGCAGATCGCCTCCCAGGCTTCTTCGACGTCTTCTGGTAGGCTATATAAGTCTTCAAATTTATTGGAAAGTTTGATGCCAAACGGATATCAGACGCCCTTGTCACTTAGTTTGTCCACGTCAAAGCTTCCGAGTATGTCTGTCTTCAGCTTCCGATTATTAGACTTTAACTTCAATTTTAGTATGATGACTACTAGTTCGTGCTCTGAACCAACGTTTGTGCTTTTGAAACTTCGAACGTCTTCTAAACTAGTTTGCCATCTCCGGAGGATCAGGAAATGATCGATTTGATTACGGTGCCATCTGGGGATGTTCAAGTATATTTGTGGATATCTTTATGCTGACAGAGCGTGTCACCGATCAGCAAATCAGTCCCCATAGCGAAGATAACAAGTTGAGCTCCATTTTCGTTTAAGGTGTCAAGCCCGTGGTAACCCATGACTTCAGAGAAAAAGGCCAACCTGTCTTGGCCAACATTTGCGTTCAGGTTTTCTGCGATACAGGTGACGTTTTAGGATGTGATTGAATCAATCAAAGACTAAAGATTATCGTAGGACTCATTTTTAAGGGTGCCATCAGCATTGGCGCGTAAAACACAATCTACGACAGTTTTGCGTGGTTAGAAACAAATCTTTGACAAATTACATGCCGATGGCGTGTTGTGATTCAATTCAACTTCCCCCTCAATATTCTTTGAAAATTTTACCTTCATACTCTTAGGCATAGTTGTAATAGGAGTCGAAGTAGCAGCAATAGTAGGAGTACTTGTAGCACTAGTTGTAGGAATAGAAGAACTAGTGGCGAGATTAGTAGTAGTATTAACAATAATAGCACTAGTTATAGCAGCGGCTGTAGTGTTAAGGTATTGTCTTTTGGTCAGTTGAAAATACCCCTCATTAAGCTGCGGAATTTTCAACTTAAACAATTGAATGTTGCTATGATATTACAGATGTTTCCTTTTGATAACATGAACGCTCATAGTGTGTTTCAATTTAGTTCAATATTCCCCTCAACACTTCCTAAGCTTGTTGTCTTATTATTCATTGCGTTAGTAGTAATTGCAACACAAGTAGTTGTAGCAGTAGTAGCAGTAACATTGGTGATAATATTAGTAGCAGTGTGTCCATACTTCCTTTTGGTCAATTGTATTTCCCTTGAAGCACTCTTTGAAAGTTCCAACTTAATACCGTAGTCTATTCCTGAGATACACCTTTTGAAATTCTGGATGCATATAGTGTGTTTTGATGTTCACATTTTCCTCAATATTCTCTCTAAGTTTCATCTTTATACTCTCGGTTTTAATAGTACTAGTGTCATAGTGATAGTGGTAGCAGTAGAAGCAGCAGTAGCAGTAGTAGTGTTAAAAAGGTAGGTAAAGGATACGGCATTAGACTTTACAGTCCGTACCGGCGGTGCTGATCTCCGTTTCTTGGCCCTTCAGCCAGGAAGTGCAATGGGGGGTTGAGGGCCAGCCATCCTGTGCTTTCGCAAACCCTTCCTGTTTACCTTCCCCAGATTTCTCCAGGTACCCATTTAGAGCTGGGTCGACTAGGGTCGACTGGGTCGACTAAGCTTACAGAGTCACACCACTGACCCCCGTCCCAAACTGAAGAATTGGGTACACTGGGACTCGAACCCGCGTCCCCTCAGACAAGGGATCCCGAATCCAGTGCACCAACCCACTCGGCCATGACGGCTTAGTAGTAGTGTTATATTAGTAACACTAGCAGCAGCAGTAGGAACAGCAGTAGTAGTGTGCACATGTTGCCTTTTGTTCAGTTTAATACCTTCCTCATGATGCACTTGTAGTTTCAGCTTGATATGGTAGGCCATTCCAAAGATATTGCTGATACGGCCTTTCGACAATCTGTATACACCTACCATGTTTTGATTTAGGTCAACTTTTCCCTCAACATTTTCTCAAATTTTCACTTCAATATCCTCAGCCTTGATAGTACTCGGCACAGAAGCAGTGGTAGTAGTTGAAGTAGTAGTAGTAGAAGCTCGCAAATACTGTTTTTTGTCAATAAAACTACTAAATGTAAAGAATGGGCGAATTACATAATTTATAGCCATTTCCCTAAGGGCTTTGGAGGGGTTGACGTCCCCAGTTACATAGTCACTGGACTTTTAAACTTTGCTGAACCCTATTTCAAAATTTTGTTTGGATGTTTTTGGGGAATAGATGGGGGCGGTAGAGGGGCTGGCTGCCCTATGATCACTTTTGACTCTTAAAAGGCCACTAGAACTTTCAGTTTCCGATTACCTCCTTCCGAAGTTTATACGACAGCTCCCTCTATGCGAAGTGCCTTAGTGAAAAAAATAGTGATAATACATTGCGTCCACATCGCTCTTTACTTAGACACCGCTACTGCACTGCCTATGATATGTTACGACCTACTTTACTGGTAGTATTTAGGATAGTTTATTGGTACAAAATGCCTTCTCATTCCAGTGGTTTTAGCATCTGTTTTGACCGTACTTCTGCCTCCTGCCTGCTACCTATTTTGGATGAAAATACGTTGTGCGATTCTAATTTTTACGGGAATCGCTCTGGTAGGCCTACGTGCTATTTATTTAGAAAGTATTTTTGACCTTAGCAGATGAATACGCAGGGAAATGGCATCAAATTTTGTCGCCAAAGTCCTAAATTATACTGAACATTTGGGTCATCTTTTTCAAATTAAACAAATTTAACTATTTTTTGCTGCCCCCCCCCCAAAAAAAAATAATCATTTGTAATCGTAAAGCTGCTAAATCAAATTACCACTGAAAAGGATATATATTATCAATTTTCTTAAAAATAAAACTTGTATTAGCAACAACGAGAAATTATATAATACTCATTGATTTGTTTCCCTTGTTATGGAGCATAATTCTTAGCGATGTTATATATTGCTCTTTTTTCCTTTTTTCTTTTCTAAGGAATTCATTTTCAGTGCAAGAATGACACAATGTCCCACTGATTATCCTAAGTTTCTGGTTATCACATATTCTATTCAGTCTTGAAATATTATCAGAAGGATAAAATTATTAGTAGAAGAAGGAATGATAAAAAAAAAATCAGAAGTACCATTGTTTTAAAGCTTTTTTGAAATAATATTTCAGTCTTTAGCTTATTTATATCTAAAACGTAAAACGGAGGTTAATCCGTATATCAGTATAATTAAGCTTTCTGAGGTTTGAATTCAGCAATGAGGTCTGAGGTTGGAATTCAGCAATTCAGCTGTTAGGTTTTAAAACGCATAAAAAGACATTTTGCTTATGGGGCTCCTAGGCATAAATTGGACTAATTAACCATATTAATTCATTAGTTTAATATCTTGTGAAACTTTTGGTACAAAAATATTTCACCTTATCAGAACAAAACACATTCAAACAATTTTGCCAGCCTCTTCGCTACTAAAATAGTATTTTTACAGCAAGAGAATCTTGGCTCCAAAATTTTCATCTGCTACTCTATTAATAAAATTTAAAGATTGTTGCATGGCTTTTGGTAAAAACTGGCATATGTCAGGCTCCTTATTACTTAGAAAGTAATTGTTACTTGAAGGGGAGTGTGGAGCTAAGAACTATCATCTGGTAATTCAGTTAAAATTTGGAACAATAAAATTTTAACCAAGGACTACTAAGCCAAGGATATACATCTAAGGTACCTACGAAAAAGATTTCATGCTCCAAAGTTAGCATAAAAAAGTCTATTTTTTGGTGACATATGCTACCTTATCTTACAATTGCACTGTTAGTAAAGGTAAAAAAAAGGTAAAGGATGCGGCATTAGACTTTACAGTCCCTACCGGCGGTGCTGACCTCCGTTTCTTGGCCCTTCAGCCAGGAAGTGCAATGGGGGGTTGGGGGCCAACCATCCTGTGCTTTCGTACACCCTTCCTGTTTACCTTCCCTAGATTTCTCCAGGTACCCATTTAAAGCTGGGTCGACTCTGGCTGAGCTTACGAAGTCACGCCACTGACTCCCGTCCCAAACTGAACAATTGGGTACACTGGTATTCGAACCCGCGTCCTTTCAGACAAAGGATCCCAAATCCAGCGCACCAACCGACTCGGCTAGGACCGATTTTAAATTAAGTATTAGCCTTAAAAATAAGCTCTTAGGTTTTACGATGTTTTGAGGTATTGCTAGTATCTCTTTAATTTCTAAAAAATCCTTTTTATAGATAACTTTAACCATTGAGATAAACGTACATAACAGTAATTATTTTAAGATCAAAACAAAATAGGTTTTCATAAGACAGTTCTTTTTCAACGTCACTTACTAAGGAGTCTATGAAAGGGAATTGCAATATAGGGAGTTTCAAGCCTCCAGCTAAGGGTTTCTGACCACATAAAGTATAATGATACCTTTATATGTTTTTTACCCCTTCAAAACAGAGACGACACCAAAACTTACTATTTTTTTGCCCTTTGACGCTTTACGATGGTGTTATTGAGACAAATTTGCAAAAAGCACGTAGATATAATCAAGAGCTTTAAAGCAGGCTAATAAACATCCATTTACGATGTTGTAGTAGCCAGTCAGAAATGAAAATCAATCAGCCAACAAAGATTATTGCATACCGGAGCTGGTTTAACAAAGTCTTTTAGCCCCCAAATTAATTTTTGTTGTTAGCTAAAGAACAATCTATATTGAGTTGGTTTTATTTTTGAATTCGTTTCAAGTTTCAGCTATTTTATGAGTAATTTTTAGCTCATCTTTCATTTATAGGGCTCTTTACTTTTTTTTTAACTACTTTAATTTTGTAGATTTTTTATTTTATTTATTTTAATGAAAACTTTTTCAGGAGCGTAACGGAGGTACCAATATCTATTTTACCTCAGTCGAGATTACTCCACGAGTTTAATATACACACTGTCCAGGATGTGATTAATATTTTGTCATAGATAGGTTTCTTTTGAACCATTCTATATTCACGATTTTGACTAAATATTGTCTTTAAGCCTACTTACCCACAAGATATATCATGGCATTCATGGCAATCCTTGGCTACATCAACATTTTTCCGGTGGGAAACACCATAAATCTTGCCCTTGTGGTCATGGTCCACTATACAACTGTAAACCGTAATTAACCAACCATAGATAACATGGCAAAACTAGAAGAGAGAGCCGCGATGTGAAGTTCTGCTCCGGTATTTACCTGGTAAGCCTTATCAATTTTTTTCTCCAAAATTACTATAATACTCCTAAGAATACAAAGAAACCTTTCCAAGTAAAAAAAAAGTAGTAAGTCACTAGACCCTTAAAGTCCAAACCAGCGATGCTGATTCCGTTTCATGGCCCTTCAGCCAGGAAGTGTAATGGGGGGCTGGGGGCCAACCATCCTGTGCCTTCACACACCCTTCCAAGTCAAACCTGTGTCTTAATAATTTATACTGGAATGATGAAAGGTTTATCGAATTTATTTGCTAAAGAGGAATGTTCCTGATTTCAATATTTATTTAAATTCGAATTTCTGAGTGACCCATTTGCAACCTTCCGATATTTTAGTCATTTACCTATTAGAGTTTATTCTTGCGATTTTTCTAGAAAAATCTTTCTATTTATGACTTGCAGTGCGACTGAAAAAATTTTAAAGAGTAATGAAGTAACATAAAATAATAAAATAAAGAGTAATATGCCTTCAGTTTTATCTTTTCCTTTAAAAAACAGTGGGTACTCATACATATAGTTTATTGCTATGAAGTGCTTGATCAAGGGCCCTCCAACCTCTATCAACCCAGTTTTTCTAATTCAAGTTTAATCTTCATAATCAATACTTTGTTCCTTTCTGAAGAAAAATCTTCCCTGACAAACACCTTTTGAAATATCTCTCATAGGGAGTGGGAATATGTTTAAACCCCAGTTAAGACCATTGAACGATCATTTTTACAGTTTTCATTTGAAAAATTCAACTTGAAAAGATGAAATACTGATCTTTAGACAGATCGTCAATGTCGAATAGCAGAATAGTTTTAAAAATGAGCTTCGATACAATAAAAAAGTTATTTATCAAAATGAATGATTGTGACATTGATAAAATAAATATGCTATATTGACACAAAATACAAACGACACAATACAATTATGCATTAATTGACTATAAAATGGCTGTTAAAGCATTTAATTAGCCAAAAGTAAAAAAAAAACTATTTTAAGAACTATAATTTTTAGAAATCACTATCAAGATTGACATTTAAGGGTGAATCTACCGGAAATAAAATACTCTGATAGGAGTGAAAAGAGGAGTTAAAAAAATTTATAACAATGCAGTTTAAGCAACAAATCAAAAAGATAGTTCAGATATATAATCTGAAATATTAGTTTCCTTATTACTTTACTAAAAACACAACAGTTTTTCATAAGAAAGAATGATCGTTCAGGAGTAGAAAATTTAGTATCAAGCCTGTGCAAATCGAAAAAATTCAAACCAGCCAAATATCGTAACTTCATCGTAATTTAGCGTATCAGAGAACCCTACTGCAGAAGTTTCAAGCTCCTATCTACGAAAATGTGGAATTTCGTATTTTTTGCCAGAAGACCGATCACGGGTGCGTGTTTATTTGTTTTCTTTTTTTCCAGGGGTGATCTTATCGACCAATTAGTGCTAGAATATCGCAAGAGGGTTCATTCTAACCGAAAGTAAAAGCTCTAGTGCCCTTTTTAAGTGATCGAAAAAATTGGAGGACACCTAGGCCCCCTCACACGCTCATGTTTTCCCAAAGTCAATGGATCAAAATTTTGAAATAGCCATTTTGTTCAGCATAGTCAAAATACCTAATAACAATGTCTTTAGGGACGACTTACTCCCTCACTGTCCGAGGGGGAGGGACTGCAAGTTACAAAATCTGACCAGTGTTTAGGTATAGTAATGGTTACTGGAAAGTGTACAGACGTTTTCAGGGGGATGTTTTTGGTTGGGAGGGGGGTTACACGGGAGGATCTTTCCATGGAGGAATTTGTCATGGGATTAGATAATTTCCACGAAGGGAGCGCAGGATATTCTAGCACTATTTAAAACAAAAACAAAACAACTAAAAAATAAATATGGAAAAGTTTTTTTCAATAAGGAGCAGCATTAAAATTTAAAACGAACAAAAATTCGTATTTATATTTATGACGATAAATTTATATTTATCAAGAGATTCTGTCTGTATTGTCGCAAAAGTGAACTGGAAGGCGAAAATCTTTTTTCGTAATAACAAGGAGGGGAAACTTAAAATCCTAACTTCTTTTAGGCTGTCGAAATGATATTTTGAATTGCATATCACAACAGAGTTGAGAACTTAATATTTAAACTTCGTTATTGTGAGTATATTGAAAGTAAATGCACGAGAAGTGCAAAGATATAATTAATTTATGTTTTGGATTTTGGTTAACAAATGGTGGCTACTTTACCGCCTATTTTCATCTAGTTAAAGCTCCACATTATGTGACATATTAGCTCCTCTGTTCATCCTAAAGCATTGGAATAAAGGCCGAACTCTGTTGAAATATCTGAACATTAATCATTCGCACAAGTTTTTAAAACTAAGTATATGAGTCAAAATACTCCTTCAAAGGTGGGAGTAATCATTTAAGAAAAAAAGATTTTCAAGAAACAAATTATAAAAAGCAAATAACTATGTGTTTATGCCATATGGGTCTCTGACTTCTCAGTTTGAATCAGTGGAATGGCGTTAATTTTTTTTCATACATTTACTAATGACATGCTAAAAAAAAGTAGAAATTCTCACCGCTTGAGGTAACTACGGATATTGAATGTAATGACATTACTTCAATATTAAGAAAGAATTTCTCACCTTCTCCATACCAACCTGTCACAAAATATACTTATGTTTATGTATAGAGGCTGAATATATTTGTTCATAAAATCGTATACAGTATACTGCTATATTTACTGCTCAGGATTTTATACCTATTTTGGTGCCGCTCATAATATCCTACTATATTTCCACTATTAGTTGTCTATAAATCAAAATTTTTAAAGAACTATTCTCTTATCTAGAGCTAAATCTGTGCCAAATAACAATTTTGTTTTTGTGCTCAACAGACGTATCGAGATTTAAACGTTAGAATTGAATATCTGAACATTGTAAGATTAAAAAGAATCAATTAAAAATCTACCATAGCTTGAAACCCTGAGAATTTTAATCACCATTCTATAGTTATCAAAAATAAAATAACAAACACAAGCACATAATTATTTGGTATTATTAAGGAGTATTTTAACTCATATAATTAGTTTCAAGAACATACTTACCTGTACTTGAACTTGGGTCACGTTCGAGTCTTGTTCAGGCCCATCCTGGCATACAGAAATTGCCGACAAGCGTCCTTCCATCATTCTCTTTCAAGTGCAACTGGCTCGATCACTGAATCCATTGTATATTCAAGCGATGCCCTTCCTTCTTGAAACCTCCCATTGGCTCGAAGTCGGCTCTAACTGGCGATAGCCATGTATTTTTTTGTCCTCAAGGCTTCTTCTTCCAGTGCGTAAGGGGTTGGCTTTTCAAGCACTGTTTGCTGAACGAGTCATCCGGTCGGCGCAGTGTATTCCCGAACCACCGTACTTGTCACTTCGGCAACATCTGAGACAACAACTACATTTTCTTCTAATGACATCATTATAGATGCGGTCAGAGCGGCGCAGGCCAAGAATACAGCGCAGACACTTGTGGTGGAAGACGTTCAGGTTATTAGCTTCTCCAGCTCTGAGGGGCCATGTTTCGTAACCATAAAGAAGTACAGAGTGGATCAACGCGTTATATATCCGGAACTTTTTTTGAAGGGAGATTTCATTTTGTAACCAGAAACACCTCCGAAGCTGCTGCCCAGGCGGCAGGGATGCAGCTTTTTATTTCTCTTAGAGCTTAGCCCTTGGGATTTATTAGGGAATTTAAATATTTGAAATTCTGGACCTCCTTGATTGGGACGCCATTTAATGTGATCGGAGTTTCATCTAGCCCAGCGATGCGCATTGACTTTGTTTTCGATTGGCTGATCTTTAGTCCGGTAGCAAGGGATCTAGCAGCAATGTCGTCTATAATGAGCTGTGCTTCTGTTACAGACTCAGCCAAGATATCTACATCATTGACGTAATCAAGGTCTGTTATTAATACTGTTGGACTGATTGCCACACCTTTGTATTTGTCAAGGGTTTTCATGATCTGGTCAATGACAAAGATAAATAAAATGGGCGATAGGGCACAACCTTGTCGCACTCCTACGTCAATTGATAGCACATACCCACGTGTATCTTTATTAAAGTTCATATTTTTCAGACGATTTTGGTCTTTATTTGAATATTTTAGGACGAATATAAGAGGAAATACTAACGAAGAGCTTTAAATTGAAAGGATTAGCCATTATAAACATTCACCGAAATATTAAGGTAGACATCGACTGTGTAATAAGCGGATACGACGGGAGTGGAAAGAGAAAAAAAACTTTTTCTTATAAAATTGTGAATTCCGTAATTTAAGGAAAATATATCAAACTTTAAAAAGTGGAAAGATATGCTGCATTGTTATGAAAAGTGAACTTTTGATTAGTAAATTTTTGGGATTTCGTCAAAATTGACACTGTTTATTAAAACACTATTTTTAAAAATAAAAAGTGACCAGTTAATGTTTTATTGTGTATATTAGCCCTTGTTTTAAATATACGTAAACCTTCGTTTAAATCTCTTCCATGTATTTCTATCTCTTTCTTCCATGTTTCTTGTTACACCCCTAAACGAACTAATATTTCATGTGTGACCTTTTATGCATATACGATTGTATCTTAATCCTCATTTACTACTCTTCATCACCATCATAGTTACTAAGCGATGCCATATAATTATGCGACAGGCTCAATGGTTCAATCAAAACAAATAGTCACAAAGAATGCATAACTCCAAAAGATGGTTCAAGACAAATTTTGTTTTTGACAATACAAAGCTTAATTCACTTGCTATAGTGGTCAGTAGTGCAAAGGCTAAAAATTATGCAGAAAATATTAAATATCACAATTATTTTTTGATGGTGAACAGCGTTTTATTTTTTATGGTGGGGTGGCTTTTACAAGTTACTTTTTTTTGTATTAGTATTTTTACATCCTTTTTTTTTTACAGATTAATTAAAACTTTAACCTTCACTAGATTTTGATTAAATTTACGACTATTTTCACTACCTACCGACGACGTATAATTGCTGAGGTTGCCTTCAAATTGCTGGTATTTCTTTATTCGCAAGTTTATTCGAGCAACCTATCATACGGCCCCCACTGAACAAAATCCTGGATATGCCCCTGGTTGGAGCCATGTCTACCTTACTTTCTGCGTAGGCATAAAAGTCCAGTAAATAGGGACTAAAAATGAAGTAATCTACTTAAAACAAAAATCATTGGATGTAATGATAACGTAAATACGAATACATTAAATGCTCATAGACAATTTTTTTTGCACGGAATGAGTTACAGCTCGAAATGTGGAAATTGACGCAGAGTAATTAAAAAGAGCAAGAGAAAACATAGTCTCGTTGCGGATGGTTAAGTCACTTGAACAATTCTAATTCCTCTGTCTACTGGGTAACCTTTCCAAATTTTCCTTTTAATTGCATGTAATTCATTTCTATATCTCTTTACGTTTTAAGTTTTTCATTTTCTTTCTCTTTTCTTTCCAGAAAGCCGCGCTGTCTTTGTCTATTGACTGCTTATATCACGGGATTTGAGTTATAGATGGCGCTATTTAAACACAATCACAGGATATAACAGTATAGACTACTTAGAACTTAAATCAGGAGATTTTTCACAGATGAATTCACATTACACAGAGATACACTGTTCCACCAAAAAGAAAGAAAATTAAGCTGAATGTTCGCTTCACAAGGACGAAAATCAGTACCATCTACTTTTTTGGACAACTTATAAAATTAAACTTGTTATTAATTTATGCGAGTCTTTTCTTTAAAAACAAGAGTAGTTTAGTAATAAACCTAAGAATAAATATTTACCACCATACGAAGAATAAATTTCTTTGAATATAGCTTGTCAATCCCCATCCTCAGAAAATTGATGCTTACCAACTTGCATTTTGGGGAGTTAACCCAGCTGTATCTTGAATTACACGTAGTATAATTATCAACGATGAAAGTCCACAATCACGCCATACTAGATTAATGAGGGACTTCACGACAAAAAAATAAGCTTTTACAATACCGCCATGAAATTCCTTTAAATATCAGCAAAATTTTCTTAGGAAAAACTAGGCTTAACTTTTTTTGTGAAGGGGGAGGGAAATTTCTAACCCATCCTTCCTACCAATCTTTAGCTGTTTGTCCAAATGTATTTTTAGTAATTCCAGACTCACTGGTCTTAATACAATTTAAAGAGTTTAGCACGCGATTAAGTTGTGATTCTAATAAATAATAACCGTTAGAGATGAAAGTAAAGGTAAAATATAAAAATAAAACGGACAAAACTGCCTACCCCGAAGTTTATAGATATCTACGGTGCTCTGTTCTGCTCGTTAAGTTCCACTTGAACACTCATTTCAATTTTTACTTCTTTTAGGGTTTAATCATTTAATTATTCATCTATTGCAGTATCTGTCAGCTTTATATTTAATCCGATTATTCTTTTAATTATGGTTCGTTTTGGCTTTAATTTATTATTTGATTGCAATTTTCTGGTTGCTTAAGTTTGAAATATCATAGGAACCTATTTATACTCCTAATAAGCATTAGAATGGCAATTTACTTTTCTTTGCAGTATGACTTTTTCGGGATGTTTTTTTTTTTTTCAAAATGAACAGAAAACTATAAATGAGCCCAAAGTCAAACTTCAAATTCGATTCAATTTATTTAAAGCGGGCAGCAGACAAGCCGTATATTCTTTTATTCGTCTAAACATAAATATATATGCAATTTATAGTCAACATTTAGGAAATAATTTAAAATAATTCTAATCATCCACTTAAAGTCAATACACAGTAACTGACTAGTCAAAACATACTAAAATATAACTAACGAACTAAAGCAGCAGAAAAGCCAAATATTCGTTTTAGTCGTCAAAACACAAATACATGTAAAATTTATAGTCAACGGTTATGAAATAATTTGAAATAAATCCATTCGTCCAATTAAAATCGGTACACTCAGTACATTCCCCGGGGGCTCAAAGTTTTGAGTAGATTATCGACAGTTTCGGCTTCTTCTGTAATGTTGGAAGACTGGTTGGGACTTCGTTAAGGCTGGCGACAGTATATCTCAAAACTTTTATGCATGCTGACCAATGGTCCGCGTTGCGCAGGTACCAATTTCCTGAGTCACTGGATTTGGCCGGGACTGCAATGCGATGTTGGGGGCAGAACACCCAACGCTTCCCGCGTTTTCCTATAAATTTCTCCAGGTACCCATTTAAAACTGGTTCGACTCTGGCTGAGCTTATAGAGTCATAAAGTTAACCCCGTCCCAAACCAAATAACCAACGACAGAAGGACTCAAACTCCTGTCTTCGAGATTTCAAGTCTAGCGTGAAAAGACAACACCTAATCCTTCCCGTGTTTTTCCTCTATATTTCTCCAGGTACCCATTTAAACTGATTCGACTCTGCCTGAGCTTATAGAGTCACAAAGTTAACCCCCATCCAAAACCAAATAACCAGCGATAGAACGACTCAAACTCCTGTCTTCAAGATTTCAAGTCTAGCGTGAAAGGACATCACAAGAAGAGAACTGCGTTGCTGAAGAAATGAACATACATGTACAACTTTGTCATTCTTGTCGACGTCTCTATTGGTTATATTATTGCTGGTCCAGATCCAAACATGTAAAACTTTTTTTCTTTTTTTTTTTTAATCTCAAATGTCGGATAACATTTTACAAAACACTTCTATGGAAGGGTCTTGCTGGTGTTGGAACTTCTTAAATACCGTGAAAGCCTCTTCTCTATAGTTCATTGAGAGATATTTTAGAGAAAACATAATTTCCTCTAAAAACATTTTCAAAAAAAGTAAAGAGCCGTATTAAAGCCAAAGAAAGGTATAAGCAAATTGATATGAATAAGTTATATAAAGGGAATTAAAAAGAAATTAGCATCAATGAATCAAAAACAAAGAAGAATTAAAATTAATAATCACTTGAAACACAAATGTAACTATTATAGACATATGATAACTATTTATAAGGTACAAGACGTATTCTTTTTTCTCACCAGCTTTGTCGACAACTTTATTAAATTTATTGAGTTAGCTCGTGGCACCTCGCAAATGAAATGGTTGTTAATGCGTCTAAAAGTGGTGCAGTAATGTTTACGGCGGGTCATCACTTCCTGGTTGTTTTTCCTTGTATATTGGATTTTTATTTTGATAATATCTTATAAGCTACATCTTTCTAAGCTACTTTTCTTATTAGCTACATCTTTCCTATCTCCAGGGTATTATTTCTCGCCAGGCTGGCGTCCTCCACTGAGTTCAATCCTTTCTTCCAAATGAGGTATATAATCTCACTGTATTATGCATTTTTCAATTCACGACTTTCTTATTGCTGTTCTCTTTGGGGTGTGGTATGCTCTTCTCTATCAACTCCTATAACACGCCTCTAGATTAAAGCTGTGAAAACTGAGTTTGGGCTTCCCCCAAGCTCTGCTGATTTTGTATAATGATACAATTTGACTCGAAAATAAAAAAAATTGATTCCCTGATAAAAAAAAAGGAAATGTCTACTCCTAGCTTATAAATTTTTACATTTTTCCCTTCCAATCAACTTCCACTGTTGAATTTCTTTTTCCTAGCGTCCTTTTTCCTTTTGACTTTTAGTGCGAGAATTATTTTCCGATATTGTTTAATTTTGCTTATGGGTTTCTTAGAATGTAGTGAGATTTCTGTATTTTGGTCTTATCCTATATTTTCATTTATTATTTTATAATTATTATTATTATTTTGCTTTTTTATCTTTGTCCGTAAGTTTTGCCACTGTTTGTTTTGTATTGATATGTAGCTTTATTTTACATCAGGTCTTTTCTCCGCATTTGAAATTGATATTGTATTGATTTGGCCCCCTACAAGCTCAGCTTTTGGGGCTACAATATTTGATGTATTTGTTTTTTTTTACTCTTTCAGCTTTGTCCCTTATTATTGTATTTGTTTTTATAGTACCACTAAAAATGAACTGAAATGAGGCCATGGAAGCCCTGCATTAGCCGTAAGTGTAATAACGGAAACTTTTTCGCTTATGTCTCTAAATATTGTTGTCATTCTTGAATTGAGAACAAGCAGCACTACTTATTTTATCCTTAATGCTCTTGGTCCAAAAAGTTTTGTCTTTCAGATAGTGATGGGAGGGTTAATCGGGAATTTTTTTCTAGGTGGGAGAGGAGGAAGGATGAACCAAACAGTGTCCAATTCAACCCAACATGGGTAAGAGTAGACCATTGTTTATTTTTTTTTTGTTTACGACCATAGTTTTTTAGGAATGCCCAGAAATTACACACGAAAGACGTTTGGGGAGAATAGCTCGAAGCTGAGGAATCTGAGAGAGTTTTATTTAGCATATTTTGAAGGAAGGATGTTCATTAGAGTGACTGTGGCTGCTTTTAAATTAAGAAAATTTAATTAATTAAGAATATTAGTTAAGAAAGTTAAATTAAGAAAATCCCTTTATGATTATCTGAAAAAATGGTTTGAACTATAGGGAAGATCGTAGTGTAGTCAATCTAAAGTTTAACCTCAGACAAATTGCAAAAGTTTTGATTTTGGTACCATTTGAACCGGAAAAAAAATACAACGTATAAAAATCGGCCAAAATCGGACGAGGTGAAATTGGCCGTTTTTCGTCTTTTCTTCTAAAATGACAACTTTTTAAAAAACAACTTAATTGGCACGTATAGAAAATCGGAAATTGGTAAATCTGGTATATAGATCAAGAATATGCACTTTTTTTGTTTTGAACGCTCATTTTCAGTTCCTCTCCCCTCCCGCCCGTAAAGCAAGCGTCGATATAGGTCTGAGAACAATATTACACGAAGTTGAATCCATACAGAAAAAAAATGGACTGCTATAGCAGAGAAGAAGTTGTACACATAAATTTGCCCCCCCCCCCCGTCCTCCACCCTAAACTTGATCACCCCAAATTCTTAGAATCCAATAAGCAACTTCTCACAACTAGGTGAATCATTGATTTTAATTTGAACAAAAAATCTGGTAATTTGAAATTGCAAAGGGATTAGAGATTCATCAAATTTACTTAGTTAATCGCATTTCTTTTTCATCGTTGATTTGGACCTGAGCATTAGAGCAACTAGTTCCTTTGCAAGATTTGCAGCCAATGTTGCAGTTGATGCCATTTCGATGACAGCAGCACCGGTCACTATCACAGGATCCCTTACAATGACACTTCACGACTGTGAGAATTTTTTTGTGCCGCTGGAAGATCCGTGAGGATAGGATACAGCATGCCGTTCTGGGGTCTCCATCCCCAATTTTCAGGATCAAGGGCAGTGCTCTGAAGCCCGATCCAGTCGTGTACTTGAAGATAGGATTGGAAACAGTGAAATTTAGTTGCTGCTGAAGTAGGAGGTATACCTTGGGGATGACTAAAGTTGTAGACGTTTCTATTTTCTTTTGAAAGACTTGGTGCCGGTAATTTTCAAGATTGTCAGTAGATTTTCCACCGTACAATATAAAAAGTGCAGCCTCTCCCGCTGCTTTAACCTTTCTTTTCGAAACATCAATTCGAAAAAACGTTGAAGTATTTTTCCTAAACTGTTCGTTGTCTCTCAGTCATTTAAACGCAATCCCTTTGCCAATTCCATGTAGACGGGAAGTTGTGTTGCAGCCAAGAATTGCGTGAGCAAAAGGAAGTAGTTTGCAGGTTTCAGTCCCAATCTTCTTAAGAATGGCTTCGATGTCCCAAGCTGCGCTTGAAGTGTTTACCTTAGGCTCACTGTGCAGGTAGACCTTGTGGTGCTCAGGACTACGATGATAAAGTAACCACACCAACAAGTCAGTATTGTCACTGATAATCACAGTATCCCAAGTCTTTGGACACTCAACCGCTGTAAGCACAATAAGCAAGTCAGCATCAGCTTTAGCTTGGATGGTTCTCAGGCCTTTGTCTCGTAAATAATCAGAAAGTGCATTGACAAAACGGGCTTTATTCTTTTTATACAGCAGAAATTCCTTAGTAATGATTATTGGGAAGTGTACAGACGCTTTCAGGAGGACTTTTTTGGTCGGAGGGGGGGAGGGGTTGAGGGGAGGAGGTTATGCGGGAGGATCTTTCCATGGAGGAATTTATCATAGTGAAAGAAAATTTCCATGAAGAAGGCGCCGGATGTTTCAGCATTTTTTTAAAGAACAATTAAAAAATAAATATGAAAAAGTTTTTTCAACTGAAAGTAAGGAGCAGCATTAAAACTTAAATCGAACAGAAATTATTACGCATATGAGGGGTTCATCCCCTCCTAAAACCTCGCTCATTACGCTAAAATAACTTTATTAATTTCAACTGTTTATTCTACGGCCTTTGTGCTTCAGGGGTCATTCTTAAGGAAATAGGACAAAATTTAAGCTTTAGCGTAAAGAGCGAGGTATTGACGAGGTGGTGAAACCCCTCCTATACGTAATAAAAACATACGAAGATAGAAGCTCGTTACGTAAGCTAATTCGTAAGTTGCTTAAATTTTTACTCATTAAAAGGTTCTTAAGAAATTTAAAGTTCTAGTTGCTTTTTAAATAACCTAAAAATTGGAGGGTAATTATGCCTACTCCCCCGCTCCTTTTTTCTCAAAATCGTCTTATCAAAACTATGAGAAAGCCATTTAGCCATAAAAATAAATTAATATGTAAATTTTGTTTTAAGTATTCATGTGTGGAGAGCCAAAATCAAACATGTCTTAATTTAAAAACGTTCAGAAATTAAATAAAAAAAATTTTTTTAACTGAAAGTAAGGAGCGATATTAAAACTTAAAACAAACAGAAATTACTCCGTATATAAAAGGGACTGTTCCCTCCTCAACGCTCCGCTCTTTACGCTAAAGTTTTTTACTGTTTTAAAAAGTAGAGTGGAGAGAAAGAGTCAAACTTTAGCGTAAAGAGTGGGGGATTGAGCCCCTTTTATATACGGAGTAATTTCTGTTCGTTTTAAGTTTTAATATTGCTCCTTACTTTCAGTCAAAAAACTTGTTTTTTTATTTGATCATAGTTATGAAGCTGCTTAAGATAAAATTAAATGCCAAGATTGGCCAGAAAACAACACAAACAAATTATTACTTCTATCGGCTATCATTTAACAAAATTCAAACTTTAGTGTAAAGAGCGAGGTATTCACGAGCGGGCGAACTTTCTCATATACAGAATATGAGGGGGTTTGACCCCTTGTCAATACCACGCTCTTTGTGCTAAAGATCGAACTCTGTTCCAATTCTTTAAAAATGACTGTCGAATCGCATAGGCCATTTAATTAGAATAATTAGCTCTTTTCAAATTACGAATAACTTTAGTGTAAAGAGCGAAATATTGACGAGGAAACGAACCCTGTCATACACGTAATAATTTCTGTTCGTTTCAAGTTTTAATGCTACTCCTTGTTTTCAGTTAAAAAAACCTGTTTTTTTATTTCATTTCTGATTGTTTCTAAATAATGCTGAGAAATACAGCTCTTCCTTCATGAAAATTCTCTTCTCCCGTGAAAAATTTCTCAATTGAAAGATTTTCCAACGTAACCAAATCCCCCAGACCCCTTTACCAGAAACCATCCCCCTGATAACGTCTGTATACTTACCAATAACCAATATTATAAGTAAACAATGCGCGAAGTTCATAGCCTGCCGCCCTTCCCTCGCGGACTGTGGGAGATTAAGTCGTCCTTAAAGACATAATTATTAGATATTTCAACTATGCTGCACACAATGACTATCTCAAAATTTTGATCCAGTGACATTGGGAAAAATATGAGCGTGAGAGGGGGCCTAGTTGTCCTCCAATTTGTTTGGTCACTTAAAAAGGCACTAGAATGTGTAATTTCCGTTCGAATGAGCCCTCTCGTGAAATTTTAGGACCACTGGGTCGATACGACCATACTAGGGGGAAATATGCAAAGAAAAAACAACAAATAAACACGCGTCTGTGATCTTTCTTCTGGCAAAAAATACAGAATTTCACATTTTCACAGATGGAAGCTTAAAACTTCAACAACAGGGTTCTCAAATACGCTTAATGTGATGGTTTGAAGTTCATAAGGATTCTATGACTTTTGAAGGGTGTTTCACCCTTTACAAAAATAAGGTAAATTTTCTCCTAACCCAAGAACGTTGTATGTGCCTTGTAGCTCAAATTCATTGAATCCTTTGTTATGGAGCACATTGTTTCTAAGAGGCTATGAAGTTCACTGTTTCGGTTCGAAAAATTTATGTTTATTTTTCTGCTTCAACTCAATGTTGGAATGCTCAAAAAAAGATGTAACTAACTTTATGCTTCAGCCTGTTAGTGAAACCAGATGGGAAAGTCTAATAGATGCTCTGGTACCTCTTCGATATCAACTGGGTACTGTTCATTACGCTTTAATGGACACATTACGCTTTAACAAGACACAGTCTTAATTATTAAGAACTCAATTATGAAAAAGGCAATGAAAAAAAAGAACTTTCGTCCCAACCCAAACTAGAGCAAGTGGTCCCAACCACAAATCCACCACTACGATAGGAGAGGGCCTGCGCCTCCTGAATCTGTCATTGAAGAAGGGATGTTTGGTCACTTTTTAGAGGGTAACTGTGTAAAGAATGTGTGCATAAATAAGCAGTTACTTACATTTTAAAGTACTTAAACATATTTGTAAGTGCATCTTTTCAATAAGAATCTAAACCACATACTTAAATGCTTATCTGTACTTAAGTATCCCTTTCCTCTTGTCTCTGCTTTGAAAATCGTAATTCAAATAAAAATCGTTGCTCTTCTCTATACATTTTGTGGCATCCTGATGCAAATAAATTTCAAATAACGATTTTTATTTGAAATGATTCAAATAAAAATCGTTGCTCTTCTCTATACATTTTGTGGCATCCTGATGCCAAAGGCATTATTTAAGATTTCAACAAACAAAAGATAAACTTCAGGTGTCAAATAACAAACTTCAAGATGTTGGGCTTAAATAGCTAAAAGTTACAAATCTGAAGTGTCTATCTATAGGTGCCAAAATCACTATCTTTCTCTTTCATCATATGAAAATTGTAACCTGAAAAATAAATGATTCCAACATTGCCATCATTTGGATCTATACTTTTGCATATTATATGCATACTATTGGATCTATACTATTTTGATTTCTAATATTAGTACATAAAAACTATATATAAATCCAAAAGTACATCATCAATTCAGTATGGTTTCAATATTAAATACTGTACATTTAAAGACACACTGGCTAGGGCACGTTTTTTGGATGGACGATGACAGACAGACGAAGATTATCGTTTTCAGCCAACCGTCTAGAGCTAAATGGAAAGTGGGTCGTTTTCAGTTTGGGTCGAAGGATGTCATATAGAAAGATTTAAGGAAATTGAAAGCTCCTGGGAGGGTGTAACGAGAGAGGCTTCCAATAAATTGTAACTTATGAGGAGCGTGCGTAGCTGTGGTGGCCTCAGTTGGCTTGGTGATGCGATGAGTTGTTAGTAGTATTAGTAGTATTGTTTGTTAAAATTATCATATTACGTATTAAATTTTCTGGTAGGATAGGCTTGAAAACTATCATTGAAACATTAGGATATTTAGACATTAGTTGCATGTTTAGGTGTCGTTAATAACTGAGAGATTATGGATTATTTTCAGTGAATTTATTAAATAAACATAAACGTAATAAAATTTTCCGGTAGTCAAGGCCTGAAAACTGTCATTGAAATCATAAGATGTTTGGACATTTATTTCCTTGTGTGGGCATCGTTAATACCTGAAAAATTAAAAATTATTTTCGATAAAAACTCCCGAGTTACTTGGAACTTCTAAGATAAAAATTTGAATAATACCAGCAACTATTTCAGGAGCTAAAATTTAGTTTTTGGTTTATTTTTATCAAACAGAGTCAATGTATGATGAGCCAAATTAAGAATTAGACCATTTAAATTACTTGTAATGTTGTCAATCCACGAGAAAAAAATTGAAGTTTCACTTACCTTTTTATTGAGTTTTAGTTAATTCGTATAAGATAAAGGAATTGAGCCCAATCATGCATAGTTCTAGTGTGACAAAATAAAAAAAACACAAATGAAAAGAAAGAAGAAGGAACTTTCGTTCAAGCATAGGAAAAGAAGAAATTACAAAAAAATCTGAAAATACTTCTCGTAAAAGTATATATGAGGATCCTTATAACGACTAAATTATTTCATTTATTATTTTCTTTTTCCGCTTAAAGTAATTGATATCTTCCTGGAAACTAGTAAATTCCAATTCATAATTTGTGATTGTTATTAGCAACGCAACGGCGAAAAATTTGAAAGAAAGCAACGTTTCATTCTCTTTAGCATGGCGCTCTTAAAGAAAAGGGCATTAGCTGAGTTATCAAATGTAATAATTTGTGTAGTAAAACGTTCATATTTAGGGATAAAATGGTGGTAAACAAATAGAAGAGGGGCTTTAATATCGGAAAGTCTTATAAAAAGTAGTAGTTAATAGGCCTAGGCTACTAGCAACTCATTAGCACCAAGCCATCTGGGGCTAACACAGGCCCCTCCAATTCACCCGTCTTTTTACCCTAAATTCAATTCATTTTTCTTTGTACCCTCTAAAGAAGTTCTAGTTCTCCTGAAGTCCTTTCTTATGACCTTTTTCCTGTCCCATTTAGGGATAAACTGCTTTTGGCAGTTGTTGGGCTAGGGAATTGAAACTTTCAGGGATGTGTCTACAGGCTAAAGTATGTCCCAGGAAGTTATTTTGAGGTCCCTAACTATAACCCTTTCTCTCTCCTCTATGTAATGCAGCTTTTTGTGCATTACAGCTTTGATTTTGGTCAAATTTGATCCTATAGGCCTATTAGCCTACTATTAAAAGTGTAAATCCTTGCTTACCTTAGAAAAATTCAACTTTTCGCTGTTTTTTAAGCTACTATATTCCATAATTAGTTCACCAGCATTGATAAACAATTATTATTTTTTATGGTATAGTTCAAAATAGAATGTAGGCATTTAAACAAACCCCATGTTTGAAAAGATAAGACATTTCTTAGATAAAGATAAATAAAGAGATTAGATAAAGGGATTATTAGTGGCTCTAAAGAAGAAATATTGCCCCTATTGGGCAATCTAATGCCCCTATTGGTGGCAGTGATCATACTGCTATCCTCACAGAATTGCGCTTGGCTACTACTCAACCTCTTCCTAGACAACACAAAGTTATTGATTACAAGCATATCTCTGAGAGACTTGCTGACTTTGATTGGGAAACCATAGTCACTTCAGACATCAAAGAATCTTGGCAGAAATTCAAAGCTGTTTTGCTAGTTTTTGAAAAAGCTCACACTGGAACATTTTGGAGGAAACAGGCAAAACACTACCCATCATGACTCATCCAACTAGCAAACTACTGAACAGGGAGAATCAAACCTGGAAATACTTCAGAAAAAAGAAAACAGTTGCAAACTATCAGAAGTATCAAAAGGCATGGAATGAGGCCACCAATTCCATCAAACAACTGAAGAAGAGTCATGAAGAAAGGTTAGCTGAAAATATAAAAAATATTTAATATAAAAATATAAAGAATAACTCCAAGCTATTTTTGCAGGATGCTTCTGTTTTAAATGTTAAAGTAAGCACTCGGTCTCTGATCTGACAGTTTCAGACCTGGCTATTAAAGCTGAGATCCTAAATAACCAGTTTGCATGAGCTTTCACACCAGAAACTACTAGTCAGCTCCTGGCTCCTCCCTCATATACTGTTACTCAACCAATGCCACCTCTAGAGCTAACTGAGGAGTCTGTTTTGAAACAGCTTGCTATGTTGGATGTAAATAAATCTGCAGGGCCAGATGGCCTCCACCCTGTCTTTTGCATGAGTATAGAACAGAAATAGCATACCCAGTCTCAAAGCTCACCAGACTATCTCTTGATAGCTCAAAACTTCCTGCAGAGTTGAAAGTAGCACATATTACCCCCATTCACAAAAAGGGAAGGAAAGATTCTGGAGAAAACTACCAGCATATTTGTATTACCTCTGTTGTTGTTAAGCTTCTTGAATGCATTGTCAACAAAGCATTTATTGAGTATCTTGATCAGAATCATCTTTTCAACTGCTCTCAATATGGTTTCCAAAGCAACAGATTGGTTGATACTAATCTGCTTGAGTCATATGACTATATTACAAAACTACTGGAGTTGGGAATCCCTGTTGACATGCTCCTTCTTGATTTTTCAAAAGCATTTGACAAAATCTGTCATAACAGACTTGAGCTTAAGTTACAATCTATTGGTTTGGAGGAAAAAATTCTTAAATGGATTCTGGATTTCTTGAGGAATCAGGTTCAGCATGTAAAACTATTTGATGCAGATGGTAATCCTATCCTCTTCTCATCTCAGCTTGTTACCAGTGGGGCTCCACAAGGTAGTGTGCTTGGCCCCACCATGTTCAATATTTTTGTAAATGATGCTCCTCTAGTGCTTAAAAGCAAAATGACGCTATATGCTGATGATTCCAAGGTAATTTGTCCAGCTAGCACTCTTGAGGATCCTCCCCAGCTTCAGAAAGACCTTGATCTCCTTAGCGTGTGGGCAAAATCTTGGCTACTCACTTTCAATGTGTCAAAATGCCATGTTTTACACTTTGGACACAAGAATATCAATACAACTCACTCTGTTTACAGTCAGTCCCTTTCTTCAGTGTTGGAAGAACATTACCTAGGAGTAATTGTTGATGAGCATCTTAAATTTAGCACTCATGTAACAAAGGCAGTAGCATCAGCTAGCTCATCACTAGGGCTCATAAAAAGAACAATTTCCTCCTGTTCTCCTAAAACTGTGAGCTTTTTGTACAAAGCACTTGTTTGGCCAAGGCTGGAGACATGTATGGTTCTTGCATCCCCCTTTTTCACAAAAGATGTTAAAATTCCTGAAGATGTCAAGAGAAGAGCCACTAAGATGGTGAGTGGACTGCATGAACTCCCTTACCCTAAAAGGCTATGCAAGCAGAAACTCCCAACTCCAGCTTATAGAAGAAGACTGGGTGATGCCCAGTCTGCAAGATATCTAATCAGATTCAAGATAAATAAGGAGCTACTACTTGCAGTAGTTCATTTCAACTCACAGAGTAAGTCAAAAGGAAAAGGAAGGAATAATCTCAACTAAAAAGCCCTCATTTGCTGAAACAGAAGAAGAATATGTGAATAATAGAATATATGAATAAAGAATATGTCAAGGAGAGGGCCGGCATTTGTTGAAGCAGTCAGCTGTTTTGACTCTCTGTGGCTAGTAATTAACCCTCTATCTTTGCATTATCTTAACTGATCTTCAGAAGTATAGGAGATTTTTCAGTATTTTGGTTTACAGAAGGATGAAAGAAGTACTCCAGTATCTTTGAGAATTTATAGGAATATTTTCAACCAAAATTACAATCTGGGCTTTAATCAGCCAAGAAGAACTAATGTGGCACATGCAAAGAGAAATTTGTTGCCTAAAAACATGACATTGAGCAGCTAGAACCAAAACAGAAGAGTATTGAAGGACATGGCATTAGCAGGGGCAAGACTAAAGAGGAGAGAAAAAAGGATAGGTCTAAAACTTCTGCAACTGTTGCTTTGACCTTAAAAATTTATTTGTGCTTCCTTGTGGTAATGCTTTGTCATTTTTCTAAAAAAAAACAACCATATAACTTAATAGGTATATTTTCATATCAACATACTTTTGGGGGATGCATAGAAGAAGTTTACTGTGTAGTGTGGCCTGAAACAGTTGCAGATCAAATGATATAGCTAGTGGTGTTGTCCTGATTGTTGAAAGAATTGTATCTACCTATCCTGATCTTTCTGAGATTATCACTCAGTCTGAGTCATGTGTGCCACAGAATCAAAATTCAATCATCAGCTTTCCATGACCTACTTTGTAAGTAGCCTAGACTGTTGAAAGTAGCAATGAAATACTGTGTGCCAGGTCAATTGAGCATACAGGAAGTACATAGAGTCCACAGTTGTATTGAAAAAGTCTAAACCAAGATCTATAAGTACAATAAAGTTCTATTTTCTAAAGATAAATAACTTCAATTACAATTGCTACTTTTCTTTGCTACTTGAAAAGAGTCAGTTACAAACTGTTTTTTTGATGAATCAGTCTCTGAAATATCCATTGCTGTTAGGGTAAATTTAAGGCAAGGCAAGACACTTCTTCTGCAAAAGTTGTGCAGTTTCTTGTGGTCCCAAAGCTGTTGGATTTCAAATCTGTTATTGGTACTGAAAAAATCAAAGATGTGCTGTCAGTCTACAGGTTTATGTCTTCTCTAAATGTGAAGTACTACAAGTGAGTTTTTGCAAGCACAGGTCAAGACAATAACCACCCAACCAGTGCAGTAAAGACAGAATTACCAGAATGAATAACTGCAACCCCCTTCTCCCATCACTAAACCAGAGAAGGGGGACAGACTTTCCTGGAAAGACCTAACCAGTTACCTTGCTTTTTTTTTACCAAGTAACTAAGTTTTGTTCCCAATTGTGATCTCAAGTGGTTTAAAAAGGACAAAGAAATATTTGGGGGGATATGGTTGAGAAAATGGGGTAATTTTAAGGAAACATTTTGGCACCATCATAAATTTGGTGGGATTTACTCTCATGTCTAAGTCTGCTGTGTCATCTGCAATACCATTGAGTATTAAACTTGGGATGACCTAAAATCTAAGGACGTCATGAATTTAGTACTTCCCGAAATTAAAGAGCAGGCTATAATGGAATATCTTTAAGGCTCAACTTTGACCCTTGAGATATTCATTGTAGTTTTATTTTTCTTCAAAGATTCATTTTTGCTTGGCTTTTTTATTTGCTGCTTACATTTTAGTATTATGACAAACAGCATAGTAAGGTAATGCACCTGTTATCTCTAGGCTATCGCTTTCCTGCACTATCTTATCAGCATTTTTACTTAAAATTATCTGTAAAATATCATTGGCTGTCATTATTTATTTTTTGGAGGCTATTGGTTGCACATTTGCTGATGACATTTACTCAACAGTAATTAGAAATTAGATGACAATATTGTTCATATGAAAATTATAATATTTCAGAGGCTGCATGCATTGGATTTACAGTGGAACATGTAGTCTGCGTTTTAGTAGACTAAAAGTCAAACAATCTTCATTTAAAATCAAAATTAAGGCTCAGGGGTCTGCAACTAGTACGTTACCTTATGTCATAAATGCGTTTCATTAATAGCATAGTTGAAATACAAAGCATAGTACATCTTATCCAAACTATTGCTAGTCAAAGAGCACAAGTTGAAATAATTGTTTCAAAGTTAAAAACTGGATCTTTGTTATAATATGCCTCTATGACTAATGCTAAAGGACATGTTTCAATAAGAACAATTTTTCAAACTGAGATTTCAAAATCATATCTTTCAAGACAAGAGGTTTTTTTTTTACCAAGGTAAAATTTGATGTCTCAGAATGTCCACTGCAGGCAATGTGGCCCTATCAGAGCTATACAAATTTACTGCAGCCAAAAGCTCAGACATATTCAAAGACTGTTCAAAAATTTCCAAAGAATCAACAGCATAGACAATTTCAAAATAAGCTCATTGCTGGTTTTGATTTATGTATTGACCCTCTTGTGGAAAAAAAATGTAGTTTTTGGGGGTTTTGTTTGTGTACTTGAGTGTGGAGAATTTTAGACACATTTTAGCATGGCTGTTTGATGGTTTTATCCATCTCTTGCGTCAACTCTAAATGATAGGCTTTAAACATCTTAATAACTGTCAGTCATGTTCTGTGGTACTAAGTCACCAATAGAAATATATAAGAAATGGCTTTAGACTGAACGGAAACAAAAACAAAGAACGGAAACAAAGAATAAAAGAAGAATAAGCAAGGAATAAGAATAGAGAGGAGTAAGAAGAATCGCTAGTGCTTAAAACATTTTTTGATAGAGAGGAGTAAGACCAAGAGGAATAAACGAAAAATAAGAGAAGAATCTTTTAAAGAAATAAGAATAAGAGTCACCAATAAGAATAAGAATAAAAGAGTCAAGAATAAGAATAAGTCACCAATAGAAATATATAAGAAATGGCTTTAGACTGAACGGAAACAAAAACAAAGAACGGAAACAAAGAATAAAAGAAGAATAAGCGAGGAATAAGAATAGAGAGGAGTAAGAAGAATCGCTAGTGCTTAAAACATTTTTTGATAGAGAGGAGTAAGACCAAGAGGAATAAACGAAAAATAAGAGAAGAACCTTTTAAAGAAATAAGAATAAGAGTCACCAATAAGAATAAGAATAAAAGAGTCAAGAACAAGAATAAGTCACCAATAGAAATATATAATAAATGGCTTTAGACTGAACGGAAACAAAAACAAAGAAGGGAAACAAAGAATAAAAGAAGAATAAGCGAGGAATAAGAATAGAGAGGAGTAAGAAGAATCGCTAGTGCTTAAAACATTTTTTGATAGAGAGGAGTAAGACCAAGAGGAATAAACGAAAAATAAGAGAAGAATCTTTTAAAGAAATAAGAATAAGAGTCACCAATAAGAATAAGAATAAGAGAGTCAAGAATAAGAATAAGTCACCAATAGAAATATATAAGAAATGGCTTTAGACTGAACGGAAACAAAAACAAAGAACGGAAACAAAGAATAAAAGAAGAATAAGCGAGGAATAACAATAGAGAGGAGTAAGAAGAATCGCTAGTGCTTAAAACATTTTTTGATAGAGAGGAGTAAGACCAAGAGGAATAAACGAAAAATAAGAGAAGAATCTTTTAAAGAAATAAGAATAAGAGTCACCAATAAGAATAAGAATAAGAGAGTCAAGAGTCAAGAATAAGTCACCAATAGAAATATATAAGAAATGGCTTTAGACTGATCAGTGGTGTATATATAGGTCATTTGATATTTTTTCTAGCTGGAAATGTCTAGAGATCATGTTAATGGATTTGATGATTGGTTGACTGATATTTCTAAAATTTATCTAGTATATATTTGGGTTGGAATAAAATGGAGCATATTATTTTATTTTATTTTTTTTGGGGGGGGGGGGATCAGAAGGTAAATCTTCAGGTTCTTTGACGCCTATGCTCTGTTTACCTGTGCTTTAAGTAGCAATATCAAAACAATTCTCTAGCTGCTTTGAAATTCTATCAAGAATTTCCGTTAGAAGAAAACAAGAAAAAATAAAAAAAAGAGAAAAAAAATACAAGAAATAAATACTTTAAAGTAACAAATAAACTAATTCTGAGTATTCTGCACAATGTACCTATATTTTATCAAGTAACTAAGTTTTACTTGTTGACAAATGGGAATGTGAGTTGTATTCAATCTTAAGAATGAAAAGAATCATCCACATTGGTCATTGCCATTCACAAGAATTTATTTTTTTACCCTGAAAAGAAAATGAATTTTAACATAAGTGCTTGCTTTAAGCACTTATTTCACCATTAACTTTACTTTTTTTTTATGCAATTAAGTAATAACCAGGATAAATGCCCCCCTCAAAAAATGGCTGTTGAATACTAAATATTTTAGATGACAATTTTATTAGCTCTGTAGCTGATTTTACATATATAAACAGATAATTAGGTGTCTAAAAATCCTGATATTTCTTAAAATTCTAAAAAATTAAATAAACAAGCTCAGACTTTTGTAATTTTTCAGGTTGTCAAAGAAGAGGAAAAAGCTGTTTTGTTGACAATAAAGAAAACACGATATCTTGGAACTGAATATGCATTGTTGGATGCTATACAAAACTCGACAGAAATTAGTTCTAGCTTACAGCATCTGGTTCAGCTAAAGCAGTATGTCCAAGAACAGGTATTTTTTTTTATTCTAATTAGCTATGTATATAAAATCTATAGAAAAATGAGTTGACTATTAAATAAAGCTTCAATTTAAGCATTGTATTTATTTTTCGGTAAAGAAATTTACCATAAGAAATTTTAGCTGTTACCCGCACTCTGGTAATTGTAATTTTTTCTCATGGAAACAAAGGCAAAAATAAAAAAATAAGGGATTGGGAATATTTGTGGCTGCAGAAAGTGTTTTCAAAGCAATGTGTAGCCAGCAATTATTATTATTTGGAAAGAGTGTTATTCAGTACTATTCAGTTCTGTGTAAGTCCTAATTTAAGCATTGTATAGGGGAGATATGGCTACCTTGGGACATGTTCAAGTTTAGGGCAGATATTTGGAGAATACTTTGGTCAAATTACTTGATTTTGCTGGTTGATTAAATGGAACAGAATGGGCTTTCTCCCAGATTTTTTGCAGATTATTCCCTTGATAAACTTTTTCAGTATTAATGAATTTCCTAGCCCTCTTCTTTTGTTCCAGGGTACTCAGGCCACCGGGTACTCTGGGACACAAAACTCTTTTTACCAAATATCATTTATTAAAAATCTACAATCTAATCTGATTATAATAAACATATAAAACAGAAGCTTGTAACATTAGTCACTCAAAAGCATAATGTGAAAGGTTGACATAGAAGGTCAATGCTTTTGCTTCAAGTTCTGTGTCATGACTTAGAATAGGTATTGACAGTCGTAAGGCAACTTTGCTTGTCATCATGAAGGCCTCATTTTTGTTTCTAGAAATATGAACTTCCAAGTAGGGACCTTTCGTTACAGGAAGTTCACATTATAGCCTTCCATTTGAACCTCCAAGACTATGCTGGCATAATACTTTTAACTTTTCACAGTAGCATATAAAACAAGTACAAAATCACCTTTGGTATTTTAGTATTTGGTATTTGGCTTTATCTCTTTGGTCGATTCTTTTACAGCCTCTTCCTGGTCGCTCAGGTCAGCACATGATAATTCAGCACAATGAATTATCAGTGTCAGTACAGAGATCAACAGAAGCAGCATAAAATTCTTGCCATACATCTGAATTTAAGGGATGAATTCTCAGTTTAGAAAATACACTCGTATGTTCAGTTGCATGAAAGCTTTTGGGAAAGCAACCCCAAGAAGTTGAGAGATCATGTGCTATGTGACTAGTCTCCCAGGATGGTTTTTAAGCGAGTTTTGAATAGCTTGGTAAAGATAACTTTTTAATTGTGACTAGATGATTATATCAAGGGGCTGTAGCTTATTTAATGTGTGTGAAGGGAATGTAAAAATTTGCGAACCCATATTCTTTGCAGCAGAAATTAAGTCATGGCTTATGTGGCTATCATGGTTATCCACGAGCAGAAGAGCTGGTTGCTCAAGGGAGCATGGCACATACCTTTTGAAGGAGCCCAAATAGTCAAGAAATAGTTCTGTCATGATCCATGCATTTTTTATTTTTCACTAGCAACAGGCTATGGTCCTGGTGGAGCACCATCTAAGAGCCTTTCCCAGGGGAATAATGCTCCTAATTGCATTGAGAGTTCTGACCATTGTGACTAGTTGCCCTCTTTCCTGTGATATAGTTGCTCCTAGCTGCTTGGCCCCATTAGGACTCAATACCTTCAAGCATTTCTGTTGAACATTCAATAAGCCAGTTTCATCCGTATTGTAGACACAGTCAGCTGGCAAATGATACTTTGAGTATAGCTTGTCCAGCTTTTCATGGAATGTGGCCAATGGTACAGCAGATGACTTGTAGTACCAACAAAGTGTTGACTTGTTAACACAATACAGTGTAGCTGCAGATCTGAGTGGCATACCCTCTTTTAAGTAGGCAGTTACAGCAGCCCTCAAGTTTTCTTCATCTCAGGCAAAGAGAGTTGGATCAACCGTCCTCTTCCTAGGCATTCTGACAAAATTGAGAATGTTAGAGAAAATGAAAGCAACAGGGCAACAACAGATACCACTTGAATTATAATCTGATGTATATCACTTAATTCCATCTCACAGATTTAGCTTTGGCTGGAGTTGCCTGATGTAGTTATGAGGGTGCCCTGGGCCAAAATGGATAAAAAAGTGTCCCGGGAGGCTCAGGAACACATGTCCCAGAGTACCCAAGCAGAAAACTTTTCACAAAGGTTTAATTTTATATCACTAGATGGCAACGTAAATCAATCACTGGACAGTGTTTTGAAGCAAAAGAACACAGATTTTGACAAAACACACTCATTATCATACAACAAACCGTTCAGAAGTTATGTTATGAAAACCAGACCCTCTTTCTTACTCAAAGAACACGTAAAAAATTTTTACATAAAATCTCTGATAAAAATATTTTACGATGTCTTCAAGAAAACACGTGTACACTACCTGAGAGATGGTGCAATGGATGTAATTAAGGCAGACTTTTTGAATAAAATTTTCTTCACAAAGGTACCATGTCCCCTATCCCCCTAGTCCCATCTCCCTCACATCTCCCCTATATTTGTTTTAATAAAGCTCATATGAAAGTCAAGCTGTTACCCATACTCTGCTAATTGTAATCTTTTTTGGGGGGGGAGGGGAATAGAGGCAAAAAATAAAACAAAAGGGACTGGGAGCATTTGTGGTTGCAAAAAAGGGTTTTAAAAGCAATGCGCAGTTAGCGATTATTATTATATTTGGGAAGAATGTCATTTAGTACTGTTTTGTTCTATGCAACGCTGCGAAAAGATCTCATCAGACTGGAAGACAGGCCATCTTGTGTCAGTCAGCAAGAGGAAAGAAAGCAAAGCAGATTGTAGTAAACAGTGTGGCATAACTCTGCTCTCGGTATCCAGCAAACACTTTGCTGGGCTGCTCTTCAAGCGGGAAACAAGCTATTTCTATCTTCTCTGTCACTGCCAGCAAGCTCGCTTCATTGTGTTTATTATGTGTCTATAATTTACTTTATCTTACAGTTAAGCTAGTTCGGAAACTATAGGATTCATAAATGGTGAAAGATGTCGATTTTTTTAGGCAGTGGCATACTCAGAAAATAATTATAGGGAAGGGGCGGTTTGACCGGGGGTTCCTGAGCCAACCAATGGAAAACTTCAAAATTCCTTAGAAAAAATGGCATTTTAAGGCATTACTTTAATTTTGTTTTTGCTTTTTGTTTGCAAGTTTTGATTAGGGACTAAGGAATGAATGATAAAACTGATTAGATTAAATAAGATTTAAAAACAGAATATACTTCTTTTGAGGGGAGAGGGGGCTACAGCCCCTTTAGCCAGCACCCCCACCCCCTTGAGTGTGCGCCTGTGTTTAGGGTGAAAGGTTTTAAATTGCATTCTTTTAACCTATAAGGTTGTAAGGCATTTTTAATTTTTTTTTCTTTTCTTTTTCTTTACTTTTACTACTTTAAAAACTTGGTATAAAGTCAGATTTGGTTTGTATTACCCCTAAGCCAACTTTTTTTGTACCCTTCCTTGAATCCCCCCCCCTAAAGTTGATAATTATTGAAACCATCGTGTCAATCTGATGTAAGAAATTTACCTAATTTACCAATATTTTGATTCATATATTTGTCGAAACCTTTGCCAAAAGAAATTTTAAATGGGTATAAAGAATAGTTTGGTATAATTATTTTATGTTTTCTAAACATCATGCTGTACCCCGAGTTGTGTTGGCCCGAGACAATCGCCTCATTGTAAATTCAGCTCTGCCATCATAGTACTGTCTAAAAAAAAAAGGTTGAGAATAAATTTACTATTCTAGGAAAACCTTATTGGGAGCCTGCGCAATAACACTAAGGCTCAGTGAAAGGATAACCTAAAGGCTAACACTAAAGGTTCAGAGAAATATTAATCAGTTCAAGGTTTTTTCAAGTTTAGCTCAATATTTAGCTGAATATTTAAGTCTTATTCCTGCTAAGCTTCAATGTTAAGTTATAGTTTCTTCAATGATTCATTAGAAAGTTTCAATGGAACATTGTTTGTATGGCACATGTGGCTCATATGCGTAGGCTATCGTACATAATATGATAAGTATGTATATTATTATGGTAAAAGTAAATTATGGGAAGATTAAAAAAAAATCCTCAAAGTAGAGATTTGTATTAAAAAAGGGAGAGAATGCACCTGTAAGAAACAAGAGCAGCCATAGACTTGCTTATGTATTCTATTGAACACTTGGATCTATTTATTTAGGCTAAAATTTCTGCACAAGTTTCTGCTAGTTTCTTTAGGCTAAATAAATTTAGGAGTGATTTAGGCAAAAAAATTTGCCGCGCGTAGATGTTGTATAGGCTTTAGCGGTCAATAGCGAAAATCTCTGATGATCTGCTGAAATTTAGTATCTTTTTCATCCTGTGTATAACTGAGCATGCATTGCCCTAATGATTCTCTTTGAAAACATCTTAGCTAATTAATAATCTTGGAAGCATGAAAGTTTAGGCAGAACAGTTTATTCTAACTAAATAAACCAATAGAAATTTGTATGGATAACTGAGGTAAATGAAAAAGCAGTAAATCGTGTTTAATGATGGATGGACAAATACAAATGATGAGAAACTAGACTCTGACCAGCCTTCTGTTGTGGATTAGAACTTAATGTTTATTATTGACAACTGAGAAGTATAATTGCTGCTTTGCTGTGTTTTTTCTGTTCTTATATCACCATATTTTGATATTATCATATATTACCAACTAGGCTCTGACCAGCCCTCTGTTATGAATTAGAACTTAGTGTTTATTATTGACAACTAAGCAATATAAGTGCTGCTTTGCTGTGTTTTTTATGTTCTGATATTACCAACTAGGCTCTTCAAGTTCAAGTTCCTTTTATTACCAATATCCATCCATTTATAAACAAAAAATATCCCAAAGGGCTCAATAGCCCGTTATTTGGGAAAAAAACAACAAAACAAAACATAAATAACTATTAATTACATTCACACTTAAAATATATTTAGAGTCTACTCACCAATCCTCACCCGAGTACAACCGGTCTCCGCACCACCTACTTACAAAAAATAAATAAAAATAAAAAAATATATATACATCGAGGATCCAACACTCACACCACCCAAATCTAAATAAATAAATTCAATCTAAATAATTAAATAAATAAATTAAATCTTGATAACTAAACAATATAAATAACTGATCAATATTATAATTTAATTTATTTTTTTTTGATTAAAAAATTCTTCAACCGTTTCTTGAAGTATCCTATGGTACAGGACCGTCGAATCCCAACAGGAATGGAATTCCAGGCACGTCCGACAGCAACTATCAGACCAAAGTCCGAGCGCACTGCAGGGGTGGATGGCAATAGCACATCATCCTTGTTTCTAGTTTCATAAGGACTGACATTTCGAACAATTTCAAAAAGCCCGGAAAAACTTGATGGAAGGTCTCCACGGAAATACTGAAACGCAATGAAAGACAGGTGTAATGTATGAATATCTTTAATCTTCAGAAGTTCAACAGAAATATGGGTGGTAGACTGAAGAACTTTTGCTGCTTTCAGTTGGAGATTATGTAAAGGTGTAAGTATAGATGGAAATGTTGACATCCACACTGACGAGCAGTAGCATAAATAAGGGTAAATAAGAGAGAAATATAATAGACGAAGGATAGAGAAAGGAAAGACTCGCTTCAGCTTTCGAATAACCAGCTCTGACCAGCCTTCTTTTGTGGATTAGAACTTAGTGTTTATTATTGACAACTAAGCAATATAATTGCTGCTTTGCTGTGTTTTCTCTGTTCTGATATTGCCATATTTTGATATTACCATATATTACGAACTAGGCTCTGATCAGCCTTCTGTTGTGGATTAGAACTTAGTGTTTATTATTGACAACTAAGCAATATAATTGCTGCTTTGCTGTGTTTTTTCTGTTCTTATATCACCATATTTTGATATTATCATATATTATCAACTAGGCTCTGACCAGCCTTCTGTTGTGGATTAGAACTTAGTGTTTATTATTGACAACTAAGCAATATAATTGCTGCTTTGCTGTGTTTTTTCTGTTCTTATATCACCATATTTTGATATTATCATATATTACCAACTAGGCTCTGACAAGCCTTCTGTTGTGGATTAGAGCTTAGTGTTTATTATTGACAACTAAGCAATATAATTGCTGCTTTGCTGTGTTTTTTCTGTTCTGATATTACCATATTTTGATATTACAATATATTACCATCTAGGCTCTGACCAGCCTTCTGCTGTGGATTAGAACTTAGTGTTTATTATTGACAACTAAGCAATATAATTGCTGCTTTGCTGTGTTTTTTCTGTTCTTATATCACCATATTTTGATATTATCATATATTACCAACTAGGCTCTGACCAGCCCTCTGTTATGAATTAGAACTTAGTGTTTATTATTGACAACTTAGCAATATAATTGCTGCTTTGCTGGGTTTTTGCTGTTCTGATGCTACCATATCCCTGAATGTGTTCATTTTTGAAATGACGTTTAAGTGAACATCCAATGATGTTTAAGTTTCTAAGCGCTAATTGTTTCTCCGCGATCAACGTCATTTCAAAAATGAGCACATTTACTGATATGGTAATATCAAAACAGCAAAAACCCAGCAAAGCAGCAATTATATTGCTAAGTTGCTGTGTTTTAAATGAATTTAAAGTGCTCGGCACACCAAAAGAAATAATAGAGCAAAGCATTTCTTGCATAAATCACATTTAAACGGTATCTCACCTGTATGCAATCTTTGGTGTAATTGTAAAAACACAAAAAAGACAAATTTTTTTAAAGTTTTCGTTTTAAGTTTTAATGTCGCTCCTTACTTTCATTTAAAATAACTTGTTTGTTTTTTTTGGTTTAATTTCTGGACGTTTTTGAATTAACGTATTTTTTTGATCTTGGCTCTCCGCGCATAAATAATTATAACGAAATTTGCATACAAATTTTTTGGGCTATATGGCTTTGTCATAGTTTTAATCAGAAAGATTTTGAGAAAAAAGGAGCGAGAGAGGAGGCCTAGTTGCCCTCCAATTTTTTGATTACTTAAAAAGGCAACTACAACTTTTAATTTTTTACGAACGTTTTGATAAGTAAAAAATATACGTAACTTACGAATTAACTTACGTTGCGAACTTCTATATTCGTATGTTTTTATTGCGTATATGACGGGGCTTACCCCTCGTCGATACCTCGCTCTTTACACTAAAGCTTAAATTTTGTCCCAATTCTTTAAGAATAACCCCTGAATCACAAAGGCCGTAGAATAAATAGTTGAAATGACTAAAAATACTTTAGCGTAAAGAGCGAGGTATTACGAGGAAGTAAACCCCTCATATGCGTAATAATTTCTGTCCGTTTTAAGTTTTAATGCTGCTCCTCACTTTTAGTAGAAAAAACTTTTCATATTTATTTTTTCATTGTTTTTTTTTAAATAATGCTAGAAAATCCTGCACCCCCTCCATTGAAAGTCTCTTCCCCCATGAGAAAGTCCTACATGGAAAGATCCTCCCACGTAACCCCCCCCCCCCCTCAACTCTCCCCCTAAACCAAAAAATCTCCCTGAAAACGTCTGTACACTTCCCAGTAACCATTACTATATGTAAACACAGCTCAAGATTTGTAACTTGCAGCCCTTCTCACGGGGACTGCGGGGGAGTAAGTTGTCCCCAAAGACATAGTTATCAGGTTTTTCGACTATGATGAATAAAATGGTTATCTCAGAATTTTGATCCGGTGACTTTGGGGAAAAATGAGCGTGGGAGGGGCCTAGGTGCCCTCCAATTTTTTGGTCACTTAAAAAGGGCACTAGAACTTTTAATTTCCGTTAGAATGAGTCCTTTTGCGACATTTTAGGACCACCGGGGCGATACGATCAGCCCTGGAAAAAAAACAAAACAAATAAACACGCATCCGTGATTTGTCTTCTGGCAAAAAACGCGGAATTCCACATTTTTGTAGATAGGGGCTTGAAACTTCACAATAAGGTTCTCTGATACGCTGGATCTGATGGTGTGATTTTCGTTAAGATCGTATGACTTTTAGGGGGTATTTCCCCCTATTTTCTAGAATGAAGCAACTTTTCTCAGGCTCGTAACTTTTGACGGGCAAGACTAATCTTGATGAAACTCGTATATTTAAAATCAGCATTAAAACGCGATTCTTTTGATGTAACTATTGACATCAAAATTCCATTTTTTTTAGTTTTGGTTACTATTGAGCCGGGTCGCTCCTTACTACAGTTCGTTACCACTAACTGATTGACTTCAAATTATATGATGAAGAAAGGTTTTTCTGACACATATCATATGTATGTCTGTCATCTCTCTTATCAATACATAATTGAGCAACCACACACAATCGTTTAATGATTATCCTTTTTTATGATAATTTTATGTACAACCAAACTATTAAAAAATTAAATGAGTAAAAAAAAAGAAAGAAACATTCCAGGGTGTTTAAAAAAAAAGGAATTGGTACTGTTGGTAAATTTTCTATATAAGCTAACTAAAAAATCCCAAACAAATACCTTTTTCTTTCCTTTTTGGCAAAGAGACTTAAAATAGCAATTAAACTAGTAAAAAAGATTAAACAAGGAAAAAAAGAAACAAAGAATCTAGGACGTTTTGAATTCTTTTTTGTACTTATGGCAAAATTTTCGCCTGGAGCTAGCTTAAAAGTCTCCAAACAATTTTCATTTTTCTTTGTTTTGATGAAGAGGCTAAAATTATAAAAAAATGAAGAAAAAAGTTACTCTGAATACTTCAAGATTCTCAATATTTTTAATAATTTCTTTTGGTGTGCCAGGCTCTTTAAACTCTTTAAAAATACAGCAACTTAGCAATATAATTGCTGTTTTGCTGTGTTTTTGCTGTTTTGATAGTACCATATCAGTGAATGTGTTCATTTTTGAAATGACGTTGATCGCGGAGAAACAACGCTTTGAAGCTTAATAAATGTGTTATATTTGATTTACAAAACTTTAAAATGCATGAATGAGTCTGAAACTTGCTTATGGGCTGTCTTTATAGACTAAGATCTGTGCTTTCTTTTCTCCGTTCTTAAAATCCTGCATCATTCCCTCATTGAAATCTATTTTAAGAAATAGGATTCTAATGGAATAGAATCCTAAAGAATCTCTCCAATGGCTCCTGGGTTTAACTCTAAGCAAGAAGAGCTTATTAGTTGGATTGACTTCAATCCAACTAATAAATCATAAACTGCTCACAGACAATTAAAAATCGAAGATCAGGATGCGTCTTAGCAAATTGTAAAAATGATATTTTATTGCCAACATTTACACGTGATGTATTTAGATGTATTGCGCTGAAGATCCCAAAAATAACCTAGATATACCCTGCATCAATAATATGTACGTAAGAGCTAATCTTGCATCATCTTTTTCAATAGAAAAATCACTAAAATTTAGTATATAGTTACCCCCTGAAGCCATAGCATTAGATTTAAATTTAAGAGATTAAATTTAAAACCCACTAAGCCATTTGTGCACTTCAAATCCAACTAATAAATCATAAACTGTTCACAGACCATTAAAAATCGAAGATCAGGTTGCGTCTTAGCAAATTGTAAAAAATGATATTTGACTTGCGAATGATAGATTCATCTTTAATTTTGGTTTTTATTTACACTGACATCACCTCTTTTATTCTCTTCTTATTCTTCTTTTCTTTTTTGTATTTTGCTGCTCGTATTCTTGATTTATTCTTATTTTAACGGAGAGTATATTACTTTGAAGTATTAATCTTATCCCATGTCCTATGTTATGTTCTCTAAGATAATATTTATTTTCAAAGACTATCACAAGCTCTATAGAAGCGAATTCGCTTTTTATGTCAGTAAAAGCTAAAAAAAAAAAAAAAAAAAAAAAAAAAAAAAAAAAAAAAAAAAAAAAAATTCAGATCAGTACATTAAGTCAAACACTTAAAATTAAAAAGAAATTGAAAAAAGTAAAATCAGCAAAGATAATGGGCAAATCAGTAAACTTAACAATTAAATTACAAAAACATTGCAGTAAATCAAGAATAAAAACGCCAATAGAGGAAAAGGGGAATTTGGCAAGTACATAATCACGAATTATTATTAAGGTGTTCCAGAATAAAAGGGATAAAACTGTTACGAAACCTCTCTGTAACAGCATGGATAGGAGAGTAAGTTGGGATTGCTAAGGAGGCTGACTGGGAGAGTCGGAGTCTAATGGGATTGTGAAAATCAGGGAGTAAGTCCTCAGTACGGGGATTGGAAATGACTGATTTAGCGAAAAGCAGGCAAATTTTTTCCCTCCTTTCTTTTAAGGTGGTAACTATAAAGAAGTAACTATATTCATGTTCTATGCTCACCCATTGAGCTCTGCTCTTTGGCCTTTTTCGTAACTGATTTGTCATTTCTTTGTGGAAATTGCGTCATAGCTATTTGTATTAATTAGGATTTATCTTACGTTATTTGTATTAAAATAATATTGGCTCATCAGATCAGATCCGAAATGTCATCAACGAGTTTTGGATGTATCTCCTTAACTTAGACTAATCTGAATCTTAGATAGTTTGTTAGTTTGGGGGAACAGTATAGAAAAGCTCACGCCTATCTCTTCCATGTTAAACATGACTTTTTGACCCCTTATTCTTAGATGACTATTTCTATTTCTAAAGGACTTAGTCATATTTTTCTCACATCTTCGAATAGTTATGTCATAGTTCCACTATAGTTCCTCTGGTCGGTACTAAAGCTAAAATTTAGGAATTGTTCTTTGTTAATTTTAACATACGGCTTTTGCTATAAAAGTAAAAAATTTAAATGACCGACAACTTGAATATTAAACTTTATATTCCTCCATGAGTATTATCAAACAATAACTTGTATTCATGTTGGAACAAGCATAGCTAATAGAGAGGGAAATTACGTCTTCATTCTTCGTGGGTTTCTGATTTAAAAGGTGCCTTCAAACATGCGTCAATTTTGTTCAAACCTAATGTGGTTTGTTATTGACCTGCCGTCAATGACGTTTAGTGACCTTGGTGTGAACATAGTGGGTTTACTACTAAACCTTGGTCACATGTTAAAGGACTTTGACAGAGTCCATGTAGAGACCTAATAAACTTCAAATTACCTTAAAACAAAATGAGTATCCACTTCAAACCCAACCCCTCCACCCAGAACAATGCATTCTCATGAACTTAGAACATGGTTGTGTTTAGTGGATGTAGCTTTAAAAAATAGATTTACAATACTAATTCCCCCCTTCACCCCTATGTCCCGAGTTGAAAATGGAGCATCTGATACATGAGATCTTTCTATATATTAAGTTTCATTAAGATCCGATCACCCATTCGTAAGATAAACATACCTCCTTTTTCATGATTTCCCCTCCCTCCAGACCCCCAGATACTTGAATTGGGGAAACGACTGTTATCAAGTCAATTGTACAGGTCCCTGACACGCCTACCAATTTTCATCGTCCTAGCACGTCCAGGAGCACCAAACTCGCCAAAGCACCGGAAATATCCCCCCCCCCCCAACTTCCCAAAGAGAGTATATCTGGTCCAATTATGTCAATTACATATATAAGACTTGTGTTTATTCTTCCCACCAAGTTTTATCCCGATCTCTCTACTCTAAGCGTTTTCCAAGATTTCTGGTTTCCCCTCCGACTCCCCCCAATGTCACCGGATCCCATCGGGATTTGAAATAAGAGCTATAAGGCATGAGGTCCTTCTAAATATCAAATTTCATTAAGATCCGATCACCCGTTCGTAAGTTAAAAATACCTTATTTTTTCTAATTTTTCCAATTTACCCCCTCCCCCTTTCCAACTTTCCCAAAGAGAGCTGATCCGGTCCGATTATGTCAATCACGTATCTAGGACTTGTGCTTATTCTTCCCACCAAATTTCATCCCGATCTCTCCACTATAAGCGTTTTCCAGGATATCCGGCTCCCCCTTCGACCTCCCCCCTCAGTCTCACCAGATCCGGTTAGGATTTAAAATAAGAACTCTGAGACACGAGGTACTTCTAAACAACAAATTCCATTAAGATCCGACTTCTTTTTTCTAATTTTTCCGAATTACCGAATTATGTCCCCTCCCCGACTCCCCCAAGAAAGTGGATCCGGTCCGGTTATTTCAACCAAGTATCTAGGACTTATGCTTATTTCTCCCACCTAACCTTTCCCAATGATAAATCGCGTGTGTAAACTATCGAAAATTGCACAATTTATAAATTGTCAAATAATTTATCCAAAATAAGCCTGTTCATTCTTGTCAATGTTTTAGCAATTATCCTCACGTCTTTTCTTTGATTGATTTTTCAAATTTACTCCTACCTCAACTTGACTAAAGACTCAATCCTGAAAGTGCAAAAAATTCTTCATTTTTACCGGTTTTTGATTTTGTCATTTAAAATCAGGTTACAACTGAAAACCCTGCTATTCAAATTTTGCTGCGTCAAGTAAAGGAACGCTTTCTAAACCCGTTTGCATTCACTAAAGAATACTGCCCCTCCCCCTTTTTTACAGTAAGTTCTTTTTTGCATAGCTAATTTTCGATCATCGTACCGCCCGGTTTTAATAATGGCAACTGTAATCGATTTTCAGAATTTGTTTTTATTTTTTAGGATATTGTTGAGCCTGAAACTTTTATGTCTGAAATTTATGATTCATTGATGTTAATGAAAAACGAACTTTTGCAAGCACAATTAATCACTCTTGTCAAAGATGCAGTTGAATCCCGACGAGTTCCAGATTTAGAAGTAAGTTTTAATCCTTTTAGCCTCTTCCTCTATTTGATTAAATGGGTGTTCTGGTACATTTAGAGGCTTTAAACTTTGGAGGCACCCTGTTAGCTAAAACTATGTGTTCAAGGCCTGTTGAAAATCGCCTGCCTTAGAGTCTTAATGTAAATTTTGAGAGGGGTAGGTGCTTCCTGAGGTTTTTACTTAGACCTTACTGAGGTTTTTTACTCGTGGTTCTTACTTAAATTAGGTGAAAGGTTTTGTTGACCCCAATCAGCTAAACACGGCTATGTACATATATGTAAGTTTTGAGAGGGGTAGGTGCTCCCTGAGGTTTTTACTTAGGTCCGACGATTCTTTTGGTAAGAAACTCTAATCTGTGGTAAACGTAAAACCTTTCAAAAGTGATTCAAGAGAATTAAAGACAAACATAAAATCTTTTTAAATTTGTGACCTTTAGCATGGAATCTTTGTGCCATAAGTGTTAAAAAAGCTTCGATTTTGGGTCAAAGCTATAGAATTTCCAAGAAGTATTTATAAATGTGTGTTTGATTTTTAGACATAAGTAAGTACAAGACATGAACTATTTTAGTATCACAGTAAGGACGAGTACCAGATTAGTACTGTATCCAGGGCGGGTTAGAGGGTTTGAATCCCCCACCCAAAATGTTTCTCCGACTCGTAAAACCGTAACAAAAATTAATATAAACACTTGTTTCATACCTTTTAATACTTTTTTGTAACCTCCCCCCCCCCCCCCGAAAAAATGTTGGAAATGACCCTGATGAAAATATGGTACCAAACACGCTCAAGAAGTGAAGTTTGAATAGTCATAATGGAATTTCCCAGACCAGAGTTTTTTACTGTTTTAAAAAGAAGATTTGAGAGAAAGAGTCAAACTTTAGCGTAAAGAGCGAGGCGTTGATGAGGAAGCAGCCTCTTTCATATACGAAGTAATTTCTGGTCGTTTTAAGTTTTAATGTCGCTCCTTACTTTCAGTTAAAAAAACTTGTTTTTTTTATTTAATCCTAAGTCAAGATTTGATATACAGAAAAAGTCTCTTTTTGTTACTGGCAAATTTATTGGGTCGGGCCGCTGATGTAGCACAAGTCTACCAACAGATGCCAATTCTAATTAATGTAGGAACATTGTTGGGCGAAAGAGAGAGTAGTGGCTTTATTTGAACTGGGATAGTTGTTGGAGACTTGGCAATACTCTCTTGACTACCTCCTCTCCTTCCCAGTACAGTTGAACTTCTTTTAATTTGGATTAATGTGAATTGAACTTACTAAAGCAGAGCTACACCCTAAATTAGGGTGTTAGAAGCTGTATTTAAGGCTCAGTACTCAGCCATCTACTGCTCTTAAGGCTTAGAAGGTTATATGCAAATAGGGCCTAATTTGGGGAAAAGGAGAAGAGAAAAAATTATCCCCATATACTAAGATCAACCTGGCAACTTCTACAATGAACAAGGAGCAGACCATGATCCAGATTAAATATATAAAAATATCTAAAAAAATTTAGAGACCAATTACTGAAAATTTTGCTGGGCTTGGGAAATATTTTCCTATGTCAGCTAAAGGCCACCTTTTTGTAAATTTGTTAGTTGATTTATTTAATGCTGTTGTTTTATTAGTCTTAATTTTTTCTAATTTTAACTGCTTTTCAACCTTACCTTTTTGACTTTACCTACTTTTATCCATGTTGAATTTGTTAGGTATGTTTTTTTTAGTTTTTTGTTTTTTTTTGGTACAAAAATTTTTTTTTGTTTTTTTTTTTAGGTACAAAAAATATTTACCAAACTGATTGGCATATGTGAAAATAGTAAGCTGAAACACTTGTGGGTACCTAGTTTAACAACGATATGCAGTATAGTAGAAATGAAGGTGCTGGATGTTACTCATTCTCAGATGACTATTTCCATTTCCAAAAGAGTGAGTCAACTTTTATCTATATTTTAGCAAAATTCTCCCATAGTTCCCCTATAGTCCTGACTCTTGCGCGAAGTTTACCCTGATCTTCGTGAATTGGATGGTGCACTGTGACAGAAATTGAGAGCTGTACATTACTTGCAAATCTCACTTACCCTCCACACAACCATATCAATCTCCGCTTTTAACTCGCTGAATACGTAGATGGAGTCAAGCAGATTTCCCTCAAGAAATCTTAGAGCGTTCGTGTTTTTAAGCGAGACACTAGCAAGCTTGGAAAGTTTTAAAAGTAGGAATTCTGTAAACTATGAAACTTTGCACTGTACTATTACCTGGACTGTAAAGGGTAGTGGTTTCACATGTTCTTTGGGAAAGTTTCTTTAAATGGTTGTACCTTTCTACTGAGTTTTTAAGTGGATCTAAACTTTTTTGACCTTTGGTCACTTCTCTGAGTAGAAGTAACCACAGAGGTAACCAACTTCAGGTAATCAATCTCAGGTGATGAATCAGAAGGACATAAATCAAAAAAAATTTTCTGTCTGTACTGATCTACCCTGCTACAGTCTACCCATGTTGTAAAGGTTGACCAACAGAAGGTATTCATAAAACTCATTTCATAAAATATTCAGAAAACTGGTCGTCATTGTCGGTCAGCCTTTGTTGGCCAAACGAAAAGCAGGTCGTCCCCCAAATGGGGTGGGAGGATGTCATAGGGAACGATTAAAGGAAAATGGTAACTTCTTGGGAGGGTGTAAAGAGGGAGGCTTTGAATATATTGAGATGAAAGAGGAGCCTCAGGTGGCTTAGTGCTGTCGTGAGTTGTATGTAATAGATGCAATAGTATTGATGAAAATAGCGGGGATTTAAAGCTGCAGTGAGTTGTTAATAATAGTTGCAGTAGTATTGGTGAAAGTAGTGGGGACCTATTTTCATAGGTCTATATGTGGACCAAATGTGAAAATTGTGGGTATTTGTGAAAATCTTCTATGGACCTACTATACCAACGATCTGCAGCATAGTAAAAACGAAAATATTAGATTCTCCTTATTCTTAGGTGACTATTTCTATTTCTAAAAGACTTAGTCATATTTTTCTCACATCTTCGAATAGTAATGTCATAGTTCCACTATAGTTCCTCTGGTCGGTACTGAAGACAAAATTTAAGAATTATTCTTTGTTAGTTTTAACATATGGCTTTTGTTATAAAAGTAAAGAATTTAAATGACCGACAACTTGAATATTAAACTTTATATTCCTCCTTGAGTATTATCAAACAATACCTTGTATTCATGTCGGAACAATAATAGCTAATAGAGAGGGAAATTACATCTTCATTCTTTGTGGGTTTCTGATTTAAAAGGTGCCTTCAAATATGCGTCAATTTTGTTCAAACCTAATGTGTTTTGTTATTGATCTGCCGTCAGTGAAGTTTGATGACCTGGGTGTGAACATAGTGGGTTTACTACTGAACTTTGGTCATATATAAAAGGACTTTGACAGAGTCCCTGTAGAGACCTAATAAACTTGAAATTACCTTAAAACAAAATGAGCATCCACTTCAAACCCAACCCCTCCACCTAAAACAATGTATTCTCATGAACTTAGAACATGGTTGTGTTTAGTGGATGTAGCTTTAAAAAATAGATTTACAGTACTAATTTCCCCCTTCACCCCTATGTCCCGATTTGAAAATGGAGCATCTGATACATGAGATCTTTCTATATATTAGGTTTCATTAAGATCCGATCACCCATTCGTAAGAAAAACGTACCTTCTTTTTCATGATTTCCCTCCCTCCAGACCCCCAGATGGTTGAATTGGGGAAACAACTGTTTTCAAGTCAATTTGTACAGATCCCTGGTACGCCTACCAATTTTCATCGTCCTAGCACTTCCAGGAGCACCAAAATCGCCAAAGTGTCGGAAATTCCTCCCCCCCCCCAAATTCCCCAAAGAGAGTATATCCGGTCCGGTTATGTCAATTACGTATCTAGGACTTGTGCTTATTCTCCCCCCCAAGTTTCATCCCGATATCTCTACTCTAAGCGTTTTCAAGATTTCCGGTTTCCCCTCCGACTCCCCCAATGCCACTGGATCTGTTCGGGATTTAAAATAATAGCTCTAAGGCATGGGTTCCTTCTAATCGGATTAAGATCCGATCACCCGTTCGTAAGTTAAAAATACCTTATTTTTTTCTAATCTTTCCAAATTACCGCCTCCCCTGTTCCAACTCCCCAAAGAGAGCGGATCCGTTCCGTTTATGTCAATTATGTATCTAGGAATTGTGCTTATTCTTCCCACCAAGTTTTATCCCGATATCTCCACTCTAAGTGTTTTCCAAGATTTCCGGTTCCGCCTCTGACCCCCTCCCCAATCTCACCGGATCCGGTTGGGATTTAAAGTAAGAGCTCTGAGACACGAGGTCCTTCTAAACAACAAATTCCATTAAGATCCTACTTCTTTTTTCTAATTTTTTCGAATTACCGAATTATGTCCCCTCCCCGACTCCCCCAAAAAAAGTGGATCCGTTCCGGTTATTTCAATCACATATCTAGGACTCATGCTTATTTTTCCCACCAAGTTTCATCCCGACCCTCCACTCTAAGCGTTTTCTAAGATTTCCGGTACCCCCCCCCCAACTCCTCCAAAGAGTGATTCCAGCCCAGTTACGTTAATAATGTATGTAGGGCATGTGCTCATTCTTCCACATAAGTTTCATCTCGCTGTCTACGCTCTAAGTGTTTTCAAAGATTTTTGGTTTCCCCCTCCAGCTCCTCCTAATGTCGCTGGATCCAGTCGGGATTTAAAATAAGAGCTGCTGAGACAGAGGTCCTTCTAAATATCAACTTTCATTAAGATCTGATCACTTGTTCGTAAGTTAAAATACATCATTTTTTGTATTTTTTCCGAATTAACCCCCCTCCCCCCTTAATTCCCCCAAAGAGAGCAAATCTGGTCTGGTTATGTCAATCACGCATGTAGGACTTGTGCTTATTCTTTCTTCCAAGTATCATCACGATCTCTCCACTCTAAGAGTTTTCCAAGATTTCCGGTTTCCTCCCCTAACTCCCCCAATGTCACCGGATGCGGTCAGGATTTAAATTAAGAGCTCTGAGACACGAGGTCCTTCTAAGTATCAAGATCTAATAACCAATTCGTAAGTTAAGAAATACCTCATTGTTTCTAATTTTTCCGAATTACCGAATTATGTCCCCTCCCCAACTCTCCCAAAGAGCGTGGATCCAGTCCGGTTATCTCAATCCCTTATTTAGGACTTTTGCTTATTTTCCCACCAGGTTTCATCCCAATCTCTCAATCATCCCAATCATCCCAATATCAAATTTCATTAAAAACAGATCAATCGTTTGTAAGTTTAAAATACCTCATTTTTTCTAATTTTTTCGAATTAACTCCCCCCCTCCCAACTCCCCCGAATAAAGGGAATCCGTTCTGGTTATGTCAGTCACGTATCTAGGACTTGTGCTTGTTTTTCCCACCAAGTTTCATCCCGTTCTCTCTACTATAAGCGTTTTTCAAGATTTCAGGTTTCCCCCTCCAACTCCAATGTCACCGGACTCGGTCGAATTTTGAAATAGAAGCTCTGGGACACCATATCATTCTAAATATTAAATTTCATTCAGATCTGATCACTCGTTCGTAAGCTATAAATACCTCATTTTTCCAATTTTTCCGAATTAATCGTCCCCCCACTCTCCTCCAGATTGTCGAATCGGGGAAATGACTATTTCTGGTTTAGTCTGGCCTGGTTCATGATACGCCTGCCAAAATTGTTTGTTCTAACTTGTCTGAAAGTGCCCAAACTAGCAAAACCAGGATCGACGGACAGACAGACAGAAATTGCGATCGCTATCTGTCACTTGGTAAATACCAAGTGTCATAAAAACAGTTTTTCTTCTCCCTTCTAATGATCCTGTGTGTAGGACTACCACCAAGTGAGATTTAAAAAAAATTTGAAATTTGAAAAAGATAATTGAAAAATAAAAATAAAATTTGAAAAATAAAATTAAAATTTTTGAAAAAGATAGAAAAACTGGTTAGAGATGATTGTCACGTCTTACTGATTCTGTTCCTTTAAAGTTTTTCCGATTTTACCTATTTTCTAGAACATTGTTTATAATAAGGTTTTATTCCTTTTTATTCCAGTCAGTACCTACTGGCTTTTTGTATCTAATATTTTTTCTCTTTTAAGTCACGTAAATAAATATTATAAAAAACTTTGATTGCTTTTCATTCCAGTCGGTACCTACTATTTTTTGTATCTAATTTAACATTTTTTCTCTTTTAAGCTGTGTCAATTTTGGCTATAAGAAGTGCTCTTTCTGCTTTTCTTGGCAGTCTGCAATAAATGTAACTGGCAAGGTCATCTCTGTTTGGTGTGCTGAAGAAAAAATTAAATGCCGAGCTTGCTTTCTGCATGATATATGTTGCAAACTTTAGTTGTGTTGGTGAATTGCAATCGCTTTGCGACATTCCGAGGGCACGAAATATAAAGCAAATGCTGAAAAATGGTTGAGCTCAAATCAGCTGCGAATTGAAATGCCCAGTGGCTGACAAATAGAGCAAGCCCTCCACCTTCCGTTGAGATTGATTCCTAGCACCGATACCTATGTGAAAGCAGGGATTCTTCGGACTATTACGAACGGCATCTCAGATATGTCGGCTCTATCTTGGGACTGGCCTGATGAATTATGTCAGGCAGTGTTCCTGTCATCTGATGAGTTGGAAGACTTCAGCCTTAACAGAACTAAAATTAGCTAGCTGCTTACGGAAGCATTGTATCCCAACTCTCTAAACATTTAGTGGGAGATATTGGTAAATCATGGTACAATATAATGTACGATAAAACTACAAATGCTGAAGGGTTTAAAGAGATCCATGTGATGACAAAGTAGTGGTCAGAGGGCCATGGGAAAGTTTTGCGCTTTATTTAGAGACCTTGTATCTCTGACGCATTTCTAAATTGGAAAAGCTTCTGATGCTGGGAAGTCATGACCCAACGTGAACAGAAAGGTCGTTTTGCTTCTAATCAAAGAGATGCGATATGAGAGGAAAGCTGACCTCTTCGATATTGATATTTCCAATTGACATATAATCCATCACGCCTTTCTTAAGGGGCTAGAAGTTCGCAGCCAGATGATTGCTGACTTGGTAATCCGCATCTGTTACTTCGTCAGGGGACGGCCGTCTAGAATAGGAGATTGATAAAAATCATACAGAATTGTGCTTGTTTAGACATATATTTCTAAAGTATTTTGGATCTTGATGGTTGACTGTAGTGGATACTGCTATGCGTATTCTCAAACAGCTCAATGCACTCCAATAATACTTCTTGAAGTAAATCCCTTTAAATTTAAAATCTTTGACGAAGACAAGTGGCTACAATGAAATATCAGATATGCTGAAAAATTCGTGGACAGAACCTCATATGCTGCTTGTCGTCTCAATTGCCAAAGTCTTCAGAAATTTCACTGGTGCATTTCAGACTGAAAACCCTTTAAACCATGCAAAATTTAATAAGATTCGTCACCTTGTACTAGTTTTGATGAGCAGATATGTGAAGCCAGAAGTTTCAGCTAAGATGAAGAGAAAGAATGCAATTGATAGGAGTAATATTGACCAACGGAACTCTGCCTGGCTCCTGAAAGCTTCGAAATTGATGCAGTAGTATGTAACGTTTTGAATGATATGAACAAAGTAGACGCAATGGACTTTGGATCACAGGTGATAGGTGCCTATGCCTGACTCTCTGGAATGTCATTTGTGTCATGACAGTAATGTCTGATAAGGAAAATGTCCAACTATTGCCAAGCTATTGCCTCAGTCTCTCAAACGGCAACACGGAAGTTAAAAGACATTTTCAAAGCCGGCAAAAGTGCTTACCAAATACTACCTACATCTAAGAACGCCAGAATGATTGTTCGCGGCAGAATAAGAATGTTAGACATAAAAATTAAATTGGAACAGAAATAGAAAGATTTTTAGGTTTAGAAAATGTGTATAGGCTGACAGTACAAACAAATGATGATGGAGTAGAATAAATATCATGAAATTGTTGAAACAAATTAGAAAATCCCGGGACATTTCATGGTCCGATCCGATATTGGTATTTTCAGTTTACTTATAATTCATTCCACCTTTCTTAAGGGGCTAGAAGTTCACACCCAGATGATTGCTAACTTGGCAAGTTGCATCAGCTGATTCGTCAGTGGATGCTTCTATGCGTACTCTCAAACAGCTCAATGAACTCTAGAAACACGTTTTGAAATATGTCCAATTTAAAATCTTTGACGAATACGAGTGGGTACAAAGAAATATCAGACATGCTGAAAAATTCGTAGACAAAAATTCATGGGCTGTTCGTCGTCTCAATTACCAAAGTCTTCAGAAGTTTCACTGGTGCATTTCAGACTGAGAAGCCTTTGAACCATGCAAAATTTAATAAGATTTTTCGCCTTATACTAGTTTTGATCAGCAGATATATGAAGCCAAAAGTTTCAGTCAAGAAGAAAAGAAAGAATGCGATTGATAGGAGTAATCTCGACCAATGGAACTCATGCCTGGCTCTTGAAAGTTTCGAAATTGATGTAGGAGTAGGTGACATTTTGAAAGATTTGAACAAAGTAGACGCAATGCACTTTTGGTCACAGGTGATATGTATCTATGCCTCTATGAAAAAGTATATTCTGAAGGAATTTTCCTTGGACTCAGGATCAGCTTTAAAGTATTTTCTTTACATCACACCAGAACTAGAAAGCTATAAAGAAATGTCAGGGACATTGGAAGGATTGCCACATTTATGCCTTTTGAATCTCCTGTTTGCAGACTTCGCGATGACTAGAGGCTTTTTAAAGTTATATGATGATCCTTTTGCTACTAATGAAAGTGTTCCAATCAATCGTTTCTGGAATGACATTTGTGTCATGAAACTGATGTTTGATGAGGGAAAATGTCCAACTATTGCCAAGGTGTTGCCTCAGTCTCTCAAATGGCAACACGGAAGTTGAAAGAGGTTGTCAAAGTTGGCAAAAGTGCTTACCATACATCTACATCTAAAAAACCCTAGAATGATTGTTTGCGGGAAAATGATAATGTTAGAAACCGACGTGAATTACTCCCTTTAACAAAGGAGCTCCTTCAACTTGCTCGCAGTGTCAATGCTAGCAACAAGGATATCTCAAAACGGAAAAGTGAGGAAAGCAAAAGAGAAGCATGAGAAACAGCTATCAGAAGAGGAAAGACTTAAGAAGAGGGATGAGAGAAGATGTTAGCCGGTTCGAAAGTTAATCTACGAGAGCTCGAAGAGAAAAAGAATGATAATAATGATAAACATAAAATTGTTGAGTTGCTGGTTCAGGAGGCTAATGGGAGACTCCAAAAAGTCATTGAGATTAAATACTTCATTAAAATGGGTCTAGCTCTAGCTATGCTAGAAATTGCATTAAACAGCTAGAACGGGAGCAAGCAAAGGCCTTGGAAGGACCCACAAGAGAAAGTCTCAATCCATATATACGCTGTCGAAAAAATTAAATAGGGGTTTTCACAAACATTACTAAAGATTGTTTTTCGCAACATTAATCGAAGCTGGTCTGTTTCTATCAATTTTTTTTCGTAATTTTGAAAGTAAGTGAAGAAACACAAAAACAAACACTTTGATCGGGCACTATACTGATGCTGAAAGTGGAAAAAGCAAGCAAACGTTTTTAAAGTTTTGGCTAAGCATTCCTCGGGTTAATGTCTTCTGAGCTTGGTTGTTTCTTTCGCACAAAGCACCTTATCAAGTCAGTTTCTACTTAGTCACTTTCTTCTCAGATTTTGCGACCTTGAAAGTCAGAAAAGTTTGATTTTTTTGTTTTTTTTAAATGGTACTCCTATATGTGCCATTTTTGATCATACCTTCGTTTTTTTCCCTTGGTGTTCTAAATATTGTGCTAGAAACACCTAAGATAGGTTAAAACAGCCAATTGCACGCTCAAAGCACCTCTCAAATTCATCTCTACTCTTTATGCGCAAGTTTCTAGTTAGTGCTAGTCCAGTGTTTCTGTGTTTTTTTTTTCAAGAATTAGTGTCATTATGTTGGAATTTGTTCTTGACTGCACTAGCTTTTATCAATAAAGTGATTATGTATATTTTTTTTTTTAGCTAATAAAGGACACTGATCATCAGGTTAAAGAATTGGCTCTGAGATTGCTGACATTGCTACTAAGATTAGAAGACCACCGCAGCGAAATGATTGAAGTTATAAGCTGTTACACTCAACATGTGGACCCAAGGGTCAGGGCTGCCTCCTTTGAGTCACTAGTAAGTAGTCCAAAAAATGGGCCTATTTCGGGGGAAAAAAGACATCGACGTAATGGTTTCAGGTTTAGACTTCATTGCCTCATCCAATATGAATGAGTTACTCGACTGGTATAACAAAATTTAGTATGCATGATGTGTCAGATTAGTGGCGTGTCAAGAAGACGAACTGGGGTGCCCCCACCCCTCCTCCATATGGGGAGTGAAAGTCATAAAATCTGGTGGATTCTTGAGCAAATATCATGGCATTCGGGTAGATGCGAAAAAAAAAAAAAAATCGACTAGTGAGACTTAACTATCATTCAAAATTTACCGCGAAAATTGACATTTGAACCTTAGGTGGGGTTTTTTCCTGCGTCGCACCATCCTCCACTATCGCAGAGGGAGGGGGTAGCAATCCTGCTTTCTCTTATACAAAGCCTAACAGCCTTGAAAATACACTACTCTCATTTACACTCTATTGGCTAGGCTAATATTATATATTTTATGATTGGCTCATATTATATATTCTATTATAGACACCTTCCATGAGTGGTTCTCAGGGTAGATGGGACAAACATAGTGTCTTTAAACATAAAACTTGGGTACAAGAAATATATTGGAGATATCTGAAATTTAATTTACAATAGAACATATTACATATTCATATTGCACTAAATTTTTCTGGTGAAGGTGGTTTCCCAGGTAGGTGTAGTATACAGATATAGTCTTAAAAAAGAAGATCTAAGTGAGAAACATAACTTTCGTCTATTTTCTATCGATTTGAGAGTACATTTTCTGCATGCATTGTGTTTTGAATCCATAAAGCAAGAATACTTGTAATGTACGCTGTTATTAATATTTTGTTTAGTCTTGATAGTAGTAAATATGCTTCCCTTTTCTGAAGGTCTGAATCATTTGCAATATCGCTAAATAGAGCACATAACCAGAGATTTTACCAGGAATGGGTTTAAGGAGGAAGGATAAATTAATTAAAAATGAAAAAGGATAATGATCCTCTAGATGGCGCATAGGGCGTAGAATCGTTTTTTCAATTGTTGGGTCTTTTTTATAGTAGTTAGTTGATTCAATGATTCAGTGACCCATTGATGGCGCATAGGGCGTACAATCGTTGTCTGAATTGTTGGGTCTTGTCCACAGTTATCCGTTGATTCAGTGATTCACTGAATTTTTATAGTGGTTCAGTGATTCAGTATTTCTAACTCAGTTTCAATCTGTTCTTTTTTCTTTATACATAAACAAACGTGCTTCAAACTAAAATCAACCTTCATAAATGAATCAGTTCTTATTTATAGGCTATAGGCTAGGAATAAAATATAGACTAGATATAAAAATTGACTAATTCAAAAACCTGCCTTTTAGACTTACAGTTTTTGAATATGGGGAGGATCCTTTGGGCCAACATAGGGAGTTGGGTTGAATTAGGACCGTAATACAGTTGTTGCCATTCGGAACATCCATAGGGAGAGGAGTGGCCTTAGGCCCATTGACCCTCTTCCCCGTTGCTACTGAAGTTTTTTCCACCAAACGTTCCTACAATGTATAAATTTCCTTTTTTTTGGCTTTTTAATTTGCCTACCTCTCTGCTAAATGTCTGAATAGAAGACCTGAAGAGATGTAACTCATTTCAAGCAACTTACAGTGTTTTAAGGCTTTAGCATCCAGTTCAGTAAATTGAAGGCCTTGGGACAAGAACGTATCCAGGATTTTTGTTTGGATTTTGGTGTATTTTTGGGGGGAGGGGGATGGGCTTTTAAAAACTTTACAAAACACATCTAAAATATGTTTAAATGTATTTTTGTTACTTTCTAACGAGTTAGAGATTTTTTTTTTTTGGGGGGGGGGTCAAACCCGGTAACCCCAACCCCCTGGATAGGGCCTCGCCTGGGATGCTCAAAACGTACTTGGGAGTAACTTGGAGCTAAAAAGAAAGCATACACAGTTTATTTCAAATTTCAAAGATTAGTCTTAATGTATTTATTACATTGTTGAATTTATTACCGATTAGCAATGTTAGCATCATAACCACTTATTCCTAAAAGAGGGACCAATAATAAAAAAAAATTCGGTCTCCCTTGCAAACAGGGCTGTTGTGGGAAGGCAGGCTTTACGGTGTAGAATGTATTTTTTTGTCTTTTTTTTAAGTATAAGTTTAAGTGTGGAGAATTTTCTACGTGTCACTTTCTCAAAATTTTGAACCTTTTTTCCATACTATTTCTTGAATTTTTGCAATTCACTTTTCCGTTCAATTCTTTTATTTCGACTTTTTAAAGTTTATACCTTCCTTGAAAAGCAGGGCTCCTCCCCTGCCCTCACATAAACTCTTATTCACTTGTTTTATCTACTACCCCCCACCCCCTCTTTTCAACCACCTTTCCATATATTAATTGCTAATAATATAAATTATCATCATTCATCAATTTCTTTATAATAATTGTTTCCGCATAATCTCCATATACTGGTCATTCATTTTTAGCTGTATTCATTAGCCTTACATGGAAGACTTTATTGGATGCAGTGGTGGTTCTGGCCTCTCTTGCACCTGGGGCTAAACTTTGGTTAGCTAAACTTTGTTAAACGAAATTTTCTAAAATGATTATAACCATTAGATTATTTATTTGAAATTTTGTGCCCCAAAATACCTGTGTCCCCTCTATTCCTCCTCGAAAAATGCCTTAATTGGATATAAATAAATTAAAAAAAACAGCTTTAATTTATACTTTTCTTTTGTCTCTTCTTTTATATATCTGTTAGCTATTGATTCATATATTCTTTGTCATATTCAATTTTCTCTAGCTTCAAGCGCACAGAAGTGGAATGCGGCTAGGGATAGAATTGTACGATATAGCTGTGGCATGTTTGACAGATGAAAATGAAACAGTAAGGAAGCTTAGCCTTGAAATTCTTAGTGTTTTGGCTCATCTTCATACTGAAAAGTAAGTTATCTATTCAGTTTTGTGAGGCAGTTTCTCGGCTGGTCTTTCCGTTTTTTTAGTTCAGTAAAATTTTCCTTCTTTTTTTCGGAATTCCAAATGATATATTTCTCTTCTTATCTTTTAAAATTATTTTCAGGTACCTTCCACACTCTTAAAGTTCTTGTCTTTCTTCTTTTTTTTTCATTTTCTAATGCCAACTTGGGCTTGCCCGTTTTCCCTTAATTTCAAGGTTCATTGCTACTATTACTAATACCACCTGTTTTTTTCTGTATTCTAGTGTATATTCTTCTTTATCTTTATTTTGTATGTATTTTGTGATTCAGCGTATTAATTTATGGTTCTTTCAGTTTTTTATTGTATTGTGTGGTCCACAACAAGCTAAGCCTCCTCTTTTTTCTTTTTACTGTCTTTCCTTTTTTCTCTTAATTTCTTGGTTTCTGATTTTCGTTATTATTATTATTAACAACCGTTTTTTCTGTATCCTAGTGTATATTCTCCTTTATTTTGTATGTATTTTGTGATTTAGAGTATTGTTTTATGGTTCTTTCAGGGTTTTGTTTTTCTATTGTGTTGTATGGTCCACAACAAGCTAAGCCTCCTCTTTTTTCTTTTTACTGTCTTTCCTTTTTTCTCTTAATTTCCTGGTTTCTGATTTTCGTTATTATTATTATTAACAACCGTTTTTTCTGTATCCTAGTGTATATTCTCCTTTATTTTGTATGTATTTTGTGACTTAGAGTATTGTTTTATGGTTCTTTCAGGGTTTTGTTTTTCTATTGTGTTGTATGGCCCACAACAAGCTAAGCCTCCTCTTTTTTCTTTTTACTGTCTGTCCTTTTTTCTCTTAATTTCCTGGTTTCTGATTTTCGTTATTATTATTATTAACAACCGTTTTTTCTGTATCCTAGTGTATATTCTCCTTTATTTTGTATGTATTTTGTGACTTAGAGTATTGTTTTATGGTTCTTTCTGGGTTTTGTTTTTCTATTGTGTTGTATGGCCCACAACAAGCTAAGCTTCCTCTTTTTTCTTTTTACTGTCTTTCCTTTTTTCTCTTAATTTCTTGGTTTCTGATTTTCGTTATTATTATTATTAACAACCGTTTTTTCTGTATTCTAGTGTATATTCTCCTTTATTTTGTATGTATTTTGTGATTTAGAGTATTGTTTTATGGTTCTTTCAGGGTTTTGTTTTTCTATTGTGTTGTATGGCCCACAACAAGCTAAGCTTCTTGGGCAGAATTCACATTTGTAATGGTGCTTTAGTATGAATAAAATAGTTGAAATGATGATAGATTGATATTCAAAGCGTATTGTGTTTTCCAGAATTGAATTATCATTAATCATTTCTAATTATCTTGAGCCTGAATCGGCAAATAATATCTAATGTCCCCCTGAAATGCTTCTAATCCTAAACAGGAGCTAATATTGCAGTCTATTTTAGCAACGCAAATTGCTTGTAATTTTGCGATGTTCGTTGGCTCGGAGTGGAAATTATGACAAATAATCAATTATAATCAGTAGTTATTGAGTTCTGTAACTCACCATAGTCTTTGTTTTAATGTTGAGTTGCGTTCATAAATGTATTCAGTTTTAATAGACTAAATGTGTTTTGGAGAGCTTCTTTTGTTTGTTCTTAGAAAAGCTAATTTATTTTAAAAAAATTCCAATTTATATTTATGGGTCTCTAGTGTTCATTTAACTATTAAAAGAAATTACTATGAACAGTGTTAAAATTTGAGATTTACTGAAAATCAACTTCAGTGCCAAAGACAGTATTCAGGATTTTTTTTTTTGGGGGGGGGGGAACACAAAAATCTTAAAAAAAACAAATATCGGAAATGTGTTTTACGCAGTTCTGTTACGTGTTTACGAGTCGTGACAATATTTCGGGGGAAGGAGGTCCCCCCCTAGGATGCCATATAAGGATACCCTTTGAGTGCCATATATTTTAAATACCACATGCCAGCTTGAAACTCTTGATTCTAAAGGATTTTCTTGCCAAGAATCATCGGGGGTCTTATTTCTAGTTCTGTTTGTGGTAAAAAACTTTCGTAGGTTTGACTTGATTATTCCTTATTATTTAGGCACTTCAAGGCTCTCATTTATTGATTGATAGTGATTTATGTTTATTTTAAGTTTTAGATATGTGACTTTATTTCTGCTAATGTTTGGCTTAATGTACCTCCTTTTTTTTTACCTTGAAAAAGCTATTTTTTGTTTTTTCAATAAGTTACCAAAAGGCTTGATTACTATTTTTTTTTAAATGTAAAATATACTTAACGCATGTGTAAAATCACTGACAAATTGCCTTTTTTTTTATTAGCTTTAAATTGTGGTATATGTAAAAAAATAAATACAAAAAAATCTGCATGTGTTTTTTATAACCCATAGAAAAGTCCCGTTTTATATTTTTTTTTTATTTCACTATTATTTTGTAATAGTATTTTATATACTCTTTTATCTTATATTATTATTTCATTCTGGAAAGAAAATATTGATAACAATTTTAGTCGTATTATTATTCCCTTTGGACATTAGACATGCCTCCCTCCACCCTCCACGAGGGCATGGTAAAGAATCTGTAAAATCTAAGAGTTTTATTTTTATTTTTATACAGTCCATGTCCATCTTCTACGGTTCAATTTTAGCTTTAATCTTGTGTTATTTAGTTTCTTGAACTTTAAATTTATTAACCTTTGCCCTGGTATTCTATAAACAATTCTGAACGATAGTTTTTCTTTTAGTTGGCTATTTTCACGAACAATCATGAGCAACAACTTTTTGTTTGTGTAGTATGAAGGCATGTAATAAGGAGTCTCCTGTACGTATGAAAACAGAGAGCATGAGAAATCATGGGCACCGTTTTTACATCCCTTATTTTTCTCTTGTATTTATAAATGTTCCAAAAAAGTCGGCTAGAAGAGCTTTTAACTTTTTAGCTCATTTTTCAATAGTTACGACCATTCTATCCCCTTTTCAGTTATAGCAAAATAGTTTCAAAGTTTAACAGAGAGCAAAGTTTAGAAAGCCGACAACCCTTAACTTTTAGTCCTTTTTGTATTTTTCAGGTTAGGTTATTTTTCAGGTTTGGTTCTGAAGACGAAGAGTATGAGAAATAAAAATGTAATAGTTTAGTTCGAATACCAACAACCATTTTCAGTTGATGTAACATTGTTTTTCCTTTTGGAGAGATGTTCTAAACAACTCTTTTAGTCCTATTATTAGACTCCTCGGTCATTAGATCCCCCATGGGTGGCACTGTGGTTTGGGAAAGGGGTCTGTAAAATCTAAAAGTTTTATATTCTTATGTGGTCCATATTCATTGCTTCATTTTAGTTTTATTCTTGTTGAATTTTAGTTTCCATATATGTTCATTTTCTGATCTTTAATATCATTAACCGCTGCAGTGGTGTTTTGTACAAAAAATCTGAACGATATTAAAGTATTTAATATCGATAATATCGATAATATCGATAATATCGATGAACGATATTAAGTATTTATTTTTGTTGGTGATTGTCACCTTGGTGTTTTCTAATAATTAATTAGTTAATAATAACTTTTTGCTAGTGTAGAGTACATAAACCCGTTGGTTGATCGCGATATCAAATATGATTTTATTAGACATGCTAATTATATATATTATTGGTGTATAGTTATATATATATTATGTATATTGAATGTTAAATATGATAAATATTAATAAACATAATTTTGATCATTTAGTTTAAGAAAAAAGTTGTTGTTACTCAAAATGATTGTAGAAGTACAGTTGCATCGAAAGTAGAGTAAAAAAGAAAAGGAAGAAAGGAGACAATAATAATAAGAAGAAATATAACTTATATGACTTATGTATTATGTATAGTATATATGTATATTGTAATTCTATTATATGTTATGTATTATAATTATATATATATATATATATATATTATGTATAGTAGTCTGTAATGAACAAATTTTTCGCAAAATAACGATGCATAATTATTTGTTATGATGTATATTGCTATTAATACTAGTCTTATGGATTCTGATTACAACACCAAGCCTCCCGAGGCCAATTGAGGTGTACAAGCTCCTCCATCCCAGTCTATTTAGGGCTTCACCGTTTAATCCCTGGCATGTAGTTCCAGCTCCCCTTCAATCCACTCTTATGACCTTTTTTCAACTTGCTTCAGTCATTTATGTGATATAATTGATAAATTGAAAGATTACTAAACATTGATTCATTATCTAAACATTAAATATCAGTAAAAGAATTATTATTTTTAAGCATTAATTGTTAAAAGTGTTTGAGGCCCCAATATTGAAATGAGTTTCAAGGCAAGCCATTTAAATTGCACTTCCGTTTTTTTTGTTTTGTTTTTTTTCAATAAAAAAAATTTTTAAAATTCTAAAAACTTAGCTAAACATATTTTGAAGACTTTTAAATTTTTGTTTTCAAAATCTACCAGAGCTTAATAAATTTGATCAAAAAGTTGTTGGTAAATTGTATGATAGATTTGTTTATATAATAACCAATTGTAACATATTTTGTAAACATTGTTTTGTATTATTCTACACAATTGTTTATTATGTTATATAATAGTCGTTTATATAATATAAAAATCAACAATTTGCTCGAGTGTTAGCCTATAGTGGAACACTTATATCTAATGTTAAACAGGAATATTGAATACTGGTTACCAAACCTGACTAAACCCCTGGTAAATTAAGGTATAAGGTAAAATAAGTAAACTAAGGGTCGAATATTTAATTGAACCCAGTACCAAATCATTTTAATTGAACCTGCATTTTCCTGTTTTACAACTGATTCTTTAACAACATTGATTGAGATATTTAAGATATATACATTGATTCTTCAATCTGATTCTTTAACTAGAGTTGAGTTTCTACTTCTTCACTAAAGCGATCGCGTAGATTTCGAAGGCTTTTCATATGTATTGTAATTTCTTTCCTAGACATGTTAAAGTCCCCGAAAGTGATGACACAATTCGTCTTGGTGACGATGCGTTTTCCCGGATTTGCAATGCCCTTACAGATTTAGCTGTGCATGTGAGACAACTGGCTGCTTCCCTTCTTGGTTCCATGACATTTGTGTCGCCAAAATTTTTAGAACAAACACTCGATAAAAAGCTTATGTCAGATATGAGGGTAAGCGAAAATTGTGTTTCGTCCTTTTTTTTGTTATGTGTCGCCAAAATTTTAGAATAAACGCTCGATAAAAAGCTTATGTCAGATATGAGAGTAAGCGAAAATTGGGTTTCGTCCTTTTTTTGTAATGTGTCGCCGAAATTTTTAGAACAAGCGCTCGATAAAAAGTTTATGTCAGATATGAGAGTAAGCGAAAATCGTGTTTCGTCCATTTTTTTTTTTTTTTTTTTTTTTTTTTTGGTTATGTGTCGTCAAAATTTTTTGACCATGCACTTATCTCTGATATAAGTTTCAGTATTTTAAACATTATGAAATATTGTTTAAACAATATTGTTATTGGTTATTTATAAACAATATTGTTTAAAACAATATTGTTTAGAAACAATTTTTCGAAAATTGTGTTTCCTCCTTTTTTTTTTTTTTTTTGGTTATGTGTCGCCAAAATTTTTAGAACAAACGCTCGGTAAAAAGCTTATGTCAGATATGAGAGTAAGCGAAAATTGTGTTTCCTCCCTTTTTTTTGGTTATGTGTCGCCAAAATTTTTAGAACAAACGCTCGATAAAAAGCTTATGTCAGATATGAGAGTAGGCAAAAATTGTGTTTCATTCTTTTTTTTATGGCACTTGGTATTAACCAAGTGACATATAGCAGTCGCCAATTCTGTCGGTCTGTCTGTCGGTCTGTCGGTCCCGGTTTTGCTACTTTAGGCACTTCCAGGTAAGCTAGGACGATGAAATTTGGCAAGCGTATCAGGGACCGGACCAGATTAAATTCGAAATAGTCGTTTTCCCCGATTTGACCATCTGGGGGGGAGTGGGGGCCCGGTTAATTCACAAAAAATAGAAAAAATGAAGTATTTTTAACTTATCAGCGGGTGATTGGATCTTAATGAAATTTGATGTTTGGAATAATATTGTGTCTCAGAGCTCTTATTTTAAATCCCGACCGGATCTGATGACATTGGGGGGAGTTGGAGGGGGAAAACCTAAAGTCCCGGTTTTGCTACTTTAGGCACTTCCAGGTAAGCTAGGACGATGAAATTTGGCAAACGTATCAGGGACCGGACCAGATTAAATTAGAAATAGTCGTTTTCCCGATTTGACAATCTGGGGGGGGGGAGTAGGGGCCTGTTAATTCGGAAAAAATAGAAAAAATGAAGTATTTTTAACTTATGAGCGGGTGATTGGATCTTAATGAAATTTCATGTTTGGAATGATATTGTGTCTCAGAGCTCTTATTTTAAATCCCGACTGGGTCTGATGACATTGGGGGGAGTTGGAGGGGGGAAACCTAAAATCTCGGAAAACACTTAGAGTAGAGGGATCGGGATGAAACTTGATGGTAAAAATAAGCGCAAGTCCCAGATACATGATTGACATAATCGGAACTGATTTGCTCTCTTTGGGGTAGTTTGGGGGGGAGTAATCCTTAAAAATTAGAAAAATGACGTATTTTTAACTTACGAAGGAGTGATCGGATCTTCATGAAACTTCATATTTAGAAGGACCTCGTAACTCCGATATCTTATTTTAAATCTCAACCGGATCAAGCGTAATTGGGGGGGGGGGGGGCAGTTGGGGGACCGGAAATCTTAGAAAATACTTAAAGCGGTGAGATCAGGATGAAACTGGATGGGAAGAATAGAAACCTGTCTAAGATACGTGACAGACATAACTGGACCGGATCTGCTCTCTTTGGTGGAATTGGGGGGGGGGGGGTAATTTTGAAAATTGAGGTATTTGTAACTTACGAAAGGGTGACCAGATCTTAATGAAATTTGATATTTAGAAGGATCTTGTGCTTTAAAGTTCTAATTTCAAATTCCGACTAGATCCTGTGACATTCGGGGGAGTTGGAGGGGGGAACCGGAATTCTTGGAAAACATGAAAATTGGAGTATTTATATCTTACGGATAGATGATCGGATCGTAATGAAATTTGATTTTTAGAAGGAATTCATGTCTCAGAGCTCTTATTTCCAATCCCGACCAGATCTTTTGACATTGTGGGGATTTGGAGGGGGAAATCTTGGAGAAACACTTGGAGTGTAGGAATCGGGATGAAGCTTGGTGGATAGAATAAACAAATGTCCTTGATACATGATTGATAGAATCGTACTGGATTCGCTCTCTTTGGGGGAGTTGGGGGGAGGGGTTCAGTGATTTGGCGAGTTCGGTGCTTCTGGACGTGCTAGGGCGATGAAAATTGGTAGGCGTGTCAGGGAGCTGCACAATTTGACTTGATAAAGTCGTTTTCCCAGATTCGACCATCTGGGGGGCAAAAGGGAGAGGAAAAATTAGAAAAAATTAGGTATTTATAACTTACGAGTGGGTGATCGGATCATAATGAATTTTGATATTTAGAAGGACTTTGTGACTCAGAGCTCTTATTTTAAATCTTGACCGGCATTAAGCCTCTTATTTTCCTTTTTAAATCAATCTATTGATTCATAGAATTTTGTTACAGCTCATACCATATGATCTCTTGGCTCTTAGCTCTTCTCGCCTCGTCAAAAGTGCCATATGAGCTCTTAGCTCTTGTTTTGTTATGTGTCGCCAAAATTTTTAGAACAAATACTCGATAAAAAGCTTATGTCAGATAGAAGGGTAAGCGAAAATTGTGTTTCGTCTTTTTTTTGTTATTTGTCACCAAAATTTTTAGAATAAACGCTCGATAAAAAGCTTATGTCAGATATGAGAGTAAGCGAAAATTGTGTTTCCTCCTCTATTTTTTTTTGGTTATGTGTCGCCAAAATTTTTGGAACAAACGCTCGATAAAAAGCTTCAGTCAGATATGAGAGTAAGCGAAAATTGTGATTCCTCCTTTTTTTGGTTATGTGTCGCCAAAATTTTTAGGAAAAAACACTCGATAAAAAGCTTATGTCAGATATGAGGGTAAGCGAAAATTGTGTTTCGTCCTTTTTTTTGTTATGTGTCACCAAAATTTTTAGAATAAACGCTCGATACAAAGCTTATGTCAGATATGAGAGTAAGTGTTTCCGACTTAGTGTGTTTGTTTGTGTTTTTTCGAAAATTGTGTTTCCTCCTTTTTTTTGGTTATATGTCGCCAAAATTTTTACAACAAACGCTCGGTAAAAAGCTTATGTCAGATATGAGAGTAGGCAAAAATTGTGTTACCTTCTTTTTTTTGGTTATGTGTCGCCAAAATTTTTAGAACAAACGCTCGATAAAAAGCTTATGTCAGATATGAGAGTAAGCGAAAATTGTGATTCCTCCTTTTTTTGGTTATGTGTCGCCAAAATTTTTAGAACAAACACTCGATAAAAAGCTTATGTCAGATATGAGGGTAAGCGAAAATTGTGTTTCGTCCTTTTTTTGTTATGTGTCACCAAAATTTTAGAATAAACGCTCGATAAAAAGCTTATGTCAGATATGAGAGTAAGCGAAAATTGTGTTTCCCCCTTTTTTGGTTATGTGTTGCCAAAATTTTTAGAACAAACGCTCGATAAAAAGTTTATTCTCAGATATGAGAGTAAGCGAAAATTGTGTTTCCTTCTTTTTTGGTTATGTGTCGCCAAAATTTTTAGAATAAACGCTCGATAAAAAGCTTATGTCAGATATGAGGGTAAGCGAAAATTGTGTTTCGTCCTTTTTTTGTTATGTGTCACCAAAATTTTAGAATAAACGCTCGATAAAAAGCTTTTGTCAGATATGAGAGTAAGCGAAAATTGTGTTTCCTCCTTTTTTTGGTTATGTGTCGCCAAAATTTTTAGAACAAACACTCGATAAAAAGTTTATGTCAGATATGAGGGTAAGCGAAAATTGTGTTTCCTCCATTTTTTTGGTTATGTGTCGCCAAAATTTTTAGAACAAACGCTCGATAAAAAGCTTATGTCAGATATGAGAGTAAGCGAAAATTGTGTTTCCTCCTTTTTTTGGTTATGTGTCGCCAAAATTTTTAGAACAAACACTCGATAAAAAGTTTATGTCAGATATGAGGGTAAGCGAAAATTGTGTTTCCTCCATTTTTTTGGTTATGTGTCGCCAAAATTTTTAGAACAAGCACTCGATAAAAAGCCTATGTCAGATATGAGAGTAAGCGAAAATTGTGTTTTGTCCTTTTTTTTGTTATGTGTCGCCAAAATTTTTAGAACAAAGGCACGATAAAAAGCTTATGTCAGATATGAGAGTGAGCGAAAATTGTGTTTCCTCCTTTTTTTTGGTTATGTGTCGCCAAAATTTTTAGAACGAACACTCGATAAAAAGCTTATCTCAAATATGAGAGTATGTCAGATATAAGGGTAAGCGAAAATTGTGCTTTCTCCTTTTTTTTTGGTTATGTGTCGCCAAAATTTTTAGAACAAACACTCGATAAAAAGCTTATGTCAAATATGAGAGTATGTCAGATATAAGGGTAAGCGAAAATTGTGCTTTCTCCTTTTTCTTGGTTATGTGTCGCCAAAATTTTTAGGCCATGCGCTTATCTCTGATATAAGTTTCAGTAGTTTAAACAGTATGAAATATGCTATATTAAATTTTTTGCTTTTTTTTTTACATTTGTGTTGCCAAAAGTTTAAAAAAAATGCTTAATAAAACGGTTATATCCAATATAAAGGTATTTTTTTTTTAAATTCATGTTTATTTCTATATTTTTATTTTCTCTAGCTTTTGTTTTCTCTTTATATGGGTATCGACCCTGGAAGGGTTTCAACGATGTTGAAACCCAGGGTTTCAACGTTTGTTCGATAATTTACGGACCCATAGACCCAATCGTCTCTTTTTAACCTCGTTTGAAAATGAATTTAAATATCTTCTGAATTGGGATCATAAAGGGACAACACTTTATAGACAGCTAATGTCCGGTACAAGTCTAAGGATATTAATCGCTATAGGTACCTACTGGTAAATTTCTATTTAATTTTTTTTTCATTTTCGTCTAGAATTTCGCAATCTCTTAGTAGAAACAAAAATATCCCTTTGCCAATTTTCCTTTTGAAATTGAAAGCACTCTTATTTTTTTTTCTGTTGAAAGAAAGTGTTTTTTGATAACAAAATCAAATTAAAAATTTCTTTTTCTGTCATTTTTCATGCTTAAAATCTAGTGTCATTTCTATCGTCTCTAAATGGTTCGTGTGGCCTAATAATGAAAGTTTGCTTTGGTAGGTGGAATTCATGGCCTCTCGCAGACTAAAGACGCTACTACGATATTGGTATCTTGTAGGGAAAATCGGTATCTTGGGATATTCTCACATTATAAAAAGATCTAGATAGGTCAGAAGTTTGTGAAAATTCATTAAGATCCTTAATTTTCGTTTTTTGCAAATGACGTCGTGTACTAAAATGAAAGTTTCCTTATATTGCAATGACATCATGTATTAACAAAAAAGTTTCCTTATATGACGTTGTATGCTGTCATTCATATTTTAAATAAGATAGCTAAGTTTTCAACGTAATCAGTTATTTATCCAACGCAATGTCTGTAGCAAGCCCCAAAAAAACGAAAATTTGCAGTTGCAGTTACTATAAATGATGTTTCTTTTGAACCAACACTTGAACTATCAATCGTGATGAGATATGAAAATTGACAACATGAAAATTGACTGATCAACAGTTATCAGTTGCGATAACTCCAAAACGGGCAGGTAAAGCAAAGGGCATTGCTAAATTGTCTGAAGTAATCAAAATTAAAAATAAAGAAGATAGACAAATACGGTTAGAAATACGTGTCAAAATGAAAAAGAAGAGCAAAGACACGGGCGGTTAGAAGTTAAGCGAAAACGAGAATTAGAGCGTGTCAAGAATGAAAATGAAGATCAAAGACACGCGCGATTAGAAGACATGCGACACCGAGCATGTGATTCTCGAACTGGGAAATGGAAAGCTTCCTAAAAATCTTCTAAATGAAATTGAGTTACCGGAAAACGTTATTTCCATTGGCAATTTAATTGGTGAAGTTTTTGGAAAATGTTTGTCTAAACGAAGTTTCAATTAATGAAGGATCGATTCGTTTTAGCTTCAATCAACAAAGAAGCTAGTACAATAAGTGTGAAACTTGTCGATTGTCTCCCATGAGAATACAAATCGTATAAAAGTTTGATTTTGTTAAAGATAAAGAAAAAGGAGGAATTGAATTTACTCCAGCATTCCTCAATTCAATTAAAACTGCAGAATAACCACCACATGCCTTAAAAATTTAGAAAAATACTATAGTTATGCTTTTGCGTAACTTAGATATCTCAGAAGGGATTTGTAATGGGACCCGTATTATTGTTACTGAATTATGTAACAACATAATTATGGCGAATATAATTACTAGGGAAAAATCAAGAAAAGAAGTTCACTTATCTCGAGTTACAGTGGACTCTAGTAAAAATCAACTTGGATGTACGACACTAATTTTCACTTCGACTCATATTTGTCATGACTATGCATAAGTCCCAAGGGCAAACTTTTGAATTTTTTGGCGTCGACCTTAGTTCTCCAGTTTTTAATCATGGTACATGGCATGTCGTGGCACCTGGCATGTTATGCATGGCATTTTCTCGTGTGAAAAGACAAGTATTTTTTTTAAAATTAATTAAACGATAAGTAATTACAATATATTACATTGTTGACATTTCAGGTCGCAAGAACGACTTAAGTAGGTCAAGAATTTAAGGTGAAATTCATATTTTTCCCAAAATTGTTGTAACAAACCTATGGTGCCGTCTTGACATAAAAAAGAGGCTATATCATGAAAAGAGAAATCACCAATGCAACAGCACAAACACATAAAAAAAAAGAGACAGAAGGAGAAAAGGAAGACTGTTTTCCTAAATTAGTGACTAATATAGACCAGCACTTGAATGAGGCCTTAACCCTACTCATCCATACAATCACATAGGTCAAACAGCATAGCCATACACAATCAACCATAAAAAATAATCCATGGACAGGCAGTCATGTCGTCAATAAGTATAAGTCGTCATTTACCAAACAATAGAAACAATAAAGACAAATAATTCAGAGGCAACAACCCAACACAAGGGCTCATCAGGAGAATACACTTGCCTATAGGGTTTCGCCACATTAAATTCTCTACCCAGCCAAGTGTTGTGGCTACCATAGAATATCCATGGCATCCCCGTGTCAGGTATCACCCCCAAAATACACCCCTATGAAAAAAAAGCAAATGTAAAACAACCAAGTAACACCAAAACAAGCTTATCCTGTTAATATATCCCTCTTTTTAGCAACAATAGGTAAACCAAATATGATAAATTTTACCAAATCACAAATATTAACACATTACAAAAAAATTGAATGAACAAAACAATTATAGAATTCATCTTTACCATGTGGCTATTTTTAAAAAAAATACGCTCTATTAGAAACACAATTCAAAATAAATGGCGCTGCATCATCATTTGTCGAACCTCCGAAATTAGTTGAAAATTTCTTTAAGTATTTCCCGATAATTCTTTTGATATTTATTTAAAAGTTCGCTATAATGAAAACTAAATTTTTTAAATTGCCAAGTTAATTTATTTGCAGAAAAACATCTTGATATCAATTTTTGGCTTAAGATTTTACATCTATTTTTAAAATCAATATAATTACTACAAATCCTTGCATAACGAAGTAACTGTGAGAAAAACGCCGAATATGTGATATTTGAGTGTATATTACTTTCAGGGAATGGGAAACTAATCACTTCAAAATCAAAATCATCCGTTTTATTATACATTTTAAAGCTTAATTTATTATTATCACAAATATTAATATTTAAATCTAAGAAATGATCTTCATGACCAGCGCCATGACTAGGTTCAAGAGTAAGCTCTGATGGATATATACGCCGAATATGTCGAATATGTGATATATGAGTGTATATTACTTTCAGGGAATGGGAAACTAATCACTTCAAAATCAAAATCATTCGTTTTATTATACATTTTAAAGCTTAATTTATTATTATCACAAATATTAATATTTAAATGTAAGAAATGATCTTCATGACCAGCGCCATGACCTAGGTCCAAGAGTAAGCTCTGATGGATATATATTTTTAGAAATATCAATGAAATCCTTACAATTTAAGACCAAAATATCATCTAAATATCTTTTATTATTTGACAAAACATGTTTTAAATTATTTGGATTATTCTTATCCATCATATATTTATGTTCTAGTTGACTTAAAAACAAGTCAGCTATAAATGGGCTGGCATTCCCCCCCCCCCCCCATGGGAATTCCCACGATTTGCTTGTACAAATCACCATCAAATCTTATATAAGTATTGTATAAAACAAATTCTAATAACTCAAAAATCATATCCAAGCTTTTAAATTAAATTTAAAATACAGTTATACTGAAAGTCATACTGGTAATCCAATAAATATAAATTTTCTTAGTAATAATAAAAGCTTTTTAATCTTTGTGCTTAGTTCATAAAAGGGGTTACGAATATTTTTGATATCAGGGGCGCGACCTGAGTAAAGATCGATGTGGGCTCTAAGTATTTATAGTAGTATTTATTTTTTGTCCAGACTACTTCGTATGAAAAGAGTTGCTTGAGAAACTTCGGAGGACGCTTGTTTGATTGGAAATTGAAACTTTTGTGCGCTTTTTAAGAGTCAAAAGTGATTAGAGGCCCCTCCCACGCCCCTTTTAGCTGCCCTTCACAGACACATATCTGGTCAAAATTTAGGAATAACGATTTTGTTCAAAATGGTTGAAAGGTTCAATAACTATGCCTCCGGGGATGACAAGCCCCTAACAGCCCTTGTAAGAGCTGTAAGTCATGCAAGTTGCCCATTGTTTACACGTGGGTTTTATAATTTGAAAGGGGGGAGTATATCGACAAAGGCTAAGGTTATTAAGGTGAAACATTTAGGGAGTATTGGGGGAAATGGTGAACTAAATCAAAATATACGATGTACGTGCAATTTATCAAAAGGGTGCATAAGCAATATCTTAAGAACGTCTTAGGATAGCAAGTTGAAAATATCAGAGCATATTCTGGGGGATGTTGAACTAGCCAAACGCACTATGTGCATACAACTATGACAACGAATACTACTGTTACGACTGCTACTGCTACAGCCGCTACACTAATGACTACTACTACCATGATTATTTGAATTACGGTTACAACTACTACAATTACTGCTACTACGACTACTAAAACTGCAGCTACGGCTGCTGGGAGTAGTACTACTACAGATACGACTGCTTCGACTAATACTACTATAAATACTGCTTTTGCAGCCACTACTACTAAGAATACTCCTGCTCCGACTGCTCCTACTACAACTAGTGCTGCTATGGCTACAACTACTACGACTACTGCCGCGTCAACTATCGCTACGACTACTACAACTGCTACTGCTACGAGCACTGTTGCTAAAACTACAACGAATAGTAGCACTACAACAACTTCAGCTAAGAATACTAATGCTTCGGCTGTTACTGCTACGGCTACTACGATTGGGACTACTATGACTACCACTACTACTCCTGTGATTCCTACCACTGCTACTACTAAGACTTCTACTATCAATAAGAATAGAACCCAAAACCGAACAAACAATAAATGAACCTATTAAGAAACTGAAGAAGAAGAAACACAATTACTGGAAATTAAATCACAAGATAATAATGCATGAGAGGTGACAAATGTGTAATCAAGTCAAAATCAAACGATAAATAAATGATGAAGGGAAACTTAAGACGAACAGAAACTACCACAGACTAGAGTAGATCTAACGCCCCCTGTGCCTTGTAAAGAGTAAAACGTTACTTTGCTTTGCTAGGGAAAAAATAGGCCTACACTCTAAATGTTTTCTCTTTGATAAAAATAAATAAATATAAGAATAAGATGATTATGATACATATAACATTATTTAGATCGTATTATATTGCATGATGAATGTGATGGTATACCACCTAACATTATAATATTACTTTGGTTATTATTTCGTTTTATGTAGTTCGCTGAGGATGTTGGAGATAGTTAATTACAAATAACTTATTTTATTTTGTTACTTACATTCTTGTTTCTCTTATTTTGTTTTTTGTAGTTTACTCTTACCTTTTTTCCTGTTGTTAAATAACGGCTAATCTCGTTTTATTTATATTTTGTTTTCTTCAGAGAAAAAGAACTGGTCATGAGATTATCAAGGATTTGGTTGAAACCGGGAAATGGGCCACCGGGTCTCGCTGGGGAGAAGATAGACCCTTAGAAGTATTAGACACGGATTCAATAAATTTGATCTCCTCTGGATCCTGCGGAGCTTTTGTTCATGGACTCGAAGATGAATTTCTTGGTAATTACTTAGATTATGAACAGATGAGAATCAGTATCAATAATAATAATAAGCAATATTTTCATACTACTGAATAGCGTTAACTGTTGCAAATTGTGGAGCCAACTGAGACCCACACTGACGAACACATCTCCATCCTTCCCTGCTCAGTGCTTCTTCTTGGGCCAAAGTCTGAACCCCCCCAACAAAACAAGATATACTAGACATTTATCAGTACAACTTTTTATGGATCATTTGAAGATCAAAGCCCCCTACAGAATAATTTATGTTTGTTTCAAGTTTTACACTTCCTCCTTACTTTAGTTGAAAAACTTTTTCTATTTGTTTGTTAGATTTCATAAAACTGTAAAGTTCTATGTATACAATGCTTTTGGTAACGCAGAAAAAACGATCAATATTTCAAAGATATAGATTTAAATTTTGATGGGTATTAAAACAGTTGGTGATAACGAACAGTAAGGAACGACCCGGCTTAGTAGTAATTAAAACTTTAAAAAATTTAATTTTGATGCCAATGGATATATCAAAAGAACTGGCTTATTATGCTGATTCCAAATATATAAATTTCATTAGGTTTAGTCTTACCCATCAAAAGCTACGAGCAAGAGAAAATTTTTATGATTCTTGAAAAAAGGGGAGAGACTCCCTCCAAGCTCTAGGATTTTGATGAAAATCACACCATCGGATTCAACGTATCAATGAACCCTACTGTAGAGATTTCAAGCTCATATGTGGATTTTTGTAATTTTTGCCACAAGAAAGATCACGGTTACGTGTTTATTTGTTTCTTTGATTTTTTTTTCTTTTTTCCCAGGGTGATCGTGTCGACCCAGTGGACCTAAAACTTCGAGAGTGGGCTAAGTATAATGAAAATGAAAAGTACTAGTGCTCTTTTTAAGTGACCAAAAAGAATGGAGGGCAACTAGGCCTCTCCCACACCACCTTTTTTCCCAAAATTGTCTGATCAAAATTTTGGGATATTTTTTTTCTTCAGCATAATTGAAAGGCCCAATAACTATGTCTTTAGCGATAAAATAACCCTCTACTTCCCCTAGGGAAAGGTATTTAATTTATGAAATTTACCTATCGTTTTATTTGCTAATGGGAAGTATGCATACATTTTTCAGGTAGGGAGGGGAGACCGACTTTTCTGCCGGCAGGATTTTGCGTGGGGAGAGTTTTTTATGGAGAGGGAAGTTTCCAGGGCGTCAACTTTTCACTGGGTAAATTTGCTAGAATTCCTATTCGAAATTTCTGTATATGTCTTGCATTCTCCTTTACCAATTCAATTTTAGGCGTGGAGATGCTAAGAGTAATTGTCCGGGTAAATTTTCGCCAGGATTGAGTTGCCCAGAGGATATTTCTGTGGGGGGGATTTTTCCATGGAGGTGAAGTCAGGTATCCGGAAGTTATTTGAAAAACGATCAGAAATTAAATTTAAGTAAAGCAAGTTTTCTCAACTGAAAGTAAGGAGCAACATTAGAACTTAAAAGTGCCGAAAAAATGTAGCGTGAAGAGTGATGTGCCGAGGAGGGGGGCAAATCCCCTCATATACGTAGTAATTTCTGTTTGTTTTAAGTTTTAATGCTGCTCCTTACTGTCAGTTGGAAAAAACTTGCTAGATTTTTTTTATGAAGCTTAGAGACAAACATTTTTCTAAAGGCAATGGAAAAAGTATGTCAACTAAAGTAAAAGTATATTAAAATGAAAAAAGTAATTAATTACAAAAAAAATACACAAAACAATAGCCTGCTTGCAAAAGATATTAACTCCCAGCATTCAGTTCTGTTGAGCAATGCCGTAGCTTGGACGGATATCTTTTAACAACATCGAAAGTTTTGAACTTGGTTATCAAATACCAAAATATATAATGCCTTTAGACTCAATTGCTTATAAAAAGTAACGCAGTATCAAAGTAGTTTGTTCAAAGTAAAATATGTTGTTGTTTTTGTAGTTTAATTGACATTTGAGCGAATCAACCGCTCTTATACGTGCGATCCTCTTTTAAAACTTGGGCTTATGAAGTCACGTCACTTTGAGAAACACACAAATAAAATTTCGGCACAGGCCATTTCAACACTTAAGATATCTTGGGAGAGTACTAGGACGTTGTACTCCTGCTTAAATCCTGCTTAAAGAGTGCTCCTGCTTAAATCACTGGCACTAGTATGTATATCACATCTCTATTCTGCTATTATTGCTTAAAATATCTGTGAAAAGAAACATGCTTAGATTTAAATAAGGCTAAAATACCAAAAAAAAAAAAAAAAAAAAAAAAAAAAAAAAAAAAAAAAAAAAAAAAAAAAAAAAAAAAAAAAAAAAAAAATGAATTGGTCAATACAGTAAAAATAGAAGTTAATACAGATTACTACACTTAAAAAATCTTTAAAAGGAAACGTAAATACGAAATAAAAAGGTCAATACAATGAATATAAAAGTCAATACATTATAACTAAAAAAAAAAAAAAAAAAAATCAGAGAATGTTATGTAGATTACAACTCTTTATATACCTAGTCAGCAAAAACATAGTCTTTCTATGGACCCACTTAGGGGATTTAGCCTGATTTAGGGTTGCTCTCATTGTAAATGCACCAAAATACTTTATAATTTGGTTTCTAAACACATTTCTTTGTACTTCATATTTTGTGCACTTCATGAGAATATGCCTAACATCATCATACTCATTACAAATATCTCAGAAGGGCGAGCTAACTCTCCCCAATTTATGTAAAACTGAACGGGTTTTGCCATGACCTGTCCTCAATCTAAAAACAGTAACAGCAACAGATCTAACATCATGCACAAGTCCATCAGGTGGTACCTTATAGTCATAAAGTTCTAAAATTGGATTTATGCAATTTCTAATAAAATTATCGGTATCTCTATCACATAACATCTTATAAATACATGTAAAATATTCATTTTTAGTCTGTTTTACACTTATAATCTGACCATTTAAAACAACCCACTTTGCCATTATATCAGCAGATTCATTTCCAGCAATTCCCACATGTGCTGGGATCCAGACCAGAAGTATATTATTTCCCACAATCTCTAATGACCTAACTATTTGGTGGATATTACAAACAAATTCGCGACTAGGTTCATGCTCATTCATCAGGTACTTAAGGGGTGATGCTGAGTCAGAGCATATCATCCAACTCCGTGCATACCCATATGACTTAATGAATTCCAATGCCTTATATATAGCAATCGTCTCAATTGTAAAAATAGACAGGCTCCTGGTAACTTAAAGCTACATGAAACTGACATACTGGGACCGCCAATGCACAGCCAGTACCCCTATCTGGCTTGGAGCCATCAGTAAAAATTTGTATATTGTCTCTTAAGTGGTCAGTTTGTCTTAGCCAGTCATGTTTGAGAGTCAAGTTATTATCATCCCCGCGGTCAGGTACAGGAAAATACACATTATTCTTTATTGCACATAGCATATTTAAAATATTATCTTAAAAAACTATCTCATTTGGTACTATATTTGGGCACTCATTTGAAAGCAAATTATTACACCTGTAAAAAGGTGGAGTATTCCTATCCTTAAAACTTACATCACTATTATAATTATTTATAATTTCTATCTTGATTATATCCCCATTTAAACTAGATTTTTAGTGAAATACTCCACAACTAACCTGTCTCGTCGTAGCTTGAGCGTGCTCACCCCCAATTCAATCATCAGTGCTGGGATAGGGGTACTATTTAGGCAACCAATGGATCGCCTAAGCACACTGTGGAACACTGTATCTAACTTTTTGAGATTCTCCTGACTAGCATCACCATATATAGAGCTACCATAATCAAACTTACTAACAATAGCAGCCTTTATACTTTTGCTAAGACACTTAAAAGGAGCACCCTTTTTCCCTAGGCACATTACATTTATAAGGTTTAATCTACTCCTAATATTGCCTAACAAATACTCTATGTATCTCAACCATGTCGTTTTACTATTAAAAAATTAGGCCTAGGTAGCAGAAAGAGTCATCTAGCCTAATAGCCTGATTAACAACGTTTACTTGTGGTACTGCAGTATTATTATTTTTTAAGAATAGCATACCAACTGTTGTCTCTGGTGATAATGTCATATTATTCTCGCTTCACCATTGTTGAACATTATTTAATGCTTTTTGCATCACTGACTGTAAAAAAAGGGGTGTTTTCCCAGTTGTTACCACGGCAATGTCATCAGCATAAATATAAGCTTTGCAGCCAAGGACAGTGGACATGTCCAAGTCACTGCATAAAAAAAAAAAAAGTAGGACTTGAAACTCCCCATTGGGGTAGACCCAAATTATTTTTAAGCTGAAAATTTGTACAATACCCACTAGCAGCTAACCTAACCTCACGATTTCTCACAAAGCTAGAAAGCTAATTTACGCAATTGGCAGGTATACCTATTTCCCTTGTTTTCTTTAAAAGTTTATCCAGGTCAACTGGGTCAAATGCAGACTTCATGTCTAGGAAAACGGCAAATGTATCTTTCTTGCATTTGAAGCCCTGTTTTATTTGGTCCTCAAGTCTAACTAAGCCGTCAGTTCTGCTCCAATTTGGGAGGAATTTTTAATCAGATGTTCCATTAGTCTATAGAAGCAAGATGTTAGTGAAATGGGCCTATATGAATCTGGGTTAGAGGGATCCTTTCCTGTTTTGGGTATTGGGATTATGGACGTCTTTCTCCATTCTTTGGGAGTGTATCTTTCTTTGATGAACTTATTAAATAGAATCAGAAGAATATTTTTGGCTTCCTCTGGTAAATTTTTGAGCATTAAGTTATGTATTTGATCAGGGCCAGGTGCTCCTGGCTTTATTTTCTTTATAGCAGTTTCTAGTTCTTCAATAGTGAACGGTTCCATTTGGGGTTGGTTATTATTATCTTCAGTTATATTAGTTGGTGCTTGATACTGATACCCTTGGTCATTTTTTATAAAATTATCTAGGAGGGTTTTCATATAATCTTCTGGAACTGTGAACTCCATGTCATCCTTTTTGAGGAGAATAGGAATTTTTAGGGGATTTTTGGGCCTGTATAAATTTTGAAATTTCGCCACATATCTTTTATATTTATATTATGTAAAAAATTTTCTTCAATTAGTTTTTTTCATCCTTCTCTTGTTTCTTGGATATAGCTTTTTTTTTTAAATGCGGCGGCCCTATTCGTCTCTATTTTGCTATTTATTGTTGGATGTCTTGCATATTGATTTCTCTTTTTTTTCAGCCAAGTTTTTTCACAGTTTGCAATCCAACAAGGAATGGAATTTCTTTTTCTTTCGTTGGGCTTAGAGAAACCAAAAATATCTTCACTAGTCTTCACTAGCAAATCTGTTACTTGTTTATTTAATTTATAAAACTAGTAAAACGTTAAAACTAAAATTAGAAAATCAAATGAAAAATTTGAATTCAATATTTTTAATCTAATTTTGAATACCAAAGACCAATATATTCGACACCTTCTGTAAAAGATTAAATCTTTTTCAAAGTGACAACTAGATAAATACAACCACTCCTGAAAAAAAAAATGATAATAAAAAACAAAACAAAAATGTATCCATTCAGGGGGGAAAATACAAAAATTCCCAGCATTCCATTCAGGAGAAATATTTCCCATTATAGTGGCTTCGTATATCAGGTCATGGGTACTCCTGCAATGCCAGCAAAAATTGACGGCATGTTTTTACCGAAATTGTCCCTTATTAAGTTGTTTTCTTTGTGTTTTCTATAATTATACGAACTTTTTTGTGTACTAATAACTGCACTAATTACTAATAATCAAATACATATTTAGGATCACCATAAAAAGCTGTCTCTTTTATTGGATAGTATCAGTAGTTAGGCTCTTACATTTTCGTTATTGACAAGGATTGTTATTTACTTACCATTCGTTACTATGAAGAATTTATTTTTGTGTTACTCCAACCAAATCATATAGAAACATATTTGGGGAAAACTGGAAAGGGGTCAAACAGTCACAAAGCAGAGATTAAATATTCCTTATTAAGGGTCGAAAGCTGTTGACAGGCAGCCAACAATGGGGGCAACACACATTTTTTCCATGGTTTTCCCTTATTCTACTCTTTTTCCTTTGGTTTCCTTATAATTACTATGTAATCCCAAATTTCCAGGGGGACCGTAGCCCCCCTGCCCTCCTTTGTCGGTGTCCATGTTTTGGGCCCCTTTTGTTAAGGGACACAACCTGAGGTTTTTCAATTGTACAAGCTGCAATTTTTTTGAGTTTTGATTCCATAATTTCAATGTGTTCCAGTTTTCTAATGTAGAAAGTATTTTCAAGGATTTCTGGTATTTCCAGTTATTTTTTTATTTAAGAGGTTGGACAGGCTGCTTTGTTATCATTATATGTTTCATTATGTTATGTTTTGTTTATTCATTTATATTTTTCGTTATGTTTCATATGTTATCATTATATGTTTTGTTCAGCTCAAGGTCAAAATTTGCTGAAATGTCTCTCGACTTCCGGGTCCGATACTGTCGTTGATTGATTGGTTGAATAATTGAGGAAAACACTCCTAAAATATTCTCAAATCTAGATAATATGGCTGAATACCTCCATTAATTTATTAGACTCTTTGAAAAAGCATCTGAACCCTCCTTATAAAAAGTTTTGACTGAAAACATCTAAAAATCGCAACCGGAGGAAGTACATTGTAGTTTTTTCTTATAGTGTTTTTTGTTTTGTTTCAAAATTAGAATTGACTTGTACTTAAGCGTCTTTGTATCAGAAATACACCGAACTAATATTAAAATTATGTTGAAATATCAATCAACGCTGAACTAATTTGATTTTAATATTGAATTACAAGAAGAGTATCATATTGGTGGAAAACAACTCAGAAGAAAACATTGAAGAAGATATTCTTAAATTTTGGTAAAAATCTCGATTATACGGATTAAAATTTTTATATTTTCGATTGTCAAATATCATTCAAAACCAAACATCATCATCCAAACATCAAGACTGCAACTTCACCATTTCAGTTTTGTGTTTCAATAAAATTTTGTTTGTCTCAGATTTCCAAAAAACTATATTGCAATCATTTTGAATCACTTCACCAGCTTCCAATCCAAAATTCACTGAATGATTTTCCGCTCGCTTGTTGGCATATGTATAATGAGATTGAAAGATGTCGTCTTAGAAAGAAATTCTCCCTCAAGAAAAAATTCAGAAAAGGCCTATTGCCATTTTTTGCATTAGTCTCCTTGATGACATTCCCTGTGAACTATTCTGTCTGTATACATGTGAAAATTGTAATCGCACATATGATCTAATATTTGTGGATTCGTTTCAGAGGCAGAACTGACTGCATAGAATCCTTTTACGCTTTAGTAGCTTTGAATAACAAAATTTTCTGAATTTTCTCTCAATTTTCTTATAGACGTGTCTAGTGAGGAAACGTGAGTGCATCTTATTAAGGTGAAAATCCCCCCTATTCTTCAGAAGGATGAAAATGGTTCCAGTAGGCTCAAATTAAAATCTTATGAAGACCCCCCTCCCTATCCTCTGTCCAAAACAAAATAAGCTTGTCTGTATGGATCCAAAAACTGTGACAGCATATTTGTACTTCAGTTTTCTTTTTCAGAGGTTCGAATGGCTGCGCTAGAATCGTTGTGTGCTTTAGCAGTTTCAAACCAAAAATTTGCTGAATTATCTCTCGACTTTCTGGTTGACATGTTTAATGATGAAATCGAAGGAGTGCGTCTCATGGCTATCAATTCTCTGACTAAAATTGCTGCCAAAATTGTTTTGAGAGAAGATCAGGTGGATACCATTCTTGGTCTTATGGAGGTAAGCGAGTTTATTTTATTTTTATTTTTTACAATTTATCTTTTGACAGACTTTATAAGCTTATTGAGTTTTTTTATATGCTAAGTTTTTTTCTCGTTTTGACTTTATTTGACTGAGTTTTCGAGTTAGTATATGTTCGTCATGTTGTTTTTTTGCTTTCTGCTTCGTCTCCTTTCCTTCCTTGCATTATTACTACTATTGCTACCATTTTCTGCTTTTATGCATTATTACTACTACTACTAACAACTCACTGCAGCACCAAGCTGCCTGAGGCCAACACAGCTACGTTTGCTCCCACTCCATAGCCTCCCTCTTTACACTGTCCAAAGAAGTCTCATTGTCCATCAAGCCCTTCCTTGCGACCTCCTCCCACTCCATTCGCGGACGACCTGCGCTACGTTTGGCCCAACAGGGTTTGCCGAAAAGGATGGTCGTTTTTAATTTGTTATCCTTAATCGGCAGAACGCGTCCTAGCCGCCACAAAATTTCTCTTATTATAGCACTAGAATTTAGGATAGAACCACCTTTTTCGTACAGCTTACTGTCTAAAATACGGTCAATGAGACGGGTACCCGAAAGAACCTTAATACAATTCTTCTGGAAAACATTTAACAGATCATGCTCCGTTTTTCGGAGCATGGTTTCGGAACATCGGCATGAGGCCAACACAGCTACGCATGTATTTTCTATCCTAATCTATTTAAAGCCTCTCTTTTCATACTGTGCTTGGAAGTCCCAATTTCTAGTAAATATTTCCGTACGACATCTTCCCATTCCAACTGAGGACGACCTACTTTTCGCCCTAGACGGTTGGCCGAAAAGCATAATCTTTTCCAGTCCATGCTATTTGCAATACTGTTGCTATTTGCTATTTGAATCTTACCTTCTTCACTCCACCCACCATCTTTACTAATAATGCTACCAGGTAAGTGAAGCTATTCACTTGATCGTTCTTTTCGATGACCAACATCACCTCTTCCTCTCAACTAATTCCCAGTCTAAGTGACTTAGTTTTCTTAACAGTAATTTTCAATTTTATTCTCGTGCCCTGAATCCTCAAAATTTCCAAAAAATCATTTATTTCGCTACATTTTCATCTAGGATAATCTAAAACTGAGGTTTAAACGGGTCTGATGACTCAGATACTTCTATACCAGAAATGTTAAAACGTTGTATTTAAATATGCGCTCTATTGTTGTGTGATAGGTATGGAAAAAAGTCACAGCCGCGCTCAAGGGTACATAAATTCTTCATTTATACTATTTACTTGGAAATATTGGAGTTGAATGTAGAGGAATTAAACCTATTTAGCACTTAATTTTAATTTGTTTAAAAAACTTGAAAATTGTGCTTTATTGCCTGAAATCCTTTATACTGCTTTGATATTACAATCGTTGAATTCGTCCACTTTTAAAATGGCGCTGCTGTTCGGCCACTTTAAATTTACGAAACAAATAATTGAAGAAAAAACGGGTTTAATTTTTTTAATAAAGCAGTGACAACAAAATAAAATAAAAACTACACTTTAACTAACAAGAAATAAAAATACTCCGAATATTTCGGCCCCACCTCCGGGAGCCTTTCTCAACGGAAAAAAAAACAAAAAAGGAGAAAATTACAACAATTTAAGACTATTTTTAAGACATTATAAAAATACCACGACAACTAAACCAAACTAAATATATAAACAATCAAATATAAAAGAAACAAGAACTCACATTTTAAAACAAACACTCCCGCACTTGACTGTAACTTTAGATAAAACTGCAATAATTGTTTCTATTGGCACTTTCCTCTGCCACAATCGCTGTATAAATGGGGATCTATCAAAAATGAAAAATATAAATACTTGTAACAATACGAAAAAGAGGTCACCCAACCCCCAAATCCAATCAAAATCTTACAGGTTAATGAAACACAATTATGCATTATAAATTGAATGTATTTTCAATTAAATTGACAGAACATGTACAACCTTTCTTCTTCTTGTTTGATTGTTTGGAGACGCCAATGCATTTATTTATCCTGGTTCTAGGAGCTACAGTATCCGATATGCAAATTCGTTCCCTCATAATCAGTTCAGTTCAGTTTCCTCCTACCACAAGTTCAAAGGAAAAAAATAACTCGCCGGGTTAGTGACCCCAAGTCCTTCGCATTATTTTCACGGCGCTCACATGCATAACTATGGTAAGAAATAGAATCCTACTGCGCAAGATCCTTTTTGCCTTCAATGAGCTTTTAAGATAATCGTAGCTAAAAATAAAAAAAATACGGAATAGAAAAAAAGTGTAAAATTTTGAATTTGAAATCTAAAAAAAGCTAATGCACTGACTCAATGTGGTTCTGAGTGCTACAGCCGGTGATATCGAATTCATTGTCCCTTAAAACCAAACAGACATCGGTCACACTGTCCCATCACAAGTTTAAAAAAAAATATATATGAATCGTCAAGGGATCGACCGCAAGTCCTTCACGTTATTCGCACAACGCTCATATACAGGGTGACCCAAAAAGATTCGTACCCATATTTTATTCGATAAAAAATCTATTTTTTAACAAATATCCTTTCTGTTGCAGGACTTCAAAGGTGAACCTTTGGATAATCGTTTGCAGCTATAGTTGCCCCAAGCATGTCTTGGACCAATCAGCAGAAGGTATTCTCCCTGGAGACCTATTTTGTGACAAAATCATACCAGAGTGTACAAATTCAGTTTCGAAAACTTTTCAATTGTCGCAACTTATTTTGCGACCTATTTTGGAGGAATTTTTCTAAAATAGTTGTGGACTTATGTTCTAAAGCCACAGGGGGGAACTTATTCAGGCTGGAAAAAGAGGAAAACATTGCTGCAGTGAGGGACTCAGTAGGATGCAACCCTAGGAAATCAATGCATAGGCGCAGCCAAGAACTCAGAATGACAAAGGAGTGCAAGGACATGCAAGGAATCCAAGGACAGAAGAAAAAATTGCTGCAGTAAGGGACTCAGTAGGATGCAACCCTAGGAAATCAGTGCATAGACGCAGCCAAGAACTCGGAATGACAGAGGAGTGCAAGGACATGCAGGGAATGCAAGGACAGAAGAAAAAATTGCTGCAGTAAGGAACTCAGTAGGACGCAGCCCTAGAAAATCAGTACGTAGACACAGCCAAGAACTCGGAATGACAAGGGAGTCACTGTGGCGTGTTCTCACGTTTAATTGGACAGTGTAGTCCCTCACTACAGCAATATTTTCTTCTTTCTTGCCTGAATAAGTTCCCACTGTGGCTTTAGAAATAAGTCCACTACCATCCCATGCTCACTGAATTTCGTAACCCAAGTAACAATCGTGATTTTGGTGGAAAGTTGCGACAATGGAAGTTTTCGAAACTGAATTTGTACACTCTGGTATGATTTTGTCGCAAAATAGATCTCCAGGGAGAACATCTCCTCCTGATTGGTCCAAGACATTTTTGGGGTAACTATAGCTGCAAACGATCATCCAAAGGTTCAGCTTTCATGTCCTGCAACAGAAAGGATATTTGTTTAAAAACGGATTTTTTATCGAATAAAATATGGGTAAGAATCTTTTTGGGTCACCCTGTACATAACTATGGTATAAAATAGAATTTTACCGCGCAAGATCCCATTTGCGTTCAATGAGCCTCTGAGATAACCGTGGCTAAAATCAAAAATAAATATTTACGGAATAGAAAAAAAGGGTAAAATTTTCAAACATGAAATCTAAAAAAAAAACAAAAAAAACAAATAGAAGAATAAGATAATATTGAAGCATTCAAAAAGATAGAGAATATGCTCATGAAAAATATGTGGAAAACCCAAGGAAATATGTGGCCCAAATAAGGATCTAAAAAGTTATTTTTGTATTATTATTAAAGAATAGTTTATTCTAAGTACTATTATTTGGTTTGATTATTTTTAGGAATATATATTTGTAACTAGATTATTATTTAATCGCTACTGTTGTAAAAAAAAAACTGTCAGACTATAAAAAGTGGACTGTCTGAGTTTCTAGAAGACAGTGCAGAAAGGAAAATAAAATTCAGGGAAAATGCAGAAATTTTGGGAAAATTGGAAAGTTCTATACCCAGCACTTCATATCTCACTTAATATTTAAATTCTGGTGCGATTCAAATTGTTTTAGTTACATTCTACTATTCTTTTCTGAGTTTCGATCATTTGTCGTTAAGTTTGAATTTTGCCAATATAAATTTCAAAATTCTGAAAATAGGATTATCGCAACAACTTTTGGAGGTAATATAAGTAGTTAGCTTTGTTCCAGTAACTTAACTGTATTTTATAGAAAGCACCAAGCATGAGTTAATGAGTATAGGGCAAAGATGTTGCTCCACAAGGATAAGGAATGGACAGACAGGGCATTCTTGTAGAAAAAAAAATTCACGGGGAGGAAGTTTTAACTAATCTAAAACAGAAGTGAACGAAATATTACCCCAGTAAAGAATTTTTTGCCGTTGTGGGTCCCCATCTATCGAAACCAAATCCAATTCCATTGCGATTAGCTATATAATACTCAAACTGAAATGATTTTATTGTCAAACGCCTTACACGGTCATGGCATCGGTGGCAGTTCATGTCATATTAAAAGATAAGGCACTGAACATATAAAAATCAGAGTCATAGCCATCGTTATACAAATTTATATGTTGACTCGAAATAAATAAATAATACGACAACAAAATGGCATACATATAATTGGCCATTTATGACAAATGACGAATCAAATACACAATGATAAGCCAATGTATATACTGACTTTGAATATCTTCATGACTATGCAAGTTCATAGTCTAGATTTTGAGCGACCTCAAGGGAGACCTTGGCTTAAATAATGGGACTGTCTTGAGTGTTTTTTGACACTGACGAACATCCTCGCTAATGATGCTTCTCTTCTCGCTCAAGAATGTCAAGTCTGAAAGCAGCAAATACCCTCCCTCCCCGTCTGGGTCGGTTGGCTTGCACCTTCAGCCAAGTATGGTTGTTTGCAAGTGTTTCTGTCTCACAGTTTGCAACTGGGCGATCCGGATTAATAAAGATCTTATTATACTGCTAATCTTTAATGTCTTTTCAAGAATCTGTATTGTCAGTGGAAAAGGTCTACGGTCGAACAATAGACACCAAGAGAAGGAAAGAGAAAATGAAAGACGCCAAAAGAATAGTAAAAACTAGGGTAAAATTCTAGTTAATTGACATCTTGCTATCTCAGAAAGGGTTTAGGTTAGAAAAATGAAACTTTCAGGGATGGGTCTACAGGCTAAAGTATGTCCCGGTAAGGCATTTTGAAGCAACTACCTCCACTCCTTCTCCCTCTACAGGGCCCTAACCTTTGATGACCTTTAAAAATATGTGTGTTATAAAAGTGAAACCTTGCAAAATAGATCTTCTGCTTAATTGAAGTACAACAAAATTGTTTTCAGCTTCAATTCCATTTAAAGATATGCAAATACACTTCCTAAATTTTGAAAAAGAAACACTGATATGGCTCAAAATTCTACTCAAATAATTTAAAATAAATAAATAAATAAATAATAAATAATAAATAAAATAAATAATATAAAATAATAATTTTAAAATAATTTAAAATATATATATATTTTATATATATAATAAATAAATAAATAAATTTATTTTAATAATTTAAAATAAATAAATAAATAAATGCAATTATTAAATTGCATTTTCAGAACTAAAGGCAGAGGAAAAGCAACTAGTAACTGAAAATGAAGGTAAAATGTTGTTTTGTCAAAATTTCAGACCTGTCATGTAGGCAAATTTCAGGGCCCTCTAGAGGGAGAAGGAGTGGAGGTGGGTACTTTAAAATACCTTCCCGGGACATACTTTAGCCTATAGACCCATTCCTGAAAGTTTCATTTTCCTAACCTAAACCCTTTCCGAGATAGCAAGAAGTCAATTAACTAGAATTTTACCAAAACTAGCTAAAAAAGAAAGGGGAAAGGTAGTAGTAGGAAATATATCAAAATAAACGAATACAAAATTGAAACTATAAACGTGGCTAAATATTTCAAAAGTAAGAAATAGGTGTAAAATTTTGAAAATTGCCATTTAAAGGTGTTTCATCATATGATCTAGCCAATTTGACACTCAAAAGTAAAAAGGAAGCGAATGGCCAATTTGGTTCTTGACAATGGTATACGCACACACACAGAGAGAGACAAACACTAAAAAACCTGTTTGAGACAAAATCTGTGGGAGATAAATCTCTTCTTCGTTCTTTTGTTACCCCCCCCCCCTCCTGAATAAAAATCCTAGATACAACCCTGCTAGTGATTGTCTTGATGTTTCATGGTGGTTGTCATCCCCAATGTCCCATGTGTTGTGAAATATCCAGTTTTTATTTCTAGGATTCAAGTATGGACATAAGGATGGGTCTCCATCGTATGTTTGGTGCTTGTACTCTAAGCAACAAACAGTGCCTCCGCTCCCTAATGAGAGCAATGCTCAGAAATTTAAAACGTTATCCTGAGGATAAAAGGAGCGTTTGGCAATGTCTGCAGCAGGTTGGAAGCCGTCACCCTAACCAGACTTATGCTCTTCTAAGAATTATCCTTGGCATTCATCCTTTTTTCGACACAAAAGAGGAAGATGTAGAAGATCCTGCATGTGAGTGATTTTTATTGTCTTTACAGATCGAAGTTTTTTTTTATTGATTTCATAACATGATTTTTTTGCTATTGATAATCATCAAATATACACTAAAGCGGAAAATCGCTTTTAAGCCGTATTACCATTATGATGTTGAGGCAACCTACCAATGGAGTAAAAGAAGAAAGAATACGTCAGGTGTAAACGAAGGAAGAATACTGGTTAGAACTTTACAGTCCCTACTAGTGGTGCTGATCTCCGTTTCATGGCCCTTCAGCCAGGGAGTAGGATGAAGGCTGGGGGCCAGCCATCTTGTCCTTTCGCACGCCCCTCCTGTTTACCTTCCCCAGATTTCTCCAGGTATCCATGTAGAGCTGGGTCGACTCTGGCTGAGCGTACACAGCTATGCCACTGACCACAGTTCCAAATCAAATAACTAGTCCTCACAAAAAGATAAAAAAAAATGCGAGTTCTCACTATAGGTGTGTTTTATTACTTTTTCCAGGTAAAAAGTTTTTTTTTACCTACAACTAAATCGGAATGTTTTCTTGATATCTACCTCTGTAACTTATCTCTATCTTTCATATACTACACCTTTCATATTCGATCTTTCATCAATATCAATCTCGGTCAGACGTAATTCTCAAATGGAACTCAAACGTCATCTAACTCTTTCTGAATTGTTGTAGGCAAACTGTCAACCAGTGACTTTGTTTGCTGTTTTCAAGTTTTATTTTAAAGTTGCATTGCCTATAACATTATCACAGCAATTATGTCACAACGCCGTTCTGCATTACTTCTGATGAACTATAGTCGAAACTGGTCTAGTTGTGTTTTGGTGTTTTTTCTCGACACTTTCTTGAACATTATCTGAATACCACCAGACAAACTATGAACCAAAAATGCTCAGATTTGTTTTGGTTGATTTTTATAGGTCTTACTTGAAAATTATTATGTCTAAAATAACCCAACAAAAGTATAGATCAAATACGTCCGATTTTGTTTTATTGCTTTGATGTTTTACTAGAAGGTGGCTATTATGCCTATGATATTTCACAAGCACTCACAATTTGGTTGCATTAACTCAAAAGGTGCTATATTACATTTTTGTAAAACTTATAGCTGCACTCAATCACATTCAATTTGGCTAGTTCTATCGAATATTGGTCACGCACAGATACAGTTGGGAAATGGAACTTCGATAGTTATTGCTAAACCTTTGGTTCAAAAAGAAAAGTCATTTTTGCACGATCATCTGGGCTAGAAAATTTGAAACAAACTTTTCATCTTTATCACTATCTTGTTTGATTTTTGTCGCATTAAAAAATAAACTACTACTAATAACAACTCACCGCAGTGCCAAGCTGCCTTGGGCCGACATAGCTACGTACGGTCTTCCTCCATCCCAATCCATTCAAAGCCTCCCTCTTTACCCTCCCTGGATTTTCCCACATCCCTTAATCTTTCTTTATACATCCTTCCACCCCAACCGCGGATGACCTGCTTTCCGTTTAGTCTGTAACAAAAACAATCTTGGCTTTATTGTGACACTTGCAACGTCTATGCATCAAATGGGCTGACAAAATTCGATCAGATACAAGTTCATGAGAGAAGAAAGGTTCCTTAGCTCTTTTTCAAGACCTACACTGCTAATGTTTCCTGGGGACAGACCTGACCATAATAGTCTTACCAGTTCCTAGTTTTTTATCGTTACTACTAGCAAGGCATGTTTCGGATAGCTCTCCTCTTTCGAACCCGAACTTCAGTATCTCCCTGCTCATTAGGTCTTTCGATCGAGCAAAATTCAAAAGTAAAGCGTTCCAGTCACATTATACTGTCATGTTCACATGCATGACCAACTAGACTTTCAGGCCAAGACACTTGTTTGGCAAGACATATATGTTAACAAGCTCTTTTTCCCGAATAAGATCCAATACTTGTTCGAGCTAGCGCATTAAGCAACCAGGCTACCTGTGCAAGTCAACACAGAGCATAATAAGAATGGAAATTTTGTCCAAGCTGCGATTTAACGTAGCTAATGTCAAGTATCCACTTCTAGAATCTAGAATAGCATTGTTAAGTAGAAATTTTTTTCTTTATCGTCTTCTTCACCTTTAAACTGCTATTCAGTTTCACTGTCCCTATTTTTGAACCATGTTACTAAACTTCCCTGTAGAGCAGCGTCTGAGTATTATCTTGGATAAGTAGGACCATGCCCATGGGTAAGTCACTTTTGTAGGAAATTTAAACACTTTTTTCGGTAAAAGTCTGTAGTTATGGCTCTTTTAGTGGCAATAGGATTGTTTGATGTTTAAATACATTATATAAATATATTTAAATACATAGAAACTCTATATATAAACAGGAAAAGAGAAATACTACCATTTCAAATCGCGGAAAAGCTCCTGATTTCAGCTCCAATCAGGCAACTACTTTTGTCACTATATCGGTCACCTCTGCTTAAAGTACCAAGGACAATGAAGGCGATATCGGATTGTTCGAATGGTTAAGTGGAAACTTACAAAACTGTATATATCTTGAATAAGTATTAAAAATTAATACTCAATTCTCAATTTTTTATTGTTCAATTTTTAATGTAAACCCTATAACAAATAACGCTTAAACATAAAAAGAAGAAACATTGGTAGAAAGTTGGCAAAAAAAAGCTTAAACAAATAACACATAACGTTATAACAAATAATGCTTAAACATAAAAAGACAAAACGTTGGTAGAAAATTGGCAAAAAAAAAACTTAAAAAAAAACACCTAACGGTATAACAAATAATGATTAAATATAAAAAGAAAAACTGTTGGTAGAAAACTGGCAAGAAAGGCTCAAACAAATTACAAATAACGCTTAAACATGAAAAGAAGAAACGTTGGTAGAATATAGGCAAAAATACGTTTAAACAAATAATAAATAATGCTCTAACAATAACGATTAAACATAAAAAGAAGAAATGATGATAGAAAATCGGTAAGAAAGTTTAAACAAATAACACATAATGATCTACCAAATAGCGCTTAAACGTAAAAAGAAGAAATGTTGATAGAAAATTGGCAAAAAAACCTTAAACAAATAAAACATAAGGCTATAACAGATAACGCTTAAGTATTAAAAGAAGAAATATTAGTAGAAAATCGGCAAAAAAAGCTTAACCAAATAAAACACAACGCTATAACAAATAACGATTAAACATAAAAAGAGGAAACGTGAGTAGAAAATTGGCAAAGAAGCTAAAACATATAACACATAACGCTCTAAAATATAGCTCATAATCATAAAAAGAAAAAACGTTGGTAGAAAATTGGCAAAACAACACAACGCTATAAAAAATAACGCTTAAACATAAAAAGAAGAAACGTTGGGAGAAAACTGGCAAAAAAGCTTAAACAAATAACCCATAACGCTCTAACAACTAACGATTAAACATAAAAAGAAGAAACACTGGTAGAAAATTGGCAAAAAAAAGTTTCAACAAATAACACATAACGCTATGGCAAACAATGCTTAAACATAAAAAGAAGAAACGTTGGCAAACAAATTGGCAAAAAAAAGTTTAAATAAATAACGCTCAAAAAGATTTTTGAAACAATCATAACAAAATCAAAAAGATTTGATAGAAAGCAACTAACGCTTAAAAATAAAAAGAAGAAACGTTGATAGAAAATTGAAAAAAAAAGAGCTAAAAAAAATAACACATAAAGCTCTAACAAATAGCGTTTAAACATAAACAGAAGAAACGTTATTAGAAAATCTGCAAAAAAAGCTTAAACAAATAACACCAAACAGCTTAAGACGCTGTAGCTTTTTTTGAATCAACGAATGACCTTTTTCTTTGGGAATCAACAGATTGACCTAGTTTGAATTTTTACGGACAAAAAATATTATCAAATTTAAGTTTTTCTAATTTATTTATTTTGACGGTTCGATGAGGAAATGATAAAATATAGTTTACGCAAAAAAGTTTCTAATTTTAACCCACCTAAAGAAAAATCATGGGAAAATTGCGGTTTTCAAATATGAGTAGACCCAACATGAATCCGGGGGGGGGGGGCAAAAATATTTTGATGTTAATCTCTTTGGTACTTTAAAAGTGGTGTTGACTTTTAAAGTACCGCACACGTGTACTTTAAAAGTACACGTATATATGATTAGTCTTCCGTGCGTAAGCATGTATCTTGCCAGGCGTTCTTGTTCAGGTATGCAATTACAGCTGTATCTTGATGTTAACGCTATTTACTGTTGCTGATTCACTATTTATATTATTCTAAGGCTTTTGCTTGTAATCAAACAAGAGACCAGTTTGCTTGGTTCTTACACAATCGCAACTAAAGTCAAAGGATTCGATTTCATCTTTTGCTTCTCTGGGTGACCCCATATCTCAAAAAATAATTTTCCTGATCTTGAATCTATGTTAATACTACCCCCTTCAGATATTAGTTACGTTAATTATTTTGTAAACGAATTTCAGATATATGTGCTTTGATTTTGGTTTTCAACGCTGCGCAACATAATGAAAAAATACTGGAGATGCTGGAAGATCATCAGAAGCGTCATTATTCTTATTTGAGGGATACATTACCGCAATTGGTTCCATCTTTACCGGTAAGTTTTTTTGTATCAGGTTGTGCATTAAGGTAAAAAGGAATTCCACATATTCCAACTTACCAAGTCCAAAAAGTTAATCTCATTGTTGTTTCAGGTTTCTCTGTTTTCCTATCTGAATAGTAGCGCGAGTCCTGTTCATGTAGTGTAAGAAAATTCCAATGTATAACCCTGAATTATTGTTATCGTTACAGTGGAATTAAAGGTTATATCAAATTGCTGCTGTTAATTCTTCCTTTTTGGTTATGATTTTGAGATTATTTATAGCATAATATACGACTTTATGTTTAAAGCTGAATCTAAAGAATATGTTCTTAAATATGTTTTAAATGTTTCTTATGGTGTAATTTTCAAAAAGCTTTCGTCAACTAATCAACGTAAAATTATGGGATATTGGTTCTATTTCATTATATATGTACACAAGAAGGTTTTGCCCTCAGTTCTACTCAGTCCAAGTCTAATGAGGTATGGTTTAAGCCACTGGCAGAGAATGGGAAACGGAAAGGGTGGAAAACCCCTCGATCGATTGGGGGTAGAAAGGACTTTCTATGGGCCGTTGATATCCTTCGTAAAGGAACAGAGATGTTCTTAGGCTCCTGCTACACTTAAATGTGTTCCATAACTTGTTTTATATTCCGTACAGCTGCGTATTTTTTTGTTTTTTCCAGGTTCTGAAACTTTTGTATTGTAAGTAAGTACCGCACCTACGGTGCCACCTAAGGTACCACCCTGGAGATTTGAAAAAACAGACAATTTCTAGCCAAATTGCATATTATTCGTCTGTCAAAGTCCTATAAAGAGCCTTCAGTGTCCTAAGACGCCTTTAAGCTTTTTATAAACGTTGTTAACCTTTATTTTAACTCCTTCAATGATTTTGCTATGTATTATTAAACCAATCTGTTTATAAATTTTTTTAATATTGACGTCTATATTTTTTTAATATTGACGTCTATATTTTTTTAATATTGACGTCTATTTAATAAGACCAAACTTAACGGTGTAAAAAATCCTTAAATAATTGTTAAAGGGACGGATAAGCTGAAAATAAAACAAATTCACTTTTCGTTATTTCCTAGAGTCTCAATTTACCAGGAAGGCCTTTACAAAAATATGCTACCCGTTAAATTAAATCATGCCGGAAAAACACGTTGTAGTGTTTACGTATTTTGCTAACATCATCGTTTGATTCGAGGTTTTGAGATTAAGTACAATATCCTGGGCGCGATTTTCACTTTAGATCTATTTTGAAATTTTATTTCCTGAGGTACGATTTTTCAAGATAGAGAGAAGTCCCTGGTCGGTAATTTATCTAAATTCAAATCAAGGTTTCTAGACATAATACCCCTTTTAAATAGCCTAAAGTACCTTAAACGGTTGTGTATTGTCTTTTCAAGCACTTATGTATAAGTGGTCCAAGAACCCCAAATGGTGTCAACTACCCCAAATATGAGTCAGCTAATGTTTTTAACCTTCCAGGGTTTTCCCCAGCTAACCTTGGTCTCCTGCGTGCAGACTAGATTTTGAGTTTAAAACGGCATCATGTGGGTCTCTGGGGGTCCAGACTTGTCTGAGGTCTAAAATAAGGGTCGTAGCGACGGAAATTATCAACTAGTTTTCTTTCGACCTTAGGGGATAGGCTTTGTGTCATCTAGTTTTGTGGTGTTTTTGGTAAGCTTTATAAGTACTATACACTTTTACGTAAGTTATTAGGTAAGTACTATCTTAGGTCTGAGGCAAATCCGTTTTCATACAAACTCTCTAATTTCTTTGCCGAAAATCGTGAAACTCGAAGGATTGAAGCAAAAGATAAGAAGCTAATTTTTTCTTCCAAAGGAAAAAAATTCATGTAACCACAAATTAACTGCTTATTTTGGTAATATTTCCTTACTGAACCTGCTTTTTTCAAATAGAGTAGTCTTTTAATGTTTACACTTTTTTAATACTTAACCGACAATAGTCTAGTATTTAAGTCCTGTAAATAACTTAGTTTAATAGATGTTTCAGATCTTTAATTCGATATTTAATTCTTATTTGCTTTGATTTCTAGTAATTAATTTTTTAAGTACTTTAATCTAAAATATATAAGTAAAATAATTTGGTATTTAATTTCCATTTATTTTTGTGTTTAAGTGGAAGTAGAAGGAGCCTATGGAACCATAAGTTATCAGTTTCTTAGAATAAAGTTGTCTTCTGGACTAACTTTCTTTAATGTTTAAGGTTTGTTTCCCATGCAAGTTTTTTGCTTTTTTTCTTTTCCTTTTTTCGGGGGGGGGGGGGGCAGTGCACTGTCTTCATGTTTTAAAGAAGGAAGACAATTTCGATATCACTCGAGAGCTAAGATTTAGCTTTGACCATCATGCTTTATCCATCATGACCATCATGCACCATGCTTTATAATTAGTTTTTTTTAGAAAGAAAAACATGCTGAAAGATTTTTCAAAAGTTTCAGTTTTATCCATTCACCCAGCCAAAGTCTGATATTGTTCGTAATACTTCCTAGGGAATAATCTAAACTTGCTTAAAGAGCAAGGTAACAATTAGAGCCTCGCAGAATTGGGTAAGTGGGTGAGTCTGATGTGTGGGTGGTAAGTAGGGAAGAATAGAGCCAGGTATGTCTTTTAATGCGTCCGAGTTATGAGCTTGCATGTCTATATTTGTGTAAAATGTTCTGTTCTATACGAGTTTTCAAAATAAGTTATCTCGGATAACTCATCCAAGAGTGGGTGACTGAGGAGTTAGATTTTAGACTTTTAAGGTTTCTTGGGGGAGGGGGCCAAACGGACCTTATGTTTTGACTTGGAAGGATTGAGCAGAGGTACATCAAAGAAATTTTGTCTTTTCAGACTATCTAAATAAAATACCTGTAATATTCCAGGAATGGATAGGGGATGGAGTTGAAACTCTCAGGGAGCGTGGGGGGGGGTGATCTGCTTAACAGTTAGAGGACTTGTATACAGGGTCAAGGAAACCTCATTGGCAACAAAAAACTAGGAAACAAATCTGGTTGTATTGATTCGAGACGTCTGAATTTTATTGATTTGTTTCTTTTAAGCCAGCAGGACAGAAGCTTTTTATAAATAACCTTACGTGTTTTACTTAGACAAACTAAAAGTGACAATAAAAAGGAGCATACAAGCATTATTTTATTGAAATGTACTAGGGTATATTTGTTGGTGTATAATGGTGTATTAGGGTGTATTTTCTCAAGGGTTTGTGCAGGATGTGGGTCAGGATGGCTTCCACCCTGTAGAAGACAAAAACTAACAAATTTTCAAAGCGCATAGTTGACAATATCCTTCCCTATCCATCTCAAGTTTTATAATAAAGGTAAAAAGATTGCAGTTCCTGGCTAAAGGGTGATGAAAGGGAGATAAGCAAGGCGAGTAGGGATTTAAAATCCATTGACGTATTCCTTACCAATTTTGCCTTGATTTCAAGATATTAGGACTGATCGGACGTTTGGACTGGATACGCAAATTATGCTTGAAATTTGAATTGCAAACTTTGGAAATATTCTCAAATTTAACTATAGTCAGTTAAAAATAAATATAAATTAATTTTAAAAGTTGTCAAAAACAAAACTATCAAATACCATTAGAACCTAGAAAATGAGCAGAAATAAAGCCAAATAATATGTCAAGCTTAAAACGGACAGCAATGACTGTTCCAGCAGAAATTAAAGTGACAAAACCTAAACCCAAACAACAAAACCAAATCGAGCAGATTTTGGGTTAAATGTTGGGTTGCTGTTTTGGGTTAAACAGCAAAACCCAAACCCAGAGAAATCAAAGTGAGTTAAATTACTCTTATAAAACTTTAACATAACAGAAGCTACTATGGATGAATATTTGAACAAACATAACTCAACCTGACATATCAAGTCAACTGAAAATGGACAGAAATTGCTACTGATTAGAAATGGACTACCGCCTCCTCCAATCCTATATATTTTAGTTTGGTACAAAATGAAAATTCTGTCCAATGATCTTTTCTGTCATATTGAGTAGAATGAATATTGCTGGAAATGCCCAAGTTGTATTCCAGATTCCCAATTAGAACTTTAGCATTCAGTTAGAAATATTACATATTTTAAAATTCAAGTTTAGATTATTTAGATTATGAAATAATTTAATAATTTAAATTATATTATTAACTTCATGCATATTAACAGACCTAATTGGAATCCGGAAAGCCTGTATTTGGTTAATGTTTATATAGGGTATAGTAAAGTGGAAAAAAGGAAATATGTTAATATATTTTACATTCAGTAGTCTTTCAAAATGTAATAATTTCTGCATCCTTAAAAACAAGTTAGAGTCTGAATCAAATATTTCACAGGGAACCTAGTAGTCACATTTTGATACTTTCGCAATTTCCATATAATTTGTAGCTGAACAGAAAACAAAAAATATAACTTGAAGCTGAACGGTAGGTGTTGAGGGGGTGAAAGTTTTTCACGAAGTTATGTAAGCTCTGGATTAAAATGTTCATTCTATTAAACTCTGCGTATAGAATAACTCTTTTCAATAGAAACTGAAACTTTGAAAACAAAGTCTTGATTACAAAGCATGCATCAATAGAATTTATTTGTATGCTCATTCTATGTATTCCAAATCTGGCAATTTTAAATATGCTTTCTAAAAGCTAGAAGTAAAAGAAAAATTGCACAGTTTTAGCAAAATGGGGAATATACAACCCGAAAAGAGAAGTGATCTTCATCGAAATTACACCATCAAATTCAGTATTTCAAGAACTCAGATATTTCAATTTCCTACATGTAAAAACAGGAATTCTTCTTTCTAGAAAGCTGGTGATCGAGCGTTATTTTTTTTTTTGCCAATTAAGAAATATAAATTATATAGGAATGTAAATTTTTGCTTATTAAGAAATATTATATTTTTTTTGCTGTCTTTCCATGGGTAATATTCCTTTTTAATTAATGTATGCTATTATGAAAGATCAATTGTGAAATATTGTGGAATTTCCAGGTCAAGGGTAGAAGAGAAGAAGTAGCATCGGCCATACCGGTTTCAACTCAGTCGCCTGTTTTTATTGCCAATGTGTTGAAAAGAGTAAGCCAGACCCACGATATAAGGTCCCTTCACACTTTTGCTGATGATTTGAGAAAAGTTGCCAAACTGGATTCTGCGTATTCAAGCAGAGGGGAATGGCTAGCTATTGTTATCGACATTGAAGTGCAAATTAGGAAGGTATGGTATCCAAATTGAGCTATTACTTTGATTTGTGCGAAAAAAATCCATCGAATTATGTCAAAGTTCGTCCAGTAAAAGCTTGTACAAACATTTCTGCATAAAAATATTCATACAAAATTTTGTACCCATTTTGTGCCCATTTTGTGCGCACAAAATGCCCATTTTGTGCGCACCATTTTGTGCCCGATTTTTGTACCCATTTTGTGCGAAAACATTTGTAGCCAAAATTGAGTTGAAAGCTCATTAACATCTTTAATCTTCCAAATTAATAAGTGTAGGAAATAAACTTATTTCCTTATTGCTAATTCCGTGTATTTAATTGTTATCCCTTTTCTCTCTATGATCAAAGTACGTTGTCATTAAAGGATACGGTATGACTGTCCGATGTCTGTTGTAACAATTTCAAATGACACCCCGAACGCGCACCTTAAAAAATTTCAATTAAAATTGAAAATCAAATAAGTTGTAAACAATATATACTGTATTTTATCGGTTTTACGACCCTCCTTGACTACTAAGGTCCTTGCTTCGGCCCTGTAGTATGCTGCTACAGTTAAGTTTACACTCCGGGTTCTTCGGGTTCCGTATTACTAAGCTGAGATCAAACCCGTTGCGTCACTACAGGGCGTCTGCCATGTAGATACACTAACAATAAAGAATTTATATTTGTCATGACGATATTTATCCTAACAGTTTTAAACGATATGACGAGCACATTTTGCAACGGTATTGCTTTGGGTGTTTTCGGGTTCTTTTATTCTGCACTACCATCCGAACACTGCACCGTTAGAATTAGAGGATAGACACAATATGAAGTTTAAACAGTATATTATAACACTACGGTAGAATAGATATAAAGTAAACAATAAAATAAGTAACCTAATGTAAGTTGATGTCAAATCACGTAAAATTACTTAAAATGGTATAAATTGAATGATCTAGAAAAAACAATAGATATTGGTATTATTGATTTCGTTGAAACTATTGGGGAGCTAATTTGGTTTCTGTTAAAAAACCTACCCCAGTTAGACGTAATAACAATACTTATTACGGTATTCAACTGTTAATCCTGTGTGAATTATTCAAAACAAGTATATAAGAGTGTTATCAGGTATATGAGAGAGAGAATCGGTTCGAGGAGTTTACAATGATCTTAAGATATTGCTGATGGAGGGTTTTTCATCATTTTTGTATATTAGTGTTTATGTGTATGTATGATGTGGATCTGCTGCCCGAGTATTTTAGTGGTATGTTTCATAGCCGATGCATAACCACAATACTAGGGGCAGGAATGATTATTTTACTCCACCTATATTGTTTACCAGGTTTACGTTTTCTTTTATTAAGTAAGGTATAAAATTATGGAATAATTTGGAAAATGATTTGAAGAAGATACAAAGTGTAAGTGATTATAATTAAGAATTGAAAGAAAAATTATTCATTAAGCATGAATTTTAGTGTTGTTTGTTTTGGAGGAGATTTGATTTAAATTAATATGTATTGGTTTGTTGGTTGGTGAGTGCGACCCCACAACATGGACATGATATTTGCTATTCCTCTAGTATTATTATTATTTTTTTCTTCTTTTTTCTTTCTTTCTTATTATAGTGAATTTATATGATGTTATGTGCATGTGTTTTTTTTTTACCTGATTCACTCCACGTCAAATGTTCGATTTTGGATGAATCATATTGATTTTTGAATGTAAATTGCTGTTAAAGCTAAGGGGATTCAATACCATAAAGAATGGGTAGATGATGTTGCGCCGTTGAGGCTTGCATACCATGCTATTTTAGTTTAGCTAGTTTGTGTTTGAGATATACTAGTTTCAGAGCGACAATAATTTCAACCACTTATGCATTGACTGTGTTGCTACAAATATGTCTAAAAATGGCAGCAGAAGAAGCTGATGTTAGCCTAAAAAGCATTCTGAAAAGTAAGCGTTTAAATTTCGGACCGTTGGCGCCATCTATTATTGAAATTCTCATTGCATACCAGCTATACAGACCTCACAAAGATGTCACTACTGTTCAGCTTAAGCCAAAAGGGAAAAAGAAAAGGCAAGGAAAGCACACAGCTAGAAGGGTCCGACAGCGCCATGTCAGTTGTTTATAACGGTGATCACAGTATTTCAGTAATCAGTATAGTTTGTAATGACAACGGAACGAAAAAATCAAAGAATAAGCAACACAAGACATGCGTAGCTACTTTATATTGCTCAGAACCTAATCCAGCATTGAAGCCCTACTACCGCGACAAAGCTTCGAACAACTTGGATAACCCCCTCCCCCCCCTCCTATGCTAAAACCTGTCACTCGAAGTGCCAAAACAAATTTCCCAAGCCTGATTCTGTGCAATTCTAGATCACTGACAGATAAAGTAGACGACTTAGAACTTGTCTTACACATCAACTCGACACCTCTAGCAATAATTACCGACTATTGGGATATTACTACTGAAACAGGCGCTATAAAAGGCTATCTGAACTTTTCAATACCAGGCGTGACAGAGACGACACATGACGCGGAGGTGGAGTAGACATTTATTGCCGTAAAGAATTGCCATGCAGACAACTTAATGACCCTTCAGATTCCTGTTATGGAACAATCTGGCTGTGATGCAGACCGAGAGTGTTACCGAGAACTTACTCGTGTATCATCCTAGCAGCAGTATACTATCTCGAAGATGCTCGCAACAGACGTGAATTAGTGACGTTTCTCCAGCATCAAGTTGACAACTTTCGAAAATAGTTCAGTAATCCAGCTTTCATCGTAGCTGGAGACTTTAACTTAACCGACAAAAAGTGGATTTCACGTGTGTTGGATCTAAAACAAGCGATCAATGTTCCAACTCATGAAAGTGGAAGCATACTAGACCTCATAATAACGAATTTTGAGCTGTTTTATGAACCACCAGCTTCCCTAGGACCACTCGCTAAGTCAGAACACAACGTTCTCTGGTGGAAATCAAAGAGCAGAAATCTTGCCTAAACCAAAAAAGGTTAAATAGTTTGCAAATCCCTCAATAAATGCTCCATCTAAGTATTTGGTAGGTGGATCGCTAACTTTGACCTTGATCCAGTCTGTGCTATAACAAATATTGATGAAAAAGTTGAGACGTTGTACTCGATTCTGCAGCAAATGTACCCTGAATTTTTTCCAGTTAAAGAACGCATGATAATTGCGACGGATAAGCCGCGGCTGGATACTAATATATAAAAAATAATCAAAGAACAATATAAACTCCTTGCTGCAGGAGACACAATAAATGCTAACAAGATAAGAAACAAAGCCGTTTCAGCCCTTCAAGCTTCCCGTAAAAGATGTACGGGAAAAAATAGCACCTCTCCTCACGTCAGATTCTCACAAGTGGCATGACGCAGTAAAACGGCTTAGTGGGAAAAAGAAAGGAAATGGGGAATCAATAACCCAGACAGTAGTCTAATAAAAGCCTCGGAAGTCAACGAGTTCTTTACTCAGATTTGTAATACCCATCCAACCATAAGTGACGAATAAATGTGTGACATCATTAACAACTGTAGTACAGATGAAATCGTAGAGGTGTCAGAAATGGCAGTTCACGATGCAATCGGTTGCCTACGTAACAACTGTGCCTCATACCCAGGTGAAATCCCCGTGAAATTACTGAAACAGTACTCACCTTTCTTAGCCAAGCCTATTGCATCAGTGATAAACCAATGTTTCTTAGTACAATCAATTTTGAAGCTGCATATGTCCGTGTCATACCGAAAGTCGAGATACCCCAGTCCTGTGACCAACTGAGACCAATATCTATCTGAGGCCAATATATGAGACAACTTCTAACTTATCAAAAGTAGCTGAGGGTTTTATCTACCGTTCTTTGTTACAACAAATTGCTCCTCCGATCGTTCCGTACAAAAATAGTTGCATACGACGCTGTAGCACGGCAGTATATCTAGTGCGGATGTATCACTTAATCGTCAAGTGGTTGGACACTTCTAATAGTACTGTCGACTTATTTTTGGCGGACTATCGAAAAGGATTCGACCTTATCAAACACCTGACCACATTAACGAATCAGAAAGAAATCGGACCTAAAAAATAAATATTACTGTTAGTGAGAGAATTTTTACAGGGGTGACAGCAATCAGTTTACCCTTTGTTTGCAAAAGTCACTTGGTCTGAGTGGTCAGAAGTAACCTGCGGCTGCCTTCAAGGAAACAAATTAGCTGCTCTTTTATTTCTTGCCGTCATCAACCCCGTCCTTGCAGAATTTGAAGAGCGTTTCAAGTTTATTGATGACTTGTCTGCACTTCTCAGATATATAGTCGAAAATGCAGTAGTAAAGCAGCAGTCTGACCTGACTTTCTTCACAAACTTCATCGACCAGTGTAAGTCGTATAGTCTACAAGTGAATGAACAGAAATCAAAAGTTTCACGATTTAATCCACTCAAGCGAGATATCACAATCCCAGATGTTCCGTTTCCCATTGTTTCCTCTGCAACAATCCTAGGCGTAACACTTACAAGTGACTACTCGTTTAAGCTACATGTAGACAATATTGTGCACGAAGGTCACTACTCAATCAAATATTTAACAAGTATGTGCAGGCTAGGCTTTTTCTGATCGTCAGCTCCTGATGGTGTACACGACCTACTAGGCGTATTCTCGAGTGTTGCTGTTCCGTTTGGGGTCCCCAAACTCAGAACACAGCTTACATGGCAGCTGAACTAGAATATGTTGAAAAACGCGCTACTACGATAACGTTCGGACCCAGTTTCAGCAACTATGAAAGTGCCCTTGAGCTCTTGAATTTGCCCACCTTATTCAACCGAAGACATGAGCTAATAATGAAATTTGGGAAATCACTATTAACAAACGAGAAGCACCGATCCACACTTCCACCATCCGCATCAATCAGCAGACATACTAGGCATTACAAGAAACTAGAACCAGTCAAGTGCTGTACGAACAGATTCGCAAAATCCTTTGTGCCATATTTCTTAAGTGTATTTGACAAGGGAATTGAAAGTTGTGCCATATTTTGTTTGTGTAGCTTACAAGTGACCATTTTGTGATAGTAAAAGTAGCTTGATTTAGAATTCAGTTTTGAGTGCTACCATAACTATTTCATTAAACGGATACGAGTCAGGCTAAATCGTCCATTATAAACTTTTTAGTTTATGTGGTAAAACTGTTCAGAATTGGTGGGGCAGTCTAGCCATTAATTGTAAAGCTTGGATAAGCAACCCGAATAAATGGCAGAGAACTAAAAGCCGACATCTATTTTCTCTGAAATCTTAGAAAAACCTTGTAACTTCTCTTGTTTTGTGCTCTAAATCCATATGTTTAGTTTTGGAGGAACTTATATCATTAGAAAGTGTAAATTATGTTTTTTTGATCAAATGGAGTAGAATTTTCTTTTCAAAATTCAGGAAAGGGTATTCTTGTCCCTAAAAACGTTCTAGTATAACTGCTAGTAGAAAATTATCTAAAAAAAATGTCATTTGATCAATTTCAGAGCTCTTCGAATTATCTGTGGTGCAACCCGCTTTGATTGAAAACTTTGCCGACAGAATTTAATTATCTTTTCAATCAAATTTTATAATTAAATTATAAATTCTCAATAGGTTTCAATGATAAGTATTCTTCTGGTAGAATTCGCTAATGGACTTTTTGCCTTAAGACAGTCAGCCGAGGTTGAGGCTCACAAAATGATGTTTAAGGTATCGAATCCTCTTAAAAAAAATATAACAGTATAACATATAAATACATCATAACAAAATATGACACAGAGGAGTAAAATAAACGATTCGTTTTTGCTGTTATTCGGTGCAGAGCCAGTTAAGGGTTAAATCCTTGGAGCACCTGAAGGAGAAATGTGGTGAGGGGGTTCTCATTCGTTTTTCAAAATAAATTTGCTAAATAAAAATACAATTCTATGTCATGACGTATCTGTGCGTTCTAAGGAAATCGGCATTACATTCTGTTAAGGTTAAAGTGAAGCGTATTTATTTCGGGGTGGATGTAAAGATTGAGGAGGGGCCGAGGTTTCCCCGGCCCCCGAATTCGCCAATGTACTTATTTTGAAAAATTAAAAGCATGCAATGGATGAAAGTTCTTTTCCAGATTCAAGTACTTTTGCTAAAATTATCAGTGTAACTTGTTGTGTATGAAACGCAACATGTTTTTTTGTTTCATGCACAACAACAACAAGACAACAATATTGTTGCGTATGAAACAAAAAAATGTTATTTAGCAACTTTGTCACAACTAAACACTCCGTTTGATAAAAACACCAAAAAAAACTTAGAAATAATTAAGAAACATATTGTATTTTTTGCCAGTGAAAAAGTTGAAAGATAAAAAGATAGAAAGATGAAAGAGAAAAAGATAAAGCAGTTATTCTGGCAAGGGCTTCCGCCAAGCCGTTCTTAGTGCTCAGCAAATAAAAAAAAAAACATTACTCTTTTGAAGTAAACTCGAAGGAGACAGACAAAACGTTGAAACAGAAGCCTATTCGGAACAAATGAAAGGCGATTCAAAAATTAGATAGGGCAGGAATTCTGTCACTGGCGATTGACATAGCATGTGTACTGACCTTATTTGTGTTTATACCGTCAAATGATCTTGGTTCAAACTGAGAAAGAGTATTAGTGTATTATCTTTTTATTAAATTAAACTATTTACTAAATACTTCAGATTATAATGTGAATTGTGGACTATACCAAAGGATTTTCCAATTAGGAAAAAAATAATAGTTCCGTTCCTTCACCACAAGGAACACCAAACATTTCCTGATTTGTGGGTATGTGTCGCATTCCAGACGGCATAAATAGTAACTTCTATGCTTTGATGTCTACTAGCTGCACTTTTTGCCTCACGACTGAAATATATACCAAAAAGACTTTCTAAATAATGTTTTTTTTCACACTATTCTCGAAATCGGTGACAAAATTTAATAATATAGTTTAAAAAATCAATACAATAATAACCGTATGTGTGAATATTTTGGTTCAATAGCCAAAAGCCTTTATTAATGGGCAAAAAACGAATCCAATGAGGAAGACATTTTGTTTAATGTTACTTTCTTTAAATGTGGGTTTTCTTTTCTTTTGTTTTTTCTTGTTTTTTTTTCCTTTTTGTTTTTATTTATATGTGTTGTTCAGGCTAGTCTTTTTAATCCATCTTTTTCTGTCGATAAAGGCTTCCGGACCTGAAGCAAAAATATTCGAAATCGTTTTATCATTAATTTTTTTTTAAGTTGTTTTTTTCTTCACTGTCTTAGTAGTAATTCTACTTGTTTTTAATATATTTTCTTTTAAATGTATAAATGGAGAGACAATGTAGTCTATTATGTTTTTTATGTCTACCGTTCTTATAGAGAATTCGACAATGAATTGAATTCTTTTCTATCTATTGAATTCTGTTCTATGAATTGAATCTCAATTTCTGTAATTATATTTCAACAATATAATTGGATTATGTTGTTCGAAAAAATCCTTTCGACATTCTTTATTATTACTTATAAAATTTTATCTTGGCTATTGAATTAATTGCTATAAGTGGCAAACAGATAAGAGAAGTGAATTAAGTAAATATTTACTTAATAATTCGTTCCGGAACCAAATATTTGTTAATCCGTTTTTAAGCTTGTTGGGATTTGAGTATATATTTGTTATATAAAGAAATTTAAATTAAATAAAATTAATTCAAATTTAAAACGGTTGTGCATTGAAGATTTAGCATTCAAGTAAGCAGAAAAATATTTGATTAAATATATAAATCCTTTTTTTGTTATTCACTAAGTATGTCGCGGTTGGGGTGGGAGGATGTAATAAAGAAAGATCTAAGGTAAATGAGAACTTCCTGGGAAGGTGTAAAAAGGGAGGTTTTAAATATATTGGGATGGAGGAGGAGTGTGCGTAGCTGTGTTGGCATCAGGCAGCTTGGTGCTGCGGTGAGTTGTTAGTAGTGGTAGTGGTATTAACGATCGGAAATTCATTTAAAAGTTCCTCATTTATGTACATTAGCTTATCACTTATTGTTTATATATGGACTATCGGTAATAAATTCGAAGGTTCCATTTAAATAAATAAAATAAATCGTTAAAATTTAAAAATAAAAAATGTTTGTTATTATAATTTATTTATAATTTATTTTACAGATTGTAGAGGGGAGACGTTGGCTCAGTGAAAGTATTACAGATCAAAACGAAGTTCCATCTCAGGTTGATAATATCAATTCATTGACTCTAAGGTAAACTTTCTCCAATACAGATAGTTTTTTATTACCTTCTCAACCACAAAGGCAAATAGTAAAATATTCAAGGGAAGAGAGAAATAGAAAATTTATGTACTCTTATCCCTTTTTTATCATGTAAATAGTGTTACAATCGTAAAAACTTCACTTTCGTTGTCTCTCTTTTTCTTTGCTTTGTCTCGAATTTATCTCTTTTTCTTTCAAAGTTCTATTAATTCCTTACGAAACACTAGGAATAACGGATGTCGTCTGTTTTTGGCAAAGGCTCAAATATTGACTTCATCATTGACGAGATTTTTTTTTTTTTTTTTTTTTTTTTTAGAAGCAATATCAATACCGTTTCGCCTATTATAAGAAAATAAAGTTTATGTTATATCTTGTTCATATATATATATATATATTTTTACAGCATCTTTATCAAAATTGAAGTTAGAATTTCACCAGTCACCAGTTGAGGCTAGAGTTTTTGTCAAACGAATTCACGCAACGTTATATGAAACGTTATTTCAAACAACAATTTTCATCTCTCCATTCTATATTTCACATATATTCATAATATTATTTCACATAAGCGTTATTAAAATAACGTTTCACCATGTTCTTTTGTCAATTGTATTTAGATCTCCCATAGAGTCACCCAGGGGTGTAATTTGTTGTGGGCCGCCCCCTTAATCGTCTCATTTAATGGAAAAACAATTTTGTCGTTATTTCTGTAATAAAATAGATATTTATGCGCTATGTTTATGGGTGCTATTTTATGAGTTATGCTTATGAGTTATGTTATTATTTATAGGTCATGTTTTGTGAGTGGTTTTTTGAGTTATGTGCAAAAAAACAGCTATGATCTACTGGTTTTCATTCGAAGTGTAATTTTTATATTTTTCAGTTTTCTTTTCATACTCCTTTATGTACATCTTTTTTATGTAAAGAGGGCGTAAATAAATTATTATTGCTATTATATCTTTGCCGTTATGTCTCTATATGGCTTATTTTTCCGTTTTTACTGTTATTTTCACTTGATTTGAAAAATTGGCTCCAACTTTGCCCCCCCCCCCTCAGGATTTTGACGAAATTAGGCCGCTGCAATCACCTGTTTTTTTTTAGATTGAAGTACTGTTTTACTGGCATTTCTCCAGTTGAAATGAAAATTGTTGAATCCTTGAGGTTGAAATGTTTGGGAATAATGTTAGCATCTCTTGTCAAAGGAAGTGATCTTTCCGGCTTGAAGTCAACAGAATACTACTTAAATGAAGCTATGAGAATTGCAAGGTAAGGTGCTCCTCACCTTATTTCATAAAAAAATGAAGAAAATTCTGAAGAAGAAAAAACGAGGATATTTCCAGCCTCTGAAAAAACAATTTGCCGATATTTTTGTTGAAATATTAGAAGTGTGGATTGAACATGCCCTATCCTATAGCTTCAACTAAAAACTGCTATATACATAGGGAATATGAGGAAAGCCCCCCCCCTTTATTTTGCAGGCCCTTATGCCTCTTCACAAATAAATTTGGTCTTGTTTCAGTGATAAAGCTAAATTTGAAATGAAATATCAATATTTTTAGTTCCTAAATCTTGCCCTCTTTCTCCTTTTATCAACTTCCTCCTTCCTCCTTGGCGTCAACTATTAACTACTATGGTGCTGTTAGTTCTTCCAGGATTTGAGCCCTGATAATAAGGATAAAAACGTGCTAAAAATGGAAGTGAAAAGTTAATTATAAACTTAAAATGAGTGTACGTTTTCTTATATACAGGGGGAGGGGTCTTTCCCCTCAGATCTCTGCTCTTTAACCTAGCCCTTATGCTGCAGGAGAGCTGTGTTCTCGCTATTTTCATAGGCTCTCAGGCTTTCAGAACCTGTGTTCCCACTATTTTCATCGGCTTTTAGAAGCTGTGTTCCCACTGTTTTCATTGGCTCTCAGAAGCTGTGTTCACACTATTTTCATAGGCTCTCAGAAGCTGTGTTCACACTATTTTCATTATGTTACAGTTTTTTTTTTTATGGAATTGGTAAGGTAGGTTGGGTGTTTCTCAATGATTATTATTATAAAAGTCGACCTTAGGTTAACTTTGGCTCTACTAGCCATACAAAAATAACTAATGGGATATATTTTCAAAAAACTGTAAACGAGTTCAACTCTTTTAGAGCTCGAAAAGCTAATTTACAAGTTATTTGAAGGCAAGTGATATTCGAAAAAAAAAAATCAGTAACGTTAATAGGATTGCTGCTCCCCGATATTGGTCGTCAAAACAGTGCTTTTCAAAGGTATCAGTCAAACAGTATCGATGGAATAAATATTTTATTTTACTTTTTTTATTTTCGCTTAATTAATTTTGATAATGTTTCACTTTTTAATAATTTGGATTCAGATTACTGTTGGTAGGAGACTTCTTAGGTTTTAATTATGTACTATTCTGTATTTTATAATTATTAAACACTGTCATTGGGGTATGAATTTTAATAAAATGTGTGTCCTTCCATCTATTTTTGAACGAATAAATAATCAATTTTAAGGTTGCCACAGAACGTCGTGGGTGTGTGCTATTCATTGGGCTATTCTTGGTCATTTATTTATGTACCCATAAGTTATCAGTAGTCTGTATTTTTTTTTTTTCAGTAAAGTTCTATTAACGTTATTAATTTCTTTTAACACATCACACTGCCTTTCTTTGAAGAAACGAAAGAAAGATTCAATAGGGATAAGTCCTTCATTAGACAGGGAAAAACTGTCTAATAAAGGACTTATGCCTATTGAAATTCTTATTCGTTTCATTGACGTTATATTATTATTTTCTCAATTCATGCGTAATTAATCGTTAGGGATATCTTTCTTTTTATGCACCAAAAATTATTTTGAGTGTTAGCGGAGTTAGCGGTGTAAATAAGGAGTGATTCGGCTCAATAGTAAACAAACTCTAAAAAACAAAATTTTGATATCATTAGGTACATCACGAGCATCAACTTATTATGTTGATTCCAAATATATAAGATTCATCATGTTCGGTGTTACCCATCAAAAGTTACGAGCCTGAGCAAATTTTCTGGATGTTCTAGCAAAAAGGGGAAGCATCCCCTAACAGTCAAGGAATCTTAATGAAAATTACATTCAGCGTATCAGATAACCCTACTGCAGAAGTTTCAAGCTCCTTAATAGAACAATTTGGAATTTTGCATTTTTTTTTTTTTTTTGCCAGAAGAAAGATTACGGATGCGTGTATATTTTTTTCCAGGGGTAATCATATCGAAATAGTGGTCCTAGAAGATCGGGAGAGGGTGCATTCGAACGGAAACTAAGAGTCTTAGTGCTTTTTTCGGGGCACCAAAAAGATTGGAGGGGCAACTAGCCTTCCCCCCTATCACGCCCCATTTTTCTCGAAGTTGTCTGATCAAAATTTTGAGATATTCATTTTGTTCAGCATAGTTGAAACATCCAATAACTATGTCTCTAAGGGTAACATGACCCCACGCAGCCCTTAGGGCAAGGCCTGTAAGTTATGAAATTTGCCCTTCTGTTTACGGATAGTACTTGTTATCGTGAAGTATACAGAAAGGGTGGGTTTCCCTAGGGAGAATTATCCCTGGAAAAGGAGAATTTTTGGGGGGTGGACTTTCCAGGAGAAATTTTATACTGGGGATTAGACAGAATTCCTATAGAGAATTCTTTTTATTTGTCTTACTTTCTCTTTGCCAACACAATTTTTCATGTGAAAATGTTCCAGGCGAATTATCCGGAGGCTATTTTTCAGCGTTTTTGGATTTCCGGGGGAAATTTCTATGGAAGGGGAGATTTCTGGAATGAACGGAAAAACGATTAGAAATAAAAGTATTTTTAAGGTCGATTAGAAATTAAAGTGTGCTAAGGAGAATTCTTCAGGCTCAGTCGTCCGCAAGAAATTTTATGGTGGGGGGGATTTTCAGCTAGGATGGAGTGGTTCAGAGGGATTTTTACAGGGAAATTGCTCGATGTGAATTTGTGGGAGGTGATGTATTTTACATGGAGGTAATTTCCACGGAGGAGTTTTACGTGAATGGAGGGAACTTTTTATGAAGGGTGAGCCCGATTTAACTGTATTATTTGAAAAACGACCAGAAATTAAATAAAAAAATAACTACTGAAAGTAAGGAGCAACATTAAAACTCAAAACGAACAGAAATTATTCGGTATATGAGGGGGTTGCCCCCCTTCAATGTTTTGTTCTTTATGATAAAGTTTGACTTTTTGTCCCAATTATTTAAGAATGACTCCTGCACACAAGGGCCGTTTAATTAGAATAACAAGCTTTTTTTAAAGTTCTAAAAAAAACTTTAATGTAAAGAGCAAGCTATTGAGGAGGGGGCAACCCCTCCCATATGCGAAATAATCTATGTTCGTTTCGAGCTTAAATTGCTCCCTACTTTCATTTGAAAAAAAACTTCTTTTTTTTTATTCAATACTTTTTGAATCCACCTTGAGGGACACCCATGCTACCCCACTGAAGAAGATGAGGTTGTAGTGTCTGTGCATCTGAGAATGTAAAGTTTACATAGAAGATTGAAGAAACTGCTTCTAAAACTTTCTTTGTGTGTGTGCGTATTACACGCCGTAGTTTTATTGAGAATGTGAAATTGGTTTTGTGGTCGGAGTAGATCTCTGTTCCTTTTTTATGAACTCCCTTTACTTCAGTTCAATTTTTTTCAAACTTGTCATCTATTTAACAGTATTTTTTCCCAATCATCATGTTTTTTGTTATGCACATAATTGCTATGCACGCTACGATGCACGTTGCATGTTAAAATTGATGCAAACTATGCTAAATTGTGTATTTAAATCCAGAACTTTTTACATTAAGCTATAAGAAAAGGGATAAGTAACCTTCAAGAAATTGGTTGTGTGTAATTTTATTTTTATTTTACTTTTGTTAGAGTTGGGATGGGACTTTAGACTTTTAGAGTCGATGAGAATCTTTTGCCTTATTATAATCTTAATTATGTATAAATTTCTGTTTTTTTTTTTTTTTTTTAGCTCATTATAGACCTGAAAATCAGATATGGCGATTTCAAGTCGAGATAAATTTTTGGATTTTAGAGGGATTCCTCTGTTGTCCCCCTATTGATGTACATATGTACCCCCCCCCCCTCCTGTATCTAAACTGCGAACGGAAATCCAGATTTGTTTTACAGTCTTAATTATGCGTAATTTTCTGATTTTTTTTTTTTTAACTTTGTTAGAGTTGAGAAGGATGAGTCTTTGCCGCGCAAAGAGTTTGTGGACTTGTTGGTAGAAGAGTTAAAACACCTGTCATCACCTCGTCCGGGAGCTGTTGTAAGAATTCTTATTCCTTTGCTGAGAATGCAACGACCCCTGCAACTGTGGATACCCAATCAGGTATGTTTCACCAATGTACATCCCTCATAAAGGGAACAGAGCTAGAAGTTTGAAATGAAAATACTGATCAGTCGTAAAATATCAGGATATTTTTCTAGCTTAAAAATAGGATTTAAAAAAGGCAGAGCGCCTCCTCCCCTACTAATGTTCGTCATATTTCAATGGTGGATTGAGGGATCCTACCTTCCTCCCCCTCTCTCCCTCTGTGCTGCATTCTACACTTATATGAATCAGTCATGTAAAGAAGGAAAGAAGTTGCAACAGTTACAAAATACGTATCTTAAAGTTACAAGTACAGATTTTACCCTCTTCCCTGCAAATATACGAACATGTTTAGTAAAAAAGGGAGAAAAGTCGCAACAGTTATACAAACCTGCATTTAGGGATTGCCGATATAATTTCTAGCAAAACTCCCTGTGAATCTGTCGAGTTAAAAAAAATTACTTGTTCTAATTGTCCATAGTGTACTAATCCCCAAAGTGAATTAAAAAGGCGTAGATCTACAGTGGCATGTGAACACGTAGATCTACAGTGGCTACAGTGGCAAGATCTACAGTGGTATATAACCATGGCTTGTGAACAAGACTGCTTTTGCTAACTCTTTGAGGGGATTGCTAGCTAGCTCTGGAGGGGGCCTTATAAGTACCGCCTGTATCCATTGTTTTTTTTTAGCCTGTTGCTATTCGAAGACGACTAGTATTATTGGGTTTCAGCCATGAAGGCAAAGTTGGTCTGAATTAAGCAGTTTTTCGAGATTTCATTCGAAAATTAAAGTTTTGAATATGGTGTCTAAGTTGTCTAGGTAAGCACTTGGACAGGGATTGTTAGATTTATTTTCCAGCATCGTAGCGGTTGTCAATTTTGATGTTTTATGCCTCTATGATAATTTTGAATAAAAATGCGTCATAAAAAATAATTATTAGGCTTCAGCAATGGAGTGGTTTAAGTACTCTAACCTAGGTTTGGTTTGATTTGGCAGTTTTTCAAGATTTTATCCGAGACTAGAATTTAAACTATGCTGTTTAAGTTGTCTTGGAAAGCACTCGGAGAGGGATTGTTAAATTCATTTGCCTTCTTCGTAGCCTTTTTTAGTATTGACTTTTTACACATCATCCTTTTATTATTATTAAATAAAATAAAAACTAGTTTTTTTAGCTGAAAGTAAGGAGCGACATTAAAACGAACAGAAATTATTCAGTAAATGAAAAGGGCTGTGCCCTCCTCAACGCCCCCCTCATTTTTATTGATTTAAAAAGTAAAACTGTGACAAAGAGTCAAACTTTAGCGTAAAGAGCAGGGCGTTTGGGAGGGGACAGCCCCTTTCATATACGGAATAATTTCTATTCGTTTTAAGTTTTAATGTCACCTCTTACTTTCAGTTAAAAAAAAACAATTTTTTTTAAATTTAATTTGTGAACGTTTTTGAATTAATGCAGGTTTTGATTTTGGCTCGTCGTACTTGAATAATTAAAATTAAATTTGCATATTAATTTTGTTTTTTGGCTAAATGGCTTTCTCAAAGTTTTGATGAGACGATTTTGAGAAAAAAGGTGTGGGGGAGAGGGCCTAGTTGCCCTGAAATTTTTTTGGCTACTTAAAAAGGCTACTAGAAGTTTAATTTTATTTACTAACGTTTTTATTAGTAATAAATATATGTAACTTGCGAATTAACCTGTGTAACGAACATCTGTATTCGTATATTTGGTTATGTATATGAGGGGGTCCATCTCCACCCCCCCCCCCTCCGTCAATACCTCGCTCTTTACACTAAAGCTCGAATTTCATTCCAATTCTCTAAGAATGACCCCTGAATCACAAAGGCTCTTTTCAAATTACTTAAGATACTTTAGTGTAAAGAGTGAGGTATTGAGGAGTGATGAACACCCTCATATACGTAATAATTTCTGTTAATTTTAAATTTTAATGTTATTCCTTACTTTCAGTTGAAAATACTTGTTTTTTTAAAATAATTTTTCTATTTTTCTTTAAATAATGCCGGAAAATCCAGCGCCCTCTTCATGGAAATTCTCTTCCCCATGATAAATTTCTCCATAGAGAGATCTTCCCATGTAATCCCCTCCCCTGACCTCCCTACCACCAGAAAAATCCCACCTGAAAACGTATGTATACTTCCCAATAATCAATACTAAATGTAAACAATGGGCAAAGTTCATGACTTGCAGCCTTTCCCCCGAGAACTCTGGGGGATTAAGTCGTCCTCAATGACATAGTTATTAGATTTTTCGACTATTCTGAACTAAATGGCTATCTCAAAAGTTTGATCCGGTGACTTTGGAAAAAATTAGCATGGGAGGGGGCCTAGTTGCCCTCCAATGTTTTGGTCAATCAAAAAGGGAACTAGAACTTTTAATTTCCGTTATAATGAGTCCTCTTGCGATATTCTAGGACCACTGGGTCGATACGATCATCCCTGGGAAAAAGAAAAAAAAAGATAAAAAAAAAACCAAATAAACACGCACCCGTGATCTTTCTTCTGGCAAAAAACACAAAACTGCACATTTTTGCTAATAGGAGCATGAAACCTCTATAATAGGGTTCTATGATAATCTGAATTTCACTAAGATTCTATGACTTTTGGGGGCTCGTAACTTTTATTTCGCCCATTTTCGAAAATCAGGCAAATTTTCACAGGCTCGTAACTTCTTATGGGTAAGACTAGACTTGATGATACTTATATATTTAAAATAAGCATTAAAATCAGATTTTTCTGATGTATCTATTGGTATCAAAATTCAGTTTTTTAGAGTTTCGGTTACTATTGAGCCGGGTCGCTCCTTACTACAGTTTGTTACCATAAAGTGTTTGATTATTATTATTCCTTTATTCTCCGGCCTCAAACCAACCTCTTTTTGTTGCCTCCTTTTTGTTCTTATTAAGTGTATTGTTATTGTATTTAATTTGTTTTTCTATATTGTGGAATCAAACATTATAGTGGCGATCGCCCCTATCTACGCTGTGTGTTCGGAGCCACGTAATTCTGGGTTTTCAGTTTTCCTGTCCTCATTATGTCAAACAAGATATCTTAGAAAGTGAGAGGACGGCTCACTTAGTTGAAAAATAAGAGTTATTGCGCACTTTTTCAGAGCTGAAACCCACAGGGCGTAGCCAACTACCCTTCCTACGTCTTTTTCCCTGCTTTTGTACCCTCACGTTACTAGGGATCAAAATTTAAAGCTAACCATTTGAAACAGAACGGGTTAATGGCACTTTCACACTATGCCGTAGAACGTATCATACGTTATGGAAAAGTCAATACACCAGCAACAAAACCGAAATTACTGGATGAGTAATTGATAAATTATGAAAGTAAATTAACGGACTGTTCCTTGAAAGGCTTTCATGCTTGATTGGAGCCTCAATCTCTACATTTTTCTTATGGAGCTTCAATCTCCATATTTTTTTCTATTTTTGTATAGTTTTCTAATGAGGAATGTGATGGTTTCATACGTCGACTATGATGGTCTTATGGACTTTTTGTTATTCTGTTTTGAATGGACTTGTTTAATTGTGGAAAATTTTAATTAATATAACAAAAAAACAACAATATAACTGGAAGATAAGGTAAATAATAAAAGAACTGATAATACGACCCCTACTTCTACTGCAAAATAATCATTATGGGGACGGTACGTCAAATGCCAATACAAAAGGGTGCACTTTCTCTCCCCCTACACTACTCAGAGCCTTATTCCTTTCTCACTGTCATGTTGTGTTCCTTCCTCCTAATTCTTTTAAATGTTTTCCCGTGACCCCTTTCCACCCCATTGGAAAATTTTGTCCCAAAACGTAGCCTAGATATATTTACTCTTCTTTCAATCGGATCTTAGGCAGAGGGTAGAATCTTTTCTTCTTTTTTTTACTGCTTCTTGGCGGATATAAAGCAAACATTCGCTTATAAACGTGAATAGTTTACCTAAGTGAATGAAGTTTTCTAGGTATTTTCAGAATTTGAAATTTCAGCTGGTTTCTGAAACTTAAATCCATCTATGGCTTTACTAATTTCCTGAATACATTCGCACGGAAAGTGATTTTTACCGTTTAATAGCCCAAACAAGTACCTAAAAATCTTCTTCACAAATTATGTACCATATATTTTTAATTTTATATGTATTTAACTATATATATACTATCTTTATAAGTGAGCAATAATTGTGTACGTATTTATTTACTTTTTCACGAAAACAGCTCCATATTTTTTCGGGAAAATTGGCATCCAAGGATATTCTGGCCTTAAAAAATATGTAGATAGGTCAAAAGTTTAAGAAAATTCGTTAAGAGCCTTAATCTTAGAAAAAAAAATTATGTGAGTGACATCATTTTCATATACATCAGTATTGCAATGACGTTGTCATATTTATATGAAAAAATTGAAGATTTTCATGCATGAAGAAGTTTACATCAAATTGCTTCAAGAGCAAAAAACTAGTAATTGCGAAAATATTTGTATATATTTTGACAAGGGATTGCAACAATTGAAAAAACCTTAAAAAAACAAAATTTTGAAGCTTAGTACAAATCGTGGTTAGAAATCGGACTTGCTTGTATAATCAAATTTTTATGATAAGACACCAGTATGAAAAGACATTAAATTGCTTAAAGAGCAAAAAATCTGGTAATTGCAAAAATATTTGTATATATCAAACAGTTCGTGGTAACGAACTGTAGTAAGGAGCGACCCGGCTCAATAGCAAACAAAACTCTAAAAAATGGAGTTTTGATATCAATAGCTACATCAAAAGGATCGCATTTTAATGCTGATTTTAAATATATAAGTTTGATCAAGTTTAGTCTTACCCATCAAAAGTTACGAGCCTGAGAAAATTTGCCTTATTTTAAAAAATAAGGGAAAACAACCCCTAAAAGTCATAGAATCTCAACGATCACACCATCAGATTCAGCGTATCAGAGAACCCTACTGTAGAAGTTTCAAGCTCCTATCTACAAAAATGTGGAATTTCGCATTTTTTGCCAGAAGACAAATCATGGGTGCGTGTTTATTTGTTTGTTTTTTTGTTTGTTTTTTTTTGTTTTATTTTCCCAGGGGTCATCGCATCGACCAAGGGGTCCTAGAATGTCGCAAGAGGGCTCATTCTAACGGAAATGAAAAGTTCTAGTGCCCTTTTTAAGTGACCAAAAAAATTGGAGGGCACCTAGGCCCCCTCCCACGCTCATTTTTCTCCAAAGTCAACGGATCAAAATTTTGAGATAGCCATTTTGTTCCGCATAGTCAAAAACGATAATAACTATGTCTTTGGGAATGACTTACTCCCCCACAGTCCCTGGGGGAGGGGCTGCAAGTTACAAACTTCGGCCAGTGTTTACATATAATAATGGTTATTGGGAAGTGTACAGCGTTTTCAGGGGATTTTTTTTTGGTTTTGGGGGTGCGGTTGAGGGGAGAGAGCTATGTGGGAGGATCTTTCTTTGGAGAAATATGCCATGGGGGAACAGAAGTTCAATGAAAAGGGCGCATGATTTTCTAAAATTACTATAAAAAAAAATGAAAAAATAAACATGGAAAAGTTTTTTCAATTGAAAGTAAGGAGTAGCATTGAAACTTAAAATGAACAGAGATTATTACGCATATGAGGGGTTCTAAAAATATTTTAGCATAAAGAGCGAGGTATTTAGGAGGAGATAAATACCTCGCTCTTTATGCTATAGTATTTTTAGTAATTTCAACTATTTATTCTATGGCCTTTCGGATTAAGGGGTCATTCTTAAAGAATTGGGACAAAACTTACGATTTAGTGTAAAGAGCGAGGTATTAACGAGGGTACAAACCATATACGTAATAGAAATTTAAGAATATAAAAGTTTGTTAAGTAAGCTAATTCTTAAGTCACGTATATTTTTTACTAATAAAAACATTCGTTAAAAATTAAAATTTATGGTTGCCCTTTTATGTAACCGAAAAATTGCAGGGCAACTAGGCTTTCCCCACCCCATATTTCTCAAAATCGTCTGATCAAAACTAAGAGAAAGCCATTTAGCCAAAAAAGGAATTAATATGCAAATTTCATTTTAATAATTTATGGGTGGAGAGCCAAAATCAAACACGGCTTAATTCAAAAACGTTCAGAAATTACATAAAAAAACTAGTTTTTTTAACTGAAAGTAATGAGCGACATTAAAACTTAAAACGAACAGAAATTACTCCGTATATGAAATGGGTTGTCCCCTCCGCAATCCCTCGCTCTTTACGCTAAAGTTTGACTCTTTGCCACAATTCTGCTTTTTAAAACAATTAAAAACTTTAGCGTAAAGAGCAAGGGATTGCGGAGGGGACAACCCATTTCATATACGGAGTAATTTCTGTTCGTTTTAAGTTGTAATGTCGCTCCTTACTTTCACTTAAAAAACTAGTTTTTTTATGTAATATTAACAAGGGATTACAACAATTCAAAAACCTTAAAAGAGAAAAGCAAAAGTTGGAAGCTTAGTAGACAATCGGTGTTAGAAATTGGACTTTTATTATTATTATTTAAGAATTAACGACGCTTCTTGACTACTAAGGTCCCTGTGTCGGCCCTGCAGTGCATTCCTGCAGCGTGATTCGATCTCTGGGTCCCGTATTACCAAGCTAAGGTCAAATCCACTGCGCCACCACAGCACTAGAAATTGGACTTGCTCCAATAATCAAACATCTTTGAAAAAACTGCGGGATGATGTAAAATACCAAATGTAATTAGTCCATTTACAAAAGACATTTTAAGTAATTTCATTATGTCTAGAGTAAGTAGAGCAAGTAAATAGAGTAATTATAATGTCTAGACGACGAAGTTTACGATAGGTTGACGCGGAACGCCATATATATATATATATATATATATATATATATATATATATATATATATATATATATATATATATATATATATATATATACATATATATATATATATATATATATATATATATATATATATATATATATATATATATATATATATATATATATATATATATTGTAGATTACACACTAAATCTTCCTCAACTCTTCGACCCTACCAAGCTAAATAATCCTTGCTGTAGAACTTTCAGTACCGTAATTCTTGGCCGCATGATATTTGTCAACGATGTCAAATTCCTTTAATGACAAATCTTTTCCGACCACGAAAAATGGTCTGCGGCTTGACTTGTGTACATCCAGCCCCAGAAAAAAAATTGGACCTTAAGTAAGGGATTCCTCAGATGCATCCCTATTGTTTATCTGTTCCTGAGAGTAGGCTATCACTTGAATTACTTTGGAGTTGCGCTTTCTTAACTGTAAAGGTGTAGTTTTACTATGACCGTATCTTTATGATCTCTTCTTTATTAATTTTTAAGTTTACATATTTAAGTATATACAATAGCCAGATTATACATTTATGTATAAATGTTTGAATTTGAAGTTTAAAAGTTAAATTAATCTTGCGTTTTAATATTTAAATATTAAAAAAATTTTGAATGTTTTAATAAATGTAAATAATTTATCTATTTCTTTTCTATTTTTATATCGAATTGAAATATTCATGCTGGCTATGATCATATCTTTATCATCGGTTTTTATTAATTTATACCTTTACTTTATGACTCTTGATTATCTAGGATTACTCGCGCTTTCCCCCTTGTATTGGTAGACGAGTCAGTCATTTGAAGGAAGGATACCCCTCCTCTCCCCTCCATAGTAAAAATCAAAGACGTTCTCCTTGTATAGGTATAAAAGTCTTCCAGAATTTATCAATTTTGCAACAAGTCTTGCAAATATTCTACTCTAGTTTATAAAAAGTAATTTCAGGAGAAAAATAAGATTAACATTAAAAGCTGACCGTGCAATTCAGCCGCAAAAGCTACCGCCATAATATCGTACTAAAATTCTTCCTGGCAAAAATGACAGCCACTATTCCGGAAAATTTGGTTTAAACTTATGTTTTTCTATTTTCTCTTGCACTTTACCAATTGAATTTTTTTTTTATTCGCAAATCTTTAAAAAGAGAAATATTAGGACCCTAAAGATAATGCCCTTTTCTGCCCAAAATCAACCATTAATGAACATTTTGTTCTAGGTGTTCCAAGTGGAAGCACAAATATTTGAGCCAACGGGTGGTTCAGATACGCCGTTGAAATTCACAGCCGGCTTTGTGTTGCCTATAACAGTCGACGCCGAGATTAAAGGGCTGTTTGACTATGACCTACTGCGGATCAGAGTTCGGTATGCGGATGGCAAAGTTCATTATTTTGTCCCACCCAGAAAAGATCTCCGTCCACTAGATAGTATTACGAGTCTCGAAGAGATGCCTCTGCCTGTCGTCAATGAACAACCCCCAACTGTCAGGCTAAGAACTAAAGCGCTAGTATCACACAGAGTTTGGACAAGTGCTTCGCATGTTGAAATAGGGCTTGTCTTAGATGTTGGAGGGAGGGAGAGTGAGAATTCTGATAGTCGGCTACCCATTTTTAAGGAAAATAGCATGATATTGGATATTTCAAAAATTGTCAGGGTATTAGTAAACCCTATAAGTGTCCGAAGGGGTATTTAAGAACTGTAAGTGATGATTTTGTTCAAAATTCTTTTTTGTTAACCTTTATTTTAGCGATATTAAAAACTTTTATAATTTCTAAGATTTAATGCAAACTATTTGAATATTGCTATGTATGAAATATGTTGAAAAGACTTGTTTTATCTGGCTATACTGCAAAAAACAGTTTGACAAACATATGAACTTTATTTTAAAATAAAATACCCCAAGTTAGCTTTCATTCCACATTTGTCCATTCCCAGTCAACACCCTTCTTGAATAATTCAGCAATTTTGGGTTGAATAGCGGAATCTTGGGGACTATTCCATAATGGCATGGAACAAGCAATGAAGAAGTTTTCATGCACATCTTGTTGGCTTCTGGGGACCTGTTCTTTCTTACTATGTCCCCTAGTGGGGTTGTAGAGGGGCAAATAGAAAACTGAACTAAGTCATGAGTGTTCAAGCAACTTGAACGTCATGATGACATCTCCCATTTTTCTTCTGTGTAACAGTATAGGAAGTATTAGGGGTCCGAGATAATGTTCACAAGTTTTTTCTTGCAGGTATGGCACAAGCCTGATGACTCAGTGCTGGACATTCTCAAGTGCTTTAACATTCATTTTAAATTGGGGATATGGACTAGTGCCTTGTAGAATTTCCTTACCATACATGGCTTCCTGGTTGTGAACGCTCTCTTGATGAACCCAATGCCTGGTTTGATTTTGCAGCTTGGGCCCATGCGTGGCTGTGGAACTTAAGCTCTTTGTTAATAATACACGTAAATCTTATTATTTAGTTACTTCCCCAAGTTGGCTTTTCCCAATGGTATATGATCAGTTTTTGGCCAAGACGAAGAACCTTACATTAAATGCATTGAACTGCAGGTCTCAACCTTCAGACCATCTTAAAAGTATGTTAATGTCTTTCGTTATATCTTCTGGTGGTCGGTTGGTGGGCTGAGTGGTCCGGAAGTTCATTATTTTGTGAGTGACCCGAGGAGTCGTTTGTTTTTTGTGAGTACATAAGTTGATTTCAGTTATATTGTTTTGGTGGTTCTGCTGATGACGATCGTTGTATGTGTGGTCGAAATGTCGGGACTTTTGTACCTGTTTTTTCGCTATCTGAATGGATGGATTTGTCCCCATTTGGGGGTTTATTTGTTCGTCATTGAACGGCGGTGTTGTCTAGGGAGAGAATACCTAACTTGGGTGTTGTGTCGGGGATGCGTTGTGTATGTGGGGAATTGAGGCCAATCAACTGGACAACGATGAGCTTGACATTTCGTTTGCAATTGGAGGACACAAAGGGCTTTGTTGCCTTCATTTGAGTTTTTTTTTTTACTTTTGGGCAAGACTAGGGGGGGGGGGGTTTGCATCGGGTTTGAGTGGACTTTTCAGTGGGCTCTCTCTGAGGTTAGTCTTGTGAGTGGTCCGGAGGTTCATCATTTTGTGAATGACCCGAAATTCAATCGATAATTGTTTGTCATATTCTGCATGCAAATCGAAATTCTAAAAAAATGGGAAAACGTTTTATAATACATGGAAACGATGAAAGACCATACAAAAAGAAAAAATAATACAGTAACAAATACATGTTCCATAAATGTTATAAATATTTTAAGATTCGTAGTGATTTTGGGGTGTACAAAAAAGCTTTATGAGTCTACTGCTCTTTAGGGGCCTCCTCCAGGCCACTCAGCGTGTCCCCAGGTGGCGATAGGGGAGCGTCCCATGATATATGTAGGGTACCTCCATATGAGGCACGGACCAAGGGGGGCCTTGTCCCTGGGGGTCCATAATAAAAACTGGGGCACCCTCGTCTGGGGCCATAAATACAGGTGGAGGAGGAAGAAGGCTGCTCAAATGCACACTCAACAGGGCTCACCGGCGCGTCCACACTTCCCCTTAGTTACAAACCTTCTCCCAGTAATGGGTTTAATTGTATGATGACGCAGAACACCATCGTGGGAGGATCCTCCCACCTTTTTTGACGCTTGATCTATGGACGGGAGGAGGAAACTGAACTTGCACGTTCAGAACAAGAACAAAGTGCATATTCCTGATCTACGTACCAGATTTACCTATTACCGACTTTTTTATACGTGCAACTTAAATTGTTTTTAAAAAGTTGTCCTTTTAGAAGAAAGGACAAAAAACAATCAATTTCACCTTGTCAGATTTTGACCAATTTTTTACATGTTTTAGACAATTGTTTCCGGTCCGAATGATACTAAAATCAAAACTTCTGCAATTTGTTTGAGGTGAACTTCTAAAATTATTTTGGATTGACTACTACAAGGGTAATTGAAATAGTCTATCAATTCTATGAGCCAAAGGCAATTGGAGACTTAAGTGCAACTTCAGGAGCGAATGCGCAACCACAAGCCATTATGGATCTGAATCTGGGATGCTCTGTTTGATGTTCAACAAAAATGTGCATACCTTTCCTGTTATGGAAGGATTCTTTTTCTGTCCAAAGTTGTTGAGGAATTCTAAGAGCTCGCTACACCAGCAACTTGGTCACAGCAGAAATGAATCATTCCATAAAAAAAAAAAACTTTTCTAGCCCTTCATAGTTGTTTTTTTGCATAACCCTTTTCGCGTTAAGTAATTTCTAAACTGTTTATTTGAATTTCATTCAATAATTAAATACATTTTGTAGGTTTAAATATCAGATCATTTTATATTGTAGTTTTTACATCTAAATTTAATATCAATCCTTAATAAAACGTAGAAAGTGAGGAATGAGCTGGAATAAGGCTTTTGTTTGGAATAAAACGGGCTTTCAGTTGGATTATAATAATAGCTATCCTTTCTTGCCGTGTTGCCCACGTCTTAACACTGAGTCCTGTGCTCCATTTCGGTCCTCGATTGTGACTTTCTGCCTTGTCAGAGATGGTTGTTGAATGGTAGTAGTGTTCTAAATTTGGATAGATTTTATTTCAGAAAGTCTTTGATCACGATTTATGTCGGATAAAAATTAAACAACATTTTTGCACAATAAGACCTTGATACTTACACACTCAAACTGTAGAAAAAAAAATACAAAAAAGAAAAAAACGGTTTAACTTCGCTTGGAATGTATTGAGGAAAAATAATATTATTATTTTTTTTTTATCGGTAGATCACTTCAAGTACCTAGGACAGTTAAAGTAAAATATATATATATATATATATATATATATATATATATATATATATATATATATATATATATATATATATATATATATATATATATATATATATATATATATATATATACTAACAAACAGGAAAGAATCAGGAGAAGGATTTGAACTAAAAAGGCCTTCCATATGCTGGTATGCAGTTTTTGCAGTAACTGGCGCTAAATTCAAAAAAAAGGAACGTGGGTAAAAACCAACAAAAAATAAATTATAGTTGATGGCACCCAACAGCTTAAGATGGCACCCAACAGCTTTTCTAGTTGTCTGTATGAGCCAACAAATTGTCAATGCTTAAATTTTTTGGACGAAAGAATTTGTCAAATTTAACTAACTATTTTTCTGATTCTTTTCACGATTGAACTTGCCAGTAGCGACAAAAATGTGGTACTACATTAGAAAGTTTATGGTCATGAAATTATGAATCTTAAAAATCACGGCTATCAGGTATGACTACTCAAACCTGAAAACCGTAATTTTCGACCTAAGATGGGTCCATAATGCTAAACAAATACCCTTGTCGAGATAGTACTTTTCATGTCCTTGGTACTTTAATATACTGTTTTGGATAGTTTTTTTTATCACGATTGATGTCTGATTTTACACCAGATAAAACTAAAAAATGATATTTATATACAAAAATCATAAAAAATGGCAACATAAAAAATAAATATTGTTTGACTTCCATAAAAGGCGTAGCCTCATAGTATGCACGCAAGAATACAAAATACGAACAAGGTAAAATGCACAATAACATACATAAATAAAGTACTCAATTTAAAGCTGTTCATATTTATGCACAGAAAAAAAAAACAATATATATATATATATATATATATATATATATATATATATATATATATATATATATATATATATATATATATATATATATATATATATATATATATATATATATATATATATATACAGAACTAAAACAAGATCAGCTCGCTTGAATGGCCACAATTATCTATTGGATCACAATTCACAAAATATGGCACACATTTGAATTAATTACTCGTCATATGGCTGGGTACTATGTAATGAGATAAATCATATAACAGCTTGGCATACCAATGGATGCCTTCAGGGAATTTAGTCCTACTATTTTTGTCTTTTAGTCTCGCATAACTTAAAATATAACTATACGCTTCATTAAAGTTACTATACCACCTAAGTGGGAAAAAGGCCCAGTGAGCTATAAGGTGACTGTCCACTACTGCGTAGCAGGATGCCGCAACGCTGTTAACAATAATTGTTCCTGTATTTGTTAGTGGAGCATATACCCCAGTCTGCACACTGAATGCAACTTCAGTCACTAGTTGAAGCACTAATTTCCCTACCTTATTTTTCACTAAAAGATAGTCACCCTTTCCCACGTTTTTTGCAAAAGTTTCTGCAACCAGAGTATGGAATTGCAACTTGGATACAAAAAGATCGCCTTCATTATCACTGAGCTCAGTTATCTCGTTTTCTTCGATGCTGCTATCAATATTTTCGTTTTCAAGCAGTTTAGCCATGGTTTCGTATTCATTACTTTGCACCGTGAATATCAAATGGCTGGCAGTTAATTCAACGGTTTCACCACTTTCTGTAGTTAACTTAACAAACTGACGATTATCAGTCACGTCTCGATCGAGAAATAAGAGAACTTCGCTGTAAATGAGGTTGCCATCCTCGTCAACAGCTAGTACTCGGTCACCAATCCTTACATCCGACATTTTGACTTGTTCACCGTCTTGAAGTGTAACTAAAGAATCGCCCGTAAAACAGCCCCCGGATCTTGCTGCAGACGATGATTCTATAAAAAATATATACAATTAAAAAAATGACCTAGGATTTTTCGAAAATTTGTTAAGTCGAAGGATCATGCAACCGTTCAGTGAAAAGATTTTTACTGAGTGAAATACGGGTGCTAAGCACACGTCTATAAACCTTAGCAATAATTCTTCGAAAAACACGCTCCATAATCGTAAAAAATATAATATGGAAGATCGAAAGATTGTGCAATTCAGCAATCAATCCATCTTGAAATTTAATACAGAATCGCCGGTAAAAAAGCCCTTGGGTGTTGCCACGCAACTATTCCTGTGAAAATTGACGATAATTCTGCAAAAAGGTGCAAATCTGCAAAAATTTAAACAAGAAAGATCAAAATATTTTTCAGATCGACAATGCACCCATCTTGAAATTGAATAAAGAATCGCCCGCAAAACAGAAATTCTTTCATGAACAGATTATTACTCAATTTATCTAGAAAATGTGGGTGGTAAAATACATCTGCAAAAATCGACTAATTCTACAATAAGTTCACAATAATTCATGAAAATTTATGCAAAGGGAAATATATTCTTCAAATTTAGGGGTGGGGGAGGGGTTATAATCTTACTTTTTTTTGTTTTTTTCCAATGAAAACGCCGAAGAAGGTGTTTTTCAGTGAAAATAAAAAAAATTGAAATCCCCAGATGAATCTATAATAGGGGGCAACTTTGGGGTAGAACCACCATTGACATTCTGGTATTGAATTTCTTAACTTAAAAAGGATTATAAATAAATTTTTGAATGTAAAAAGAAAACAGCTTCATACTCAATAGCATTTGGGCCTTCTTCTGGCCAACGTTAATGTTTCGCCCACAAAATGGCAGAAAACACCACTTGGAAAGAGCATCAAAGGATAAATTTACGGTACGGTACTTGTGTCTTATACGTCACTCAAGTTTATGCTGCCTAAGACTCGAGAACAAACAGGTTTCTTTGGTAGTTTCTTTCAGCTTAGCGTGAGACAAGACAAAGACAAGTGACAGAATAGATGGGAAATGCATAATTTGAGCTATATATTTGCACGCTAGAGCTGGGGGTGAGGTAAAGTATTTGGATAGTTTGAAATTAGAAAAAAAATCTTACTTCATAATATGCAGAATAATTGAACCTAACACCTTTTGTGTGGAGACCCGCTATACTTTACCCCCCCCCCCCCAATGTGTAAATATATATCCCAAATTTGTTTCAAAATTATTATATTTTCAACATATTTTGTGATATTTCATTAGGATTGAGCGTCAAAAAACAGGGTTTAATTAAATGAAGCACTTGACTGGTTTATAATACACAATTACCCACAAAGCCATAACTACAAAAAGAAATCAGCAAGGAAGGTCGTAATAGTTTGTAGATCAACAATGCTCCATTGTAGCTGACTCCCCGTCACAGATTTACATTGATATTTAATATTGTGAATATAAATATGACTTTAGGGACAGAGAGGTGAAATTACTTTCTGGGTCAACGATAGGGGGTAAAAACGTGAAAAAACATGAAATATATACTTTTTATGTCAATATATATTTGTTTCTCAGAAGCGTGGGGCGAGATCCTTTATGTTTATCTCCAAGTGATACCCCCTTGTCTTAGCAGCTGTGGGCAGGTGTTATTAATGTTTTCATTTACATAATTAAGATAATAATAAACCAACAATTGCTTCAAACTAAGGTCACTAATTCTTTCCGCATTTTTGTCCCTCGAAAACAAAAAATTTTTTTTCATTCTTTCTTTATTCCCTCCCCCTTCTCTGTAGCAATTTACCCAGTTCCTTTAAGCGAGGAATCGTGAGGAATAGTCTATCAAAGACGAGAAAATTAATGTTAAAAAGTTGTTGTTTATGAAGGACAAATACCATCTCCCAGGCGATACAAGAAAGACGAATAGTGCAGAAGTGATTGGACGAGTCTCAAAAATAATAAATGTAAATAACAGAACACAAGAAAACATTTGACAATGTCTGCTATTACAGCAAAAACAATCCACCACAGCAGCAAGCCGCCTGAGGCCAATACAGCTTCGAAGAATTTGGAGGAACAAAACCCTAATGTTCCACCTACCAGACTTTTGAAATTCGCGTTGTCATCGCCGTGGAGACGTTCCCATAGTGCCAGAACCGTGTTTAAAAAGGAGGTTTTGAAGTTTGACGGGTTTTCCGATGGACACATACCATGGTAACTTAAAAACACCTATTTCTAGGTAGCGTCTATTCGATGCACATTGGTATCTTTGAAAGCAATCCCACCCACCCTGAAACAGCGAATTTTTATTTACTAAAAATTTTACGATACCGTGAGTGAAAGGAAACTATTTGAAAGAAAATTTATTATCTTGTAAATATTTTAATCATACATTACAAAATCTCTGTTAGTTATAACCTTTCGCCTAATACGTTCTACAGGTACATCTGATTTTGTCCTGCGATTTAAGCTACATAAGATTAATGGTGAGCTTATTAGTTCTCCAGGAATCCAGCTTAATCTTAATTATTCATTTTCTCCATTTAGCGAAGTCTAGTTACTTTATTCTTCAATAGCAATTCCTATTTACTAGTTACTAGTTGCACAAACTTTATAGGCACAAAGTGTAACCAGGAGAAAAAAGGGACACTTTAAGTTCATCTCCAGGAAACTGGTTTTACTAGTGGATAACTCAAATCCATGATCTCTAATTCTAGCTGCTCCCTTTGTTTTTCTTTAATTTTATTTTATTCATTTACATTTTTTTTGCAGTGTAGTCACATCTGAAATTTTTGTATGGGGTTACCCTTTAACGGAGAGCAAAGACAATGAGCCCGTCATCAAAATATGAAAAATCCCTAATTAATTAAAAAATAAATACAATGGCGCGTGTCCAATTTTTAGCAATATAGTAGCAAAAATCAAAATTAAGAAGGATTTTATTTGAAAAAAACAGACGCAAAATTGTTCTTTTCTTCCAAACGTTTTTGAGCCCTAAAGTGCTATGGTGGCACATAAGGTGAAAAGGTGTGTAAAAATGCACTAAGCAGAAGCCAGGGTTGACAAAACTTTCTGTGGACCGAACTTTAAAATCATCATAAATGAGAATTTTTGTGGCACTTAAGGTGAAAGTGCCAAAAAAGCAGAAAACATGCCTCTGTAGCAACCCTGGATAGAATTTGTAAATAAGAGAATTAGTATTCGATACAAGATGTGTTGAGATAGCTTACAGCCAAATGGCTAACAGCAGGTCCGCATAATCAGCATTACCTTTATTTCTGTTGGCTGATTCGGATGGCTACAGGGTATTCATCGTTCTCGTTCTTTTCAAAAGCGCTTGTAAATAATTTACGGGTTGAGTCGGCAACTTAGCCCAAACAAATGATACGGCGTTAGAACCAGTTGAAGACAGACGCAGTACTGAATGATCTTTAATTGATATAGCCATTTATCAGAATAGTATCATCAACCTAGCACGTACTCCAAATTTTCCTTTCGATGGAGAGGAGGCAAAAATAAAAAAAATCGATTGTGTTTGATAATTTTAATAAACGGTTCTCAGAAAATTGGGAATTCTGAGGCGGGACGCTCTCCTTCCCAGGCTCCTAATATCAAGTGGTGGTAATTCTTAGGGTAGCAAGGGCAGCAAAATAAAAAGTTTGTCATCTCCCCGATCTAGTCTTTGTAAAAACAGGAACGGTAAAACGAAACGCAAATTGGTAATTATCTGTCGTTAATTACGATTGGGGGGGGGGTAGAAAAATATTATCGTCTGTTTCATAAACAGACAAAAAAAGGTTATTTTTCTCAAAAGAGGCATGAAAGGGAAAAGATGTAAATTGTTGACTTATAATCATCAGGGATAAGATTCTTTTTAAAAAAAGATGTTTAAAAAAGAGACATTTTTGAAAAGGTGAAAAGAGGTAATAAAGGTATGTAAAAACGAGATATTTCACAAACTGGGCGTTCAGCAAAAGGACATTCTTGGCAATGGTAATATCTGACAGCTAACAAAATATATGGTAAGGAACTGGAAACTAAATATAACTCCCTCAGTCACTAATGGCTTTGTTGTGGGGATGGAGGGGGGCCTTGGAGGGAATGGACCTTCGTGGCCTGAGCCTTAACTCAGTTTGGTGACTCCTATTTCAGCCTTTTCAAGGCACGTGGCTCTAAATTTAATAATCAATAAGGTCACTAAGGTGTCTTTTCGGGGTATACCGTATGTAGCAATCAAGTTTAGTCTGTTATTGTCTAGAATTTTTGTGTTTGTGAAGTATAAAAAAAATTAGATTAATAAACACGTGAGTAACTTGTATTTTTTTCGGATACATAACTTGCACACCAATAAAGTTTAGGTATTAATATTCAGAAACTAAATATATTTTTTGCTCTTTGGATATCCACCGGGCACTACACTGCTTTAAAGATTTGTTCATATTTTACTCTCCCTTGAGATCAAAATTTATAATTCAGGGAGAGTCGGTCTGTTTGAGCCCTGTATAGGCCTACTAAATGTAAATGTCCATATACAGAAGGAGTGTAAAAAATGTTTGGATCCAAGTAGATATCTATATTCAAATTAGTGAATTCATACATTTAGAACGAATAATTTTAACTATACTAAACAATATTGTGAAAATATTCAATACAAAAATTTATTATTGTTTTCAATTAATAGGCTTGAAAAATGTATTGCGAGTAATATTGTTTAAATACGATACCATGTATTGAAATTCAATATCATCATAGCGAAGTCGTAGAAATTTATCTTGCTGTTCAGTTTGGTTAACCACAAAATCCAAGATAATTTTCAGATTGTAATCAACCAGTATCTTGATACCAAAATGTTGTTACAGTCTTGGCTGGCACTTAAAGTACCAGGGATCGGGGTCACCATCCAGTAGAAAAAAATCACTAGACTTTAGTGATTTTTCTGTTGATTTAGGGATTTTCTTCAATAATATAGTGATTTACGTGTTGATTTAGTGGGGTTTTTTTCAGGCAATTTAAAAAATCAATAAAAAAGGGATACATCAATAGGGGTAGCAACCCTGTCAAGGACCGTGATCACTAAATCTGATTGAATTGGATAAACAAAAATTAACACAACTTTACAGATCTTAAAAAAAAAGCGCAAAAATTAACGCAAATTAAATTTCCAGTGAAAAAGATCTCAATACGCAATTATGCAGTTTTAACAGCAGCGGTACCAAAAAAAAAAAGAGCGCGGTTGAAGAAATCAGTGAAACACTCACTTAAAAAGGGCTCTAGAACTTTTAATTTCCGTTTAAATGAGATCGCTACCGATGTTCTAGGACCACTGGGTCAATACGATCACCCCTGGGGAGCAAAAATATTCTATCAAAAAATCCAAAATTTCACATTTTTGCGGATAGAAGCTTGAAACCTCTACAGTAGGGTTCTCTGACATGCTGAACTTCATGGTGTAATTTTCATTAAGAATGATTTCAATCATTCTTTGACTTTTAGAGGGAATTTCCCACTTATTTCTAAAATCAGGCAAATTTTCTTATTCTCATACCCTTTGATGGGTAGGACCAAACTTAATAAAACTTATATTTGGAATCTACATTATAAACCATTTATTTTGATATATCTATTGACATCAACATTTCTTTTTTTAGAGTTAAAGTTATTATTGAGCCGCGTCGCTTCTTAACACTCGTTACGATGAAATTACATTTTTGTTTTGTTTTTCCCAGAGCCACTTCATATGAAACGGTTGGTCGGATAAAGTTCGGAAGTGGTCCGTTCAATCGGAAGCAGAATGTTCGAGTACCCTCTTTAAGAGTCAAAAGCGCTCGAGGGCGGCAGGTTCCCCTCCCATGCCCTTTTTTTCCCAATTGTATCTGATGAAAATTTTTAAAAAGTGCTTTGCTCAAAGTAGTCCAAAGGTATAATGGCTATGACTTCAGGGTTGACATAAAACCCCTCAGCCCCCGGGTCAAGGATTGTCTTACAATCGCGACTGGGACTATTTGCGACCAAGACTGCTTGCGACTGCGACTATTATATCTTGTGACCGTGACTAATTGTGACTATGACTATTTGCAACTGTGACTACTTAAGACCGGAATTACTTGCTGGTATGACTAGTTGTGACTGTGAAAACATGACTGCGACTGAAAATACGAATTTAACTCGACTGCTCCTGCGGCTACTTGCGACTGTGAATTGCAAATGCGGTTGCGACAACTTGCGAAAGCAGTGCTGCAACTTGCGATTACAAAGGCGACTGCTTGTGACTGCAATTGCAGCTGCTTGCGACTGTGACTATTATATTAGTACTGCTACTGCTGTTGCAATTGTGGCAGTGACTGCAAATAGTCCTGTAACTTTTAATATTACAACTGAAACTATTGAACAAAATAAAGAGTTTAACTGCACTCTGCTAATCAGGCCATAGTACATCAAGGTTGACAAAAATTTTATCTGTAATATCTCACGGATGGCCGAGGCTATTAAGTTGACAATTCCAGAGAATATTAACGGGCATATTGCATTAAATCAAGAAGCACTAGGTACATCCATGTCGTCAAAAGGGCCTACCTGGGCAATAGAGAACGAGCAAAATTTGATTCAAAAAGAAAACTTTCCAAAAAAGAAGCTTTTCATGAGAAAAGTAAGGGGTCATATCAAATTTAAGACCAGCAGAAATGAAGCTAGATAATAAATCGAAGTCAAAACAACCAGAAGTTTCTATTACAGAATAAATGAAACCCAAAATGAACCGAAAATTAAATAAATGATCATGTGAAACATAAACATGACATATATTGATGTAGATAAATAAATAAATCTTAAACTGAGTAAAAATTAAATTAAATTTTCAAGTTAAAACTTAAAATGAACAAAAATAACTTGAAGCAGGAGTTAGTGTGCTGCGTATTTCCCCCTCCCCTTGTCGTAAAAGTTCTTAAGCCCATTGGGTCATTTGTGCTATGCTGAGAACAAATTATACAATACATAATTTTTTACAACTTAAAAATTAAAAAGAAAAAAATTCAATAAAACACAAATAACGCAATAGGCTTTACAACATTCAAACAGTTCGTGGTAACGAACTGTTACCACGATTATAAGGAGCGACCCGGCTCAATAGCAGCCGAAACTCTAAAAAATCGAATTTTGATACCAATAGTTACGTCAAAAGAATCACATTTAAATGCTGATTTTAAATATATAAGTTTCATCAAGATTAATCTTACTCATCAAAAGTTACGAGCCTGAGAAAATTTGCTTCATTTTAAAAAATAGGGGGAGAAACCCCTTAAAAGTTATATAATCTTAACAAAAATCACACCATCAGATTCAGCGTATCAGAGAACCCTACTGTAAAATTTTCAAGCTCCTACCTACAAAAATGCGGCATTTTATATTTATTGCCAGAAGACAGATCACGGATGCGTGTTTATTTGTTTGTTTGTTTATTGTTTTTTTTTTCAGGGGTGATCGTATCGGCCCAGTAGTCCTAGAATGTTGCGAGTGGGCTCATTCTAACGGAAATTAAAAGTTCAAGTGCCCTTTTTAAGTCACCAAAAAAATTGGAAGGCACCTAGGCCCCCTCCCACGCACATTTTTCCCTAAAGTCACCGGATCAAAGTTTTGAGATAGCCATTCTGTTCAAATTAGTCGTAAACCTAATAAATGTGTCTTTTGGGACGACTTAATCCCCCAAGGTCCCCGGGGGAGGGGCTGCAAGTTACAAACTTTGGCCATTGTTTACATATAGTAATATTAGTTATGAAGTGTACAGACGTTTTCAGGGAGTTTTTCTAGTTATGGTGGGAGTGGGTTGGGGGAGGCAGTTACGTGGGAGGATCTTTCCATTGAGGATCTTATCATGAGGGAAGAGAATTTCCATGAAGTGGGCCTAGGATTTCCAAGCATTATTTAAAGAAAATAATGAGAAAAAAATTATCTGGAAGTAATGAATAGCATTAAAACTTAAAACGAACATAAAATATTACGTATATAAGGGGGTTTGTCTCCTCCACAATACTTTGGTCTTTACGCTAAAGTGTTTTTAGTAATTTCAACTATTTATTCTGCGGCCTTTGTGATTCAGGGGTCATTCTTAAGGATTTGGGATAAAATTCAAGCTACAGTGTAAAAAGCGAGGTATTGACGAGGGGTAAACGCCCTCATATACGTAATATACATGCACAAATATAGAAGTTCGTTACGTAACTTAATTCGTAAGGTACGTATGTTTGTTACTAACAAAAATGTTCATGCAAAACGAGAACATTTATTTGTATTTTTAAGTAACCAGAAATTGGAGGGTAACTAGGCCTCCTCCCCCACCCCTTTTTAATCAAAATCATCCGATCAAAACTATGAGAAATCCATTTAGCAAAAAAAAAAAATAATATGCAAATTTCGTTTTAATTATTCATGTGCGGTGAGCCACAATCAAAGCATGCATTAATTCAAAAACGTTCAGTTCAAGTTTTTTTAATTGAAGTAAGGAGCGACATTAAAACTTAAAACGAACAGAAATTACTCCGTATGTGAAAGAGGTTGTCTCCTCCGCAACGCCTCGCTCTTTATGCTAAAGTTTTTTTTTATTGTTTTGAAAAGTAGAGTTGTGGCAGAGTCAAACTTTAGCGCAAAGAGGGAGGCGTTGCGGAGGAGACAACCTCTTTCATATACGGAGTAATTTCTGTTCGTTTTAAATTTTAATGTCGCTACTTACTTGCAGTTTAAAAATCTTGGTTTTTTTATTTAATTACGGTAAGGGATGGGATAAGGGCAGTAGACAAATTCTTGCTGGAAGTAATTTTGTTCTTTTTAAGCTTTACTTAAATATTTTGTTTAATTTTTATTCGTTATAAGATTTATTTATTCATCTATATTAGTCTACTAATATGTTTGATATTATTTGTTATCTTTATTATTTACGGAAAACAAAATACATTATGAACATTGTTTGTATTAAATAAAAAAAAACAAGTTTTTTCAACTGAAAGTAAGGAGTGACATCAAAACTTAAAACGCACAGAAATTACTTCGTATATGAAAGAGGCTGCTTCCTCATCAACGCCCCGCTCTTTACGCTAAAGTTTGACTCTTTCTCTCAATTCTTCTTTCTAAAACAGTAAAAAACTTTAGCGTAAAGAGCGGGGCGTTGATGAGGAAGCAGCCTCTTTCATATACGAAGTAATTTCTGTGCTTTTTAAGTTTTGATGTCACTCCTTACTTTCAGTTGAAAAAACTTGTTTTTTTTATTTAATTTCTGAACGTTTTTGAATCAATGCATGTTTTGATTTTGGCTCTCCGCTGAGGAATAATCAAAACGAAATTTGCATATTTTTTTTTTTGGCTCAATGGCTTTCTCATAATTTTGATCGAATGATTTTGAGAAAAAAAGAGCGGGGGACGAAGCCTAGTTGCCCCCCGATTTTTTGGTTAATTAAAAAGGCAACTAGAACTTTTAATTTTTTACGAATCTTTTTATTGGTAAAAGATTTACGTAACTTATAAATTAGCTTACGTAAAGAACTTTTGTATTCTCATGTTTTTATTACATATATGAGGGGATTCGCCCCATCGTCAGTACCTCGCTCTTTACACTAAAGCTTAAATTTTATCCCAATTCATTAATAATGACCCCCTGAATCACAAAAGCCGTAGAATAAGTCGTTGAAATTACCGAAAATACTTTAGCGTAAAGAGCGAGGTATTAGAAGGAGGTGAGCCCCTCATATGGGTAATAATTTCTGTTTGTTTTAAGTTTTATTGCTGTTCCTTACTTCCAGCTGAAAAAGCTTTTTCACTTTTATTTTTTAATTGTTTTTTTTTTTAAATAATGCTAGTAAATCCTGCTCTCCCTTCATGGAAATTTTCTTCTCCCATTACAAATTCTCGAAGGAAAGTTCCCCCAGCATACCCCCCTCTTCTCAACCCCTCCCCCAAACCAAAAAAATCCTCCTGAAAACGCCTGTATACTTCCCAATAACCATTACTATATGTAAGCACAGGTCAAAGTTTGTAACTTGTTGCCCCTCCCACGGGGACTGTGGGGGAGTAAGTCATCCCCAAAGACATAGTTATAAGGTTTTTCGACTACGCTGAATAAAATGGCTATCTCAGAATTTTGATCCGTTGACTTTGGGAAAATAATTAGCGTGGGAGGGGGCCTAGGTGCCCTCCAATTTTTTAGTCACTTAAAAAGGGCACTAGAACTTTTCATTTCCGTTAGAATGAGCCCTCTTGCAACATTCTAGGACAACTGGGTCGATACGATCACCCCTGGGAAAAAAAAAACAACAAAAAAACAAATAAACACGCAACCGTGATCTCCCTTCTGGCAAAAAATGCAAAGTTCCACATTTTTGTAGACAGGAGCTCGAAACTTCTACAGTAGGGTTCTCTGATACGCTGAATCTGATGGTGTGATTTTCGTTAAGATTCTATGACTTTTAGGGGGCGTTTCCCCCTATTTTCTAAAATAACGCAAATTTTCTCAGGCTCGTAACTTTTGATGGGTAAGACTAAACTTGATGAAACTTATATATTTAAAACCAGCATTAAAATGCGATTCTTTTGATGTAGCTATTGGTATCAAAATTCCATTTTTTAGAGTTTTAGTTACTATTGAGCCGGGTCGCTCCTTACTACAGTTCGTTACCACGAACTGTTTGATTAGAAACACTTAAAAAAAATACAGTGTTCTACTTTCGTACTGTGTTGTACATTGAAGATACAGTGTTGTACCTTGTATTTTTGACAGTTCCAGGAATGCATTTCATTACATATTTAATATTCAATTTATTCTCATTAGTTCTTTCCAGTCACCTTGATTATAATGATTTATTTTTTATTCTTTAATGATGTTTTGAAACTAAACCACACTCTTCAAAACACGCGGAGTTTTCAATGAAACACAAACGGCACAATAGGTTTAAGAACTTTACGGTTAGGGGAGGGGGTCGTAATCATACTCCTGTTTGTAGTAATTTCTGTTCGTTTGAAGTCCCACTTGAATATTCAATTTGATTTTTACTCGTTTCTAGATTTATTTGTTCGGGTCTAGGCATCCCCCCCCGAAAACTCACAACAACGGGAAATTTCCCCAATATTTCCCCCACACACATTCGATCAAAATTTTGAGATAGCTATTTTGTTCAAAACAGTCCAAAGGTCCAATAACCAAGCCTCGGTTATTTGGCCAGTCCAAAGGTTAGTCGATGCCTCAAAGGGCGAATTCTAATGCCAAAATGTCCTCATTTAGTCTTCAGTTAAATATAAAAATAAGGGAGGGTGGAAATAATTTATATTTAATCTCTCTTGACTTCTGGGAACATTTCTGGGTATTTGTCCGTAATTCAGAACATAGCCGGGAATTTGGATCTGCAAGATCAGACAAAAACTGTTTTATAGCTGCCTTTATTCGGAGACAATTAGCTTAGGCTCAATGGAAAACCTACGTTGTAGTTAAATATTTGTTCCATAGAGTTGGTATTTTGGTTAGGTTAGGTTACATTTTACTTTCAGCCCCGTTATACTCAACCCACAACCGTTCCTAATATGGAAATATATAGCCCAAAGTATGTGCTTTCACGATCTAAGGAGGGGCCTCCCAGTTTACGCTTTTGACACCATTAGAGCTAACGACAGTCCTTTGAAAATTAACATTATGTTATTAAAAGACTCCCAGACCCCTGGATACACCGAAAGGGCGTTACGCATTGTTAAAATTTGCCTGAAAAGTTTACATCTGCTAAAAAGGCACGTCAATAGGCATGTCAGACTTATTTGATACTATGTACAATGCCATTAGTGGATAATGCAAAGAGGTAAATCTACGATGAGAATGAAACACCCAAGGTATCATGAAGACCCTTTCACCCAAAGGATGCCGAATACAAATGAAATTCGCTATGCATACTCGTCAGTGCACCCTCCTAGGCCGGGTTATCACTTTGATTGTTCGTTATTAAACTAGATTTCGGTGAAGAAAAAAAAACTGACTGAGCCCTGTTTTAGACGTTGCCAAAACCTGCATGCCGCGGCTTTGCGGATATACGCCCGAGGGTATGAAAAAGGAGACACGTTATCCTCACATATATGTACCCTTTTCCACTCCACTGTTGCACAAGGATGAAACATGTAATTCTGCTGGGGGGGGAGGATGTAGAAACAATAACTAGGTAAAGAAAAGTTGACGTGATATGGCATATATGGTAAACGTTTTTCAGTGAAAACTATTTTTCAGTATGCATGGTGTTTGCGTGGGGGTTGCCGTCACCTGATATATATCTGGGACAGATATATATCACGCATGTGCCATGCGTGGCACAGTTTTATTCTATCTGGCGCAGTCCCCACAACACTACACAGTTCCACCATGCATGGCACACTTTTGCCAGGCTGGGCACGCGCCGCCTCTAATATAGCACATATCATATAGAGCCATCTCCATTGTACAGTCCCGCCATGTGTGGCACGGTTTTGCCACGCCTGGCACACTTTCAGAATTCTAGGCACGTAATACCTAGTGTACGTAATTTCTGAAAGTCGGTGGCTTCTCGCATAGTTCTTCTAGCAGCAACTGTTGCTGTAAAAAAAGAAGGAAAAAATAGTTTACGCCCGTTCCTTTGCTTTACTCCTTAAGGGTGTGCCTAACCCAAGAATAAGGACGAAGTAAAAACTGAGGTGATTAAATTAATCTTCAAAATTCCTTTTAAAAACATCGAAAAATATACAAGATTTTCATACAATGTTGCTATGTATAATCGGTTTTTACTAGATTTGACCCGAATTTTACTCAATTTGTTCTGTGAGTTTGCTTTTCATTATACCTAGTTGAATGTTAGTAGGGCTGGCAACCACGGTCCTCGGTTCCCGATGTAGTAATTATTCTGATTCGAGTTTACCTCAAAGACTATGGGAAATATCTAAGAGTAGAAATTGGATCTAGTGCCAAAAAGATAAATCGTCAACGCCATCTAGCATCCAACTCCCTAATCTATAGCATACTTGTCTTTTCAGGCACTTTAAAGAGCATGGAGGGCAAAAAATGTCTCATCAGCAGACCTACCAGTTGACAGTTAACCAGCCTACTAAATATGCTAGGATTTTCTCAATTTAGTCTAAGCAGTGCTACCATTTCCGGAAAACCTTTTTTTAATAGGAACAAAAAAAATCATTTTTTGATATATAGGGTAGAGATTTTTTTTTTGCTTTTTCTTACGCAAGGGTCAAATAAAGGCACTTTTCAAAAGCTATAGGTTGAATTATCGTCCCTTCAATGTGAGTCCCTGAATCTAGGCCTACTTGTCGAGGCTGAGTTTTGACTTAATTTTGAAACCAGCATAGATTAATTCTCACAGAGAAATTCTAGCTTTAATCCTATAGAATCGTTCATTACTACTACTACCATTACTAACAACTCACTGAAGGACCAAACCGCCTAAGGCATACACAGCTAAGTGTTTTCCTTGTCCATTCAAATTAGGTAAATCCCCCTCTTTAAACATTCCCAAGAAGTTTCAATTCACCTTAAATCTTTCCATACAACCTCCTCCCACCCAACTTTGGAATGAACTGCTTTTTGACCTGCAGTACATCCGAAGAAATCGGCATAAAGCCACATTTTTCACACAGCTTACTGTTTGAAATTAGACGGTTTCCCAAGACAACAAGTAGATAATTCCTCTTGAAGACATATAATAAATTCTATATTAATAATCAACTATCTTCGACATTGTCTCCTTTTTTGAAAAACACGACATTGTATGTGGCGTCAGGAGCTTTTAATTTCCATCTCTCACGTTAAGTTGTTGAGGATCCAAATCCTAGAAGATTTCTATTCTCATTGGAAAAATGGCCATTTTTTCTGTTTGATTCACGATTGAATCAATTAAACTAAACCTCATTGCTTCTGTTTTTACAAAAAGGCCTGTTGCAAACAGTTCATGGTAACAAACTGTAAGTAAGGAGCGACTCTTGCTAACAACAATCTAAAATTTAAAAAAGGAGTTTTGACAAGATTACACATAAAAAGAATAAACTTTTTGTGGTGATTCTCAGTAAGTGAAATTCATTATTTTTGCATTTACTCACCGACAGTTACCAACCTAAGAAAAATTTGTCTGTATTTTTGGAAAGAGGGATAGCCCCCTGAAGAAGGGGACTAATCCTGATATGCAACACAACTCAGCATATCAGCAATCTGTTTACGAAGGTTTCAAGCCCCTATCTACAAAAATGAAAGTTTTGTATTTTTCTCGAGAAAATGGTCACAGAAGCGGGCTAGTTTATTTTTTAGTTTTTACTTTTTTCCCAGCCCTAATGAGTTTATAAAACTAATGGTCTCTAAAATATTAGACGAATGTTCTCATTCGAATGGTAACTCAAAGTTCAAATGCCCTTTTTAAGTAGCAAGAGAGAATAGCCCACAACAAAATAGCATTTTCACATGTGGCGCAACATGACAGTGCTGGCTCGTAGAGGATAAACAGTTATCGATTGAAAAGTTTGGGTATGTCCCTGTCCCAGGTACCTTTTTAACACATCCATGAAGACATACATTTCTTGACTATATTATGCCTTTTCAAATTCTTATATAGCACTTTACCCTCCCCCCCAACCCCCGAACGCGTAGTCGCCCCCTGAATATGGACTCCTATCCTGAAAATATCACTGAGCACTTTTCAACAGTAATATAATTTGGTAACTGTTCGAAACTCACAGCCCATCACAAATATTTATCTCTGAAAATAACGTAATTTTATACAATGGATAGCTGAGGCCTAAATGCAAGTGAGTATTTTTCATTATAGAAATTGTATACAGTTAGTATGTTACTTTAAAAGGGGACGACTTCAAGTGTAGTTTGGTAAGTTATTACGTCTCAAGACTGAGGGATCGATTTGAGGGAGGGGGGGAAGACTAGAAAAATTGCGTTTAACTCTTTCTTTGTCCTCCCAAAAGAGTACTTGCAATCGTCCAACAGACTTTACAGCAAGTATACTTAAGAAGGGGGGCATTCAGTTATATATCCTGTTCTTTGAGTATTTAACGGCCACCTGCTGGGCCACCTCCGTCGATCCCTAACAAGAAACTTCCGAGTCAGTGAACAAAACTAGATAAAAGCGACTGATCTTACCCTATTAAAACCAATCACTCTACCCCCGGATTAGAGAGAGTGTCTCATGTCAGATCATATAGCATTAAACCTTTAAACATTATGTGACATGTGTCAAAATTTTGTTCAAAGGAATACCACAACATACCTTTATACTAAAGCTAACAAAGTGTTGAGATGCCGCGTCTAAGCAGGAGGCCATAGGCATCAATTTATAAGCAAGATTTAGGCTATAAATGACATGCGAGACTTAGTGCGAAAAATGCAATTAATTTTTCTGGATATGTACACAGAGTCAGCAGGGGTGCTAACTAAGAGGGGCAGGGGTGATATCCTCTAGGTTTGAAAATACAATTTTTTGTACATTCATTAAAAAAATCGAGAAAACAAAAATGCTTCCTCGTCCTATATTTATAAAAAAAAATGAATTTTATACCTTTGCAAAATACATGACAGCATGTACCAATTTATAAAAGAGATCAAACTTAGAACATAATGGTCTGCAAGACAGTTCGAGAAGTGCAATTAATTTTGCAGTATGCTATACAGAGTCAATAGGGATGCTAAATGGGGATGGAGGAGGGATTAATATTCACTAAGTTTTGAATAACACCTTTTTTACACTTTTATCAAGAAAGTGGGAAAAATAAAAATGTCTCTCTTGTTTGTGTATTTTGAAAAACACTCTTATACATTAGGAAAACACCTTGTCATGGCATCAATTTATAAACAAGGTTTAAAAAAAAGTTTCAACTGAACAAAAGGAGCAGCATTAAAACTTAAAACGATCAGAAACTATTGCGTATATAAGGGGCTTGCCCTCTCCTCAATACCTCGCTATTTACGCAAAGTTTTTTGAACTTTTAAAAAAGCTAATTACTCTAACTTAAATACCCTTGTATTTTAGGAGTCGTTCTTAAAGAATTGGGACAAAGAGTCAAACTTTAGCGTAAAGAGCAAGATATCGAAGAGGGGACAATACCCCCTCATGAATGTAATAAATTCTGTTAGTTTCGAGTTTTGATGCTGCTACTTACTTTCAGTTGAAAAAACTTGATTTTTTATTTAATTTCGGATCGTCTTTAAATAATACCGAGAAATCCGGCTCCCCCTCCGTAGAACATTCCTCCCTCCCCTGCAAAAAACACTTCCATGAAAAGTTCTTCCCAAGTAGACCACCCTCGACAGGAAAATTCACCTCAGACAACTCCATTCTAGCTAAAAATTCCTCCTGGAATTTTTTTCTGACGATTTTGGATGAAAAATTGTTCTCAGCG